>NW_021703782.1:5933157-6121842 GCF_005190385.1 Monodon monoceros | reverse complement strand
CTTTCTTTCTTTCTTTCTTTCTTTCTTTCTTTCTTTCTTTCTTTCTTTCTTTCTTTCTTTCTTTCTTTTTCCATTTGCATTGAAATGAAGAGCTCTGAGATCCTACCTCTTTCAGTTTGTGCAAATGATAAAAATAGACATACTCTGGTTTTCATTATCAAAAGTCACCAGAAAGAATTTCTGCCTTGTCATGGTACTAGAGAAAAGCTAGCCTTGACCAATTTCATTTCCAAGAGTAGCATGGTCCAAACACTCATTAACACTGAGGAACCATGAGGAACACAATACAGCGCGTCCTCCTAACATAACACATGGCAGGCGTGTTCAGGGAAAGAGATTGCAGTGCAGGGAGAGTTCATTCATATGAATTACATGCTGCCTACACTTTCCATCTTGCAATCCCTCTACTATTGGACCATTATGTCCCTTAAGAAATGATATAATGTCAAGGACAATGTGTGGAAGTCAGAGGAGGAAGAGGTGTGGGACATGTCTCTCTTACTTGGAGAAAATTATCAGTGAGATGAGACAGACTCCGTTCCTGGGGAGTTTCCAGATTTACTGTTTACCAATTGATTCATCCTCAAAATTGAGCTGTAAAACATCAAGACAAAGGATGGTCTTGCTTACCAAGTCTGTCCCCCCACAGGGCAGTATGGTGTGCTTTCAACACTTTATAGGCCTCCTCCAGATGACTCAAGGGATGGGAATTTCACCACCCCTTGTGGGAGATTTTTATGGCCTCTTAAGTCTCACCCATTAGGAAAGTCCTCCTGATGAAGCCATTTTTTTTCCCTTTTCTTCAGTTCATTCATTGCCCTTAGATAATCCCCTAAAGACCACCTCCGCAATCCCTCTCCCTCTGTGGAGCTTATACTTTCAATTATCTGCAAACAGCTATCAGGGTCCACCCCACCACACATGCACATACCCCTTAGCTCTACGGCCAACTTACACACATGTAATTCTTTTAATCTTTCCTCATACATCAAAACCTCCAGCTGCTTAATCATTTTAGCTCCTCTAATAAGCAGTGAATTTGAAGGGGGATTATGGTCTCCTTCTCCAGCTTTTCTCATGTCAGCTGTATCCCTTCTCCTCAACCACATGCCAGATTTCTGTATGCCAATAGCCATTCATCAACGGAAATGAGGTTTTTCTGGAATGCTGTGTTCTATAGCACAAAACAGGAGAAAAATCCCTCCTACCCATAACTCATTGCTAGGGTGAATCAATATTTATACAAAATAATAAGGAGGGGAAATCTGAGAGAAATTTAGGACTACCCAAGTTTCCAAACCACTGAGAAACTTTTTAACCATAAGTAAAAATTTCAAAATATTGTGTTTCATTTAAACGTGGACGGCAGACTAATAGAGGAAATTCGATCACTTTTAGGTAAAGGAAGTGTTGAAGGGTTGGCTACTCACTTCTTTATTGATGAAAAATTAGCTTAGGTGAGAGCCCAGAACGCAGAGACCTTCCCCTCTTGTTCTTTAACCACGGTCTGAATTGCTGGTGGTTTCCATGGTCCCTCAAGGGACTCATACACAAAGCCTGACTATAATAGGAAGCCTCGCTCTCATTACACAACCTCAGACGCTCCAGTCTTCAGAATTGCCTTCCAGCTGCATCAAGAGCTGCCCCAAGAATGCTGCATGCTCTTCGGGTCTCCAAAACCCCACGTTTATCTCCTCTACCTCAAAGGCATCTCCTTTGCCCATCTCCCTTTCCAACCCTCATCCATCCATCAAAACCTGACTTCAGTCCCATTTCCTCCAGGGAACCTGCCCTTTCCTCTAGGCCTCATTAGGTTTAATGTCGATACCATTAAAATAAGCTATCTTGCATTACTCCTTCCTCTGTTTGCTTTGAGAGTTTGAGAGTTTTCTCTCTCCACTGCTTTACAAACCCCCCCTACAGCAGGGATTATGTCATATTTTTTCATTATCCCCCAAAAGAACCAACACACTGCTCTCCACTAAGTGGGAACTTAATAAATATTTCTTGATTCCAAATGCAGTGAGAACCTCATAAGAAAGCTTCCAAGCATTGAAAGGGCTTTAAGGATTTATAAAATAGTACATATGTTTTGTGTTCAAAATACTAATGTTCAAAAACTGCTATCTTTTGCCTTCATGTCTATTACTGAAGAATGAAAAAAAAAGTAACAAAGCCAACAGCTACATATTCCATTTGAGATACCCAAAGTTTCTTCTCATCTTTTCTGGAATTAGGTCTATACGTGGCTAGACTTCTTTTGTGTGTGTGGAGAAACCACCAGAACACTGACACCAATTTAAATGCTGCTTCCTGTATTTTGAATATATGTTTTAAAAATCCAAAGTGATGAAAGTACATTTAATCCAAAAAGTGAAAACTTCATTCATCACTCAAAGGAATGACAAACTATTCCTTTCAAAAAGATCTGACTTAGAAGTAGATACGAGACCTAACAAAATCTTCTTTATAAGTAAAAATCCTCTACGTGCTTAAGTAGAGGGATACACATGGGTATCACCTTACATGTGGATTCTTATGTCGCTGAAAAATTGCATCTTATTTTTTTCAACCATCTTCAAGGAGTCACCTTCAATTTAAGAGTATTTTTGGATTCCCAGGATCCATACGTGTTTCCTCCAGAACAATCTGCTTAGTCTCCCTGCCTACCACCCATTTCTACAAAATAGAACCCTACTGGGCATTACTGTTCCCCGAATTTAATCCTCTTACTTCATGGTGACACTGACTCACTTCCTTAGTGTAAACCATTATTCCACAATTCTCAACAAAACTGGATTTCAAAAATAAACACAGGAAAAGGTAGAGATTACGGACCTAAAGATTAGTCTTTCAAATGAACTGATTCCCTCATCTAACTCAATGCGAAAACTCCAAACAAGTTTGCCCTCAGGGTTCCTCATCTGAGTGCACAAGGGCATTCAGGATTAATTCTAAAATGTGTAAGACGCTTGCACCGCACTGAATGTACATAAATATTTGTGATGTTGTCTCCACCAATTCTTTTTAAGCACAGAAGAAATAAATGCTAAAACAACCAAACAGCAAATATTTTGGTGCAGAATTAACCAAATGGTGTGTTTTCTTCCTTAGCGATGTGATTTGTATCTGTAGGCTAAGATTGAGATAAGAATAATCATGTCATCAGTATTTTAATTTTCATGTAAAGAACACTCAGTAACCTCCAACCAGTAGAATAAACCATTATTTCATTTTAGTTGTTACTCTCATATTACATTAAAATCAGGAAAAATTCATTCAGTTGGTCACTCAGCCAGTCAGCGAGAACTGAAATTAGTAGGATATTAGCCATGGTGTTACTATAAACATGCTCTTAACAGAAGTTTTGTGTTTACACAGTAGATAAAGAATGAAACTGTGGCAGTAATATTTCAGATTTTCTCTCCTCCTGATAACTCGACCGTTAGCTCTACAGCAGCACTGTCCAATAGCACTGTCTGCCTTGAAGGAAATGTTCTCTGTGTGAATTATACAAATATTAACCTCCGGCCAGACATGGCTTTTGAGCACTTGAAATGTGTCTAGTGCAATTAAAGAATTAAATTTATAATTTTATTTAATGTTAGTGCCTTGGGAGATAATAGAAGATAAAGCCTATAATAAAGGCAGGAGGATGGGCTTCCCTGGTGGCGCAGTGGTTGAGAGTCCGCCTGCCTATGCAGGGGACACGGGTTCGTGACCCGGTCCAGGAAGATCCCACATGCCGCGGAGTGGCTGGGCCCGTGAGCCATGGCCGCTGGGCCTGCGCGTCCGGAGCCTGTGCTCCGCAACCGTAGAGGCCACAACAGTGAGAGGCCCGCATACCGAAAAAAAATAAATAAAGGCAGGAGGCCCTCTATTTTCGGTGATCCAACCATTTTCAAAAATTCTTATTTCATAAATGAAAATTATTATTAATTGTGAAATCTATTACAAGTAATTTACCTGCCATATATTTGCAGAATTCCTTCAAAATTGATATCTACACTGATAGAAGTATTATTTCTCCAAGAGAAAATGAATGAAAAATCCTTTAAATGCAATAAGCGTAAACAGAATCTATTGACAGCCTCATGTTCCCTTTTCCTCATTTTCAAACTCCACCACAATCCAAAGATTAAAGGTCTAGCGAGTTCTTCCAAGAAAAGATAAAATCTAGGCAGCTGGGAGAAACGGTCTCCGTGCTGGGATTCCAGTTTGCTTGTAACTCTCTTTGGAACCAGAGCCCATGGTTTCTTTTACCTTAACATGGCTTCTCAGCCATCGGCCAACCCTGAATGGCCCCTTGTTGAATGAACCTAACCTGGGCCTTCTCCTGAGATTTCTGTTACTTCATGCGTCATTGGAGCTGCTTGGGTCATGTTCAAACAAAAAATCCACATCACTTCTGGTCAGGGTTCTGCAAAGACGTTTTCTCTTTGCCAAGGCCAGTCATGATGGGCAAACTCTGTAGGCTTTATAGTTTGTTTAAAATAAGGATAAAATCTTAATATAAAAATTAACCTCGTGAAAGTAGAATTTTCTTTTCTTCTGTGTTTTCAACCTCAAATGAAGATGCCTATTATGATCTAATGGGCTCTAAAAGGTTGAAAAATACTCATCAACCGTTGTCATCTGTGTGGAGCAGACCCAGTATTGATGTGCCAGTTGGTGGGGGAAGAGGAAACAGAGGACATTCACTCTATTCTCACACCCATTTGCATTTCTAGATCTGTTTGGGGTTTTTTTTGGGGGGGGGATGAGTATTTTTTCTTTGTTTTGCCAGTTCCACAGTTTTAGAAACACTAATGATATGTAGATGGTGTCCACTACAGTCTACAAATCGACGGTTGACCTGCGGTAGAACATTCTGAAAGTTTTCCATTCCCTAACTCAGCACTGTTTAGATTTTGCTTCCCCACTCTACCTTGGTGGCATAACCCAAATCTCAGTTAATTGGGATGATCACCCATTGTTGTTAGGGTCAAGGTCTAGGTGAGTCCATGGTGCCAACCAAGACCTAGGAAGGGGGAGCCATGGGTGCTTTGCTCTCAGGTATCCACTGCGGCATGTCCCAGCTGGTCTTCATTCATCAGTCACTCAGGCACTCAGGTGGCCGCCGTCCCTTTCCACACATTTCTGTCCCTGGGGTCTGTCACCATGTGCTGACATGTTGGTCAGCCTGCCCCTCGGGAATCTCTGGGAGGCTGTCTGTACGTGTCTCCCAGGCCCACTGGGCAGCCTGTCCTGCTCTGGGGTCCTGCCGCCTTCAGGAGCTCTGCGTCCCCTTTGCTCACAAAACCCACAAATCTATCTGGCGTGTTTACAGATCCTTACGGATCTAACTAGATCTGGTCCCGGCTCCTCTCCCAGGACTCACCAAGCTCTCAGCACTTCTCTTCCTCCTCTCCTCCCACACTCCATCCAGGGAAATGTTTTCTGGTGTGACAATAAAATCCCTCATTCCACAAATCTTTAAGTTTTTGACTACCCCTCACACCTTCTCTCTTCTCCCTCTGGCTTTGACTTTTGTAAACTAGAAGCAAAAAGATTTTTGCTCTGTCACATCCCCGAGGCTGTGAGCACTAAACGATCTAGCTATTTAAATGTGGGTCTAAGGTGGTACTGATGGAAACAGGCAGATATGGAAAGAATCTTCTAAACTCCTAGGAGACAGGAAAAACAATGAGTTAAAACAATTTTTAAAAGTCTACTACAGATAGTTCCATTTGCAGGGCGTTGGAAGGGTGACAATAATGTTCTACTTAGACACAGAGAACTGACGAGGCCGTATAAGTACACATGATCGCAGTGGTGAGTGGTTTCCTCAAGGGACTCTCATCCCAGATCCTGGGCATCTTCTTCCAAGATGTTTATCTTCCCTTGTGAGATAATAAAACAAGACCTTACATCTGAACTTTCTTCTACAGTAACAAGTGAGTTTCTCCTTAGATCTGTGGCTGGGAGGCTGCAGAAGAAACTCCTATAACAACCAGGAAGTGAGCTAAATAAAAACTATATCTCTTCCCAGGTTGATTGTAAGAGGTGGTCCTGCTTTCCGTACCACAAAGGGACGCTAGCGCAGAGTCTTTGATGTTTCAAAACAGTGATGCGTTCTGAAGTTTGGATTTGTGAAAATGTGCTATTTGTCTGCCTTGCCTTGGGGTAAAGCCCAAGAGGACATGTAGAATTCAAAGGTGTCCCTCCTTCACCAGCCCCTTTGCTTCTCCCTGCTGCCTTCACCTTTCCATGGCCTGGGGGGAACAGCTACCTTCTTGTGCCATGAGTCTTGCTCCCCCCAAATCTGTTGTTGGAATCCTTTTATTCATTAAGACAACACACATTTATTGATCTCCTACCTGTACAATGTCAGGCTCTAATCGGTATTAAGAAATGAAAATGGCAGTCATCCTCAGGAAGAATTTACAATCCAACGCTGGAAACCTTCTCTCTTTATCTCCTTTTTCCTTTATGGGAATCCTGCAGACACTGTTGTATATTTCTAGGAGATATTTTATAAAATTCTTCATAATTCCATCTCATGAGCCTCTCTAAACTGGAGGATGTTTCCTGCCTCTTCTATCTTTCCAACACAGCACCCATATCATTTAATGTTTTTACTGACTATACATTATCCATACTTCTCTTGGATGATAGATACATATTGTTGCCAGAAAAGTGCAGTTTCAAAATCCAACATGGAATAGTGAATGGTTAATATTCCCATCAAAAAACTAATGAATATTCCCATCAAAAATTGAAATTAAAAAGCCATCAGGGAAGAAAAAAATAGCAACATTATAATTATGCTTATAAATGCTGTCCTCTGTGATAGCTAAATTGGAAAAAAGTGGTTTCAAGGCCAAGAGCTAAAGTTTCCAATATTGTTCTTCAATATTTTACTCAGTATTTTCACTACTCCATGCTCGCCCATAAACATAACATTTATCATGTCCGGATTTAAATCCCAGATTATTATCATAAACATAAGGCAGGTAATTTTATTAGAACATTATTTGGTGCACATTGACGTGAATGGGGTATTTACATAACTATAGGATATTCACATTATTACTTCAAATGTCAGAAGAATTGCACTTCTTAACACATGTACAAACACATTAGTGTTTGTTCTTATTTCATTTTTTTAACTAAGTAGGCCATCAAGACTATTTTTCACACACTTTACAGCAAAATCCTGACCTCAAAATATGTCATAATTCATCTGGCAGCTCTTTTGTAATTCATTCCTACACTATGAGAGATGAGAAGGGTAGACAAAGATTAAATACATATAGAAACAAGAGTTTATATTTATTATTCCTATTTCAGGAACATACCCATGTTTCTGAAATATTTCTAGCAAACTGCTGACATTTTGCCGCATGACAATTTAATTTGTATTTTGGCTTGAAGTCTTTCTTCGGCTGATCTTTGGGAAAATGCACGCTGTGGTTTATTCACTTTGGAAATGATTCCAGAGTGAAGAGTGCCCTCCAAAACGAAGCTGCCTCTAGCTGCACATAATATTTTCCCCAGAAGTGCCTATAAAGTCGACTAAAATAAGAAAGTGCTCATTATTTCTGATAAACAGTAGAGACTGGAAATTCATATTTCATTTTCGTACCAGAGGTGTGGAGTTGAGATACAGTAGTGCTCTTTTTCTGTGCAGAATAATGGCCTATTATTTTACGAATTCCTATTTACTTGGTGTCGGTAGCTTAACTCTGAGTAAATTCTACCTTTCTTCTCTTGCTAGCTAAGTGGGGGAAAAAATTACCTCAAACCCTACCAAGTGTCAAAGCTGCCTTAAAATATTGGTATTTAAAGGGGGTATAATACCAATAAGTCTGGGGCGATTAAGAGTTCTGAGTGAGGACATTCAAGGCTGTGTTATGTAGTTTGTGACAGAAATCTTAAATTAGTGGGGCAACGCAGATGGCATGACTTTCCCGCAGACTAGAAAAAAAGTGTTGTCAAACCCTTAGCTTGCGGTAATGGCACTTAGTAAGTGTTGCTCTAATAATGGGGCAAAGAATGAGTCCCTCCGATTCTGATTTTTTTTTTTTTTTTTTGGTCAGAACTTTGAAGTTTTTAAAGCTCTGTTCTCTTCCTCTCTGCCAGGCTAATAAAAAGAATTATTATTACTACCACATTTGTGTCTTTTGGATTTTATTTTTGGCTAATGCAAGCACTTTTACAACATGATCTTGGTTGAAGGAGCAATTAGAATTAAGGAGCCTTATCCAACAATTACAGCACTTACGGCAATTATAATAGTAACTGAGGACGTTGACGACTTAACTGAGTTACCCGGACGCTGCATTTTTAGTTTGCCTTTAAAGTTATCGAGAGCTGAGCAGTGGAGTTCCGTAATGACTTGGTGGCCAGATTGGAAGTCTGAAGCCCTGTCTGCCACACTGCGAAGCCATCAAAGGAGGTCTGTCCCACCAAGCTCTCCATTTTCACAACAGGATATCTGGTTTCTTTTATGAGGATACAGCTACGTTAATTTGGTTTAGTGGTTTGTTGTAGGTAAGCGGGCTCTTCACAGCACAAACACGAAAATCCCCTTAAAGCAGTTTCTTGTTAATAGCTGGGGATTGGCAGATTTGCATTGTAAAGTGTGATTCGGTTGGATAAATATGTTTAGTCTAGTAAGCACTTTAGTGTTTGAGTGTCTGTTAATGGATACAGGTGGATTATGGTGAAACCTCTACGGGGCCGTCCCTGGGCATTCAGCATCCTGCGTCTCGGAGGGGATGGGAAACCAGCTGGCACTACAGAACCACTGAAGTGCCATAAAATGTTCCCAATGTTTGGTGCTAATGTGGGGCTTTCAATTTTCAAATATTAATTTCAACAGAGGAGAAAAAAAAAAACCCCAGCAAATTAGATTGCAGGGCTTTGGTAACTTCCAGCAGTGACAAAATAGGGATGTCCCATATGCACGCTTAAAAACTGACAGCTTTCCCTGGATTTAAAAGCAGAGAACGTACAGAGAGGAAGTTCAGGGTAGTTCATTGACATCCCAGGATGAATCCAACTCCTGCCGAAATCTTTGCCTTCGGATATCCTGCAGGCAGAACAAGAATCAAAATTTTTTTTAAAAAAGACTTTCAAGTTACTGTTAAAGAATGTTACCATGCCTGTTCCTCTGTACCTACGTGTACACATAGTGTTTTACACTTTTCTGAAAACAGCAGACCGTTGTAAGAATTGCAGATACTAATTCGTTCCGTCCCATCTCCAAGCAGCTGGAAATGAAGACTTTTCCATTTCTTCCTTTTGAAAATGAGTACCGGGATTCTTCAAGAAAGTCACCAGAAAATGTCACTTTCTTTTTTTTTTTCTTCTCAGGTGAACATGCATAGGTATTTTTATGAGGTGAAAATATCAGCTTATTTCAAGGATCTAAATGGTATTTTAACATCCCAGGCTCTGGGACAGGGATGTTGGAACGAACATCTGCTCCCAGCCGGTCATGAAATGCTTAAGACTTCAGGAACTAGTATATTTTTGCAGATTGGCTTTTCTACTGAAGTTAAACATATTTCAACCATCTTTCTCCAAGATTCTTCTGATCCCTGCCCGGGGTTCACCAATTTTTATATGCATCAGGTCATGGGCATTTATCTTCAGGACACTACCCCCTCAAATCTTTGCGATACCAACTCTTTATCCATTACTCTTCAGCCACAGGTTTCCCTAGAGTAAGTGGCATCGAGAGACATATAAACCAGGAATGACATTCCGCAAACCTGAGAGAAAAGTGGGGCTGAGGCTTCAGTTTTCTAGATATCAGAGGAAAGTGTTATTCCAACACAACAAAGACCAGGTGAAAGTCTAGAGTCTAGTGAGGTGCTAGCCACTAATTTATTATATGACCTTGGACAGATCACAGCCTCGGTGGGTTCCAGTTTCCAATACGCACGGTGTTGGCGATTAATATGACGTTGCTGACACCAATTCATTGTTATTAATGAAATGGGATAGTTACACATATATAGGTCCCAAACCTAGGTTTTCAGGAAGTAGAATTTTCCTTATTGTTGTTTCACAAGACATAATTTCTATTTTGAGCTCCAGTCCCACTGGATGGAGGAAAACATATAGTTACATATAACCCTAAAATATACTTATTATTATAAAGCTATATTATATATGGTATTTTATATATTATAGTTTTATATAAATATAAATAGCACATATATAATTATAATTATATATATAGTAATTTCAGGGTGACTCACTCCCTTTCACCCAATTCCTAGAATTGTACCTAAGCTCCAGGGCCCTCCCAAGTGCCAGAGGTGTGTCATTTGTGGGGGAGAGGGGCAGAAGGTCTGGTGTCTGTACCTCATCTGCTCGTGCTGATACCTGCAAAGGCACCTCACTCTCATCTGGTTTCCAGTTCCTGATTCACACAAACCACGGCCCAGTCTCCATATATCACCTGAGATCTGTCTCAGGGATGTATGTGTTTCTCTTGGGAATGTAAAATCATGGGCTTTTCTCACATCTCACCGGGGCATATGGAAATCTTCATCTGACTACTATGTCTGATCACCCTGATACAGCCATGCCTGCTCTCCTGACCCTCTGCCACATGGACCAGAGAACTTGTCTTCCTACCACTGGTTAGGCAAAGTGCAAGTCCCCGATGCCCTCGGAGCCCTGAAACACACACTGGATTTTATCTCATGACCCCATACAACTGAGTCCTGGTGCAGCACTTCAGAATGTCAGCTGTCTTGCTTGTATTTCAATTCGTTCTCTCTTACGGAATCTTTATTTGGTCTGGTAGGGATAAAATTAGGTCTGACTAATCCCATATTTTATAAAGAAACACAGGGTGACATGTTCAAGGACAAACCAAAGCTGGTGCCATCAGCTATGTTCGCACATGATTCTACAAAGGCAGTAACTTTAGCATAAGGTGTTAAGACTGCTATTAGCATCATTCAGTTGACACCAAGGATGGGGATATCCACAAATTCTCCAGTCCTGCTTTTCCTCATCACATCAGCCTGCACCGGGGACTCGAAGCCCAGCAAACTGCCTTTGCATGGTACTTTTGCCTACCTTTAATCTGGAACCCAGAGTCAAAGATGATTTAGAACAAGAACTATGCAGAGAATGAGCGTGCAGTGCAGTACAATAATACGTGTCCATGTGAAGAACCGCTGAGAGGCTCTGGTGTTGGACAGACTAGAGTTAGAATCTTGGCTTTGCCAGTCTATAGCTTTATTCGTTTTCTCTGGTGCGCAGTAAATCACACAAACTAGGCAGCCTGAAATGGACCTTTTATCTCAGCGTTCTGTAGGTCAGCAGTCTGGGCATGGGTGGTGTGGCTGGCCCCTCTGCTCAGGGTCTCAGCCGCTTCTGCGTTCTCACGTGGAGCTCAGAGTCCTCCCCCAGTCAGTATTCTGATCCCTGTGGCTATTGCACTGAGGCCTTGGTTTCCTGCTAGCTCTTGGCTGGGAATGATCTCAGCATCTAGAGGCTTCGTCCAGTCCTTGCTATGTAGCCTCCTCTGTAGGCCCTCTGTCCGTCGCCTGCCTTCAGGGGGGCACCACCCCTTCTAGGCTCGTCTGAGGTCAGGTGCACACAAGACAACCTCCTTTCTGACTTACTGAAGTCAGCTGATCAGGGACCTCAGTACACCTGCAGAATCCCTTCTGCCATACACCTTACCTTCACTTTAAAAAATTCCACATTTCAAGTAACAGTGAATGAAAGTATTTCCCAAATCTTCTAGTTTTACATTCTATGTGATTAGAATTTATAAAAATAAGAGTTATAAATATAACTTCAAATAGATATCTTTGGTTGTTTCTGATACTTTTATTAGCTTTCTTTTCAAATGTATTCTTTGTCAAACTCTTCTGGTTAAGATAAATTAAGGTGACAGTCCCTTTGACTTGAAAACCAATCTTATGTTCCATTATTTGCAGGAATTTTTTTAAGTGGGCAGTCTTAAAATTTAACTTTTTAACATATAAATTTATATCAAAAAACAATTGATATAAAACTACTCTTATCTGTGGCTGCAATGTGACCTGGGTCAGTGTATATTAAATCTTCAAATATCAATTTACAAATTTATAAAATGAGGACACGAAGAATTTTATAGGGCCAAATTGTATGAGAAGTTACACTTGGAGATCTTTGCATATAAGATCAGTACGTCTACAACTAAACTTTTTGCTCAAACTACCATAAAACAAACGCTTGTAACATCAATCCTGTTTTTTCTTCCAGTTTTATTGAGATATAATTGCCCTACAGCACTGTATAAGTTTGTGTGCAGTGTCTATACTGTATTTTTAACTAGTCCTTAACACAAACTAAAGGGCCTTGTCTTTCACCTACAATTTGAGACTATGCTTTGCAAATCTAGCAAAAGAGGCATATCTCATGATGGCTTTGAAAAAGAGAGTGCTTTGGGTGCGGAATTAGCACTTTAAGTATTATATAATCAACATTTATGTTTCTCAAAAGATATAAAAATAAGCAATCCTGGGCTTCCCTGGTGGCGCAGTGGTTGAGAGTCCGCCTGCCGATGCAGGGGACACGGGTTCGTGCCCCGGTCCGGGAAGATCCCACGTGCCGCGGAGCGGCTGGGCCCGTGAGCCATGGCCGCTGAGCCTGCGCCCCTCAACGGGAGAGGCCACAACAGTGAGAGGCCTGCGTACAGAAAAAAAAAAAAAAAAAAAGGCAATCCTGTGACATAACACAAATACATGTAATTTTACCGTTTAAAATTACAAAGTTATATGAAATTATATATAACTTAGTTATACAAAATTAGTTATGTATCAAAGATAGTCCCTAAGGTTGCTACAACGCTGTCATGCTTAAAAATAACTGAAATTGAGACTCATTTAGAAATAGTTTTAACATGTACCTGCTCATATGTAAATAAGACGTGTGGGAATAAATTACCTTAAGTTCACAAGGAGACATAAGTTCCCCATCTTTCACTTAGTAAGCATCCAACTATCTTGACGCATGTAGTTGCAGGTTTTAAATGCAATCAGTATTTCTTCATTAAAGAAATAAAGATTTGCATAAGTGTAAAGGAAATCTGCAGCTAATTATGCTTGTTTCTCCATCTTTTCATTATATATTTGCCACCAAATCATAAAAAGCTCTGTGAACCTGAAAACCAGTGATTAGTTACCATATAATTAAAACTTGAGATATTATACAACAGTTCACATAACATGGTTTTGTAGACTTCTGTGTGGAACATATATATAGTTTCATGAGTTTGATTCCTTAGACATAGACCATTACACTTAAGAAATATTTTTCTGCCTAAATTGTGTTTAGAAATCTTCTTTATTTATCTCAATTATTCTTGCAAAAAAGAAAAAAACGACGTGTTATTTTCCTGCTGTAAATATTTTATGTTCAAAAGATTTGGCCAAATGGAAAAAGACATGGTTATAGTCACATCTGTAGAAAACAAAACAGAAAAAACACTGGAATTAGATTTTTGTGAATAAAAAACAAACAAAAAAAAACCCAGAAAAATAGGTTGCAGCCAGATAGGTAGATGCTTTGTTCCTTGCCCAAGCCCTGTCTGAGAGAACATGAAACACAAAGGGCGTCCACATATCTGGAGGAAGCAGCTGCAAGAGTGATATAGGGCCTATTCTTATAAGGAAAGAGCACCAGCAAATCTGCTTGAGCATGAATATTAGATTTGCTGAGTTCTGCTGACATCACCATGGGAGATAAACATATTAGGAAAACTGGGCCTCCTGTGGCTGGAGAAATTTCCAGATGAGAGGAGCGATGCCCATCCTGACAACCTCGGGTCCGGCTGGAGGCTGCAACCCCGCCAAGTGTCATCTTAAATACCACTAGTCCAGAACAAGTGGATCAAAATGAACTCTGAACCTTTGTTTCCTTCCCGGAAGGACTAACAGCTGCCTGCATCTGGAAACTGTGCGAAAGTTCTTTACAGCTGTAACATAATAAACAAACTAAAAGAAAAAATCCACACGATCTACTGTTCCATTTACATTCTTGCCCCTTCTCTGGCCTCATTAAATTGTAATCTCACATCTAATTATATTTTATCAATGTATTATTTCTTCAACTTGAGAATTAAATTGAAAACATATTGAAGCAAAAAAGTAAATATCTCACAGTTGTTCTTTCTTGTTTTGTGTAAGTGCGTGATGACCAGGACCTGAGTTGTACGGGGCAGTCAGCGTGGAAGATGTGCTTTTGGCAGTAAATGGGGCGGGTAGGGGGGAAACCAACACGTTCAAGATGCAGAATATGATTTACCAGCTCTGCAGCTCTGGGGTCTACATTTTCATAAATATAAGTGACAAATTATCAATAAATCACTCTTTGGTTCACCATAATGCATAATGTTTATTGAAACCCAGTTCCAATAAATATGACTCGCCCTTTTTAGCCAAAGCATAAGAAACAAAGATGACAGGAATTACAAACAGAAATGAAAAATGGGGAATAAGCGCCTGGCCGGCAATGAACCTTCTTTCTTTCTAATCCAGTCTTAGACCACTGAATTCTGGAAGATTCTCTCCTATGTGTACACTTGTTTCAAAATGCCATTTAATTTTCATTTTGACTTGAAGAATTTACAGAATGAGGCAGTAAGAGTAAGGTCTGACCACTGAACTGTTCTACTATTTTTTTTCTCATTCATATGCAGAAGATTCAAAGAGATTCCACTGAAATGGCAAGAGCATGAATTAAACTGTCACGACATGTCTTGGTTTGAAATACAGTTTCCCCATTCTTTTTCCAAGAAAATGACCTGTAGAAAAAAATAAAAAGCAGTCAACACGTCCTAAATATATGCAAAATTGTCCACTGAAAAAATGGAAAGGGGTAAGAGAAGATTAACGTTGGAAGTAACTGGTAATTTGCCTCTGAAAGTTTACACACACATTGTAGCCTTTGTTCCACGCATATTCCTGCAAGAAGACGTGGGGGGGGACTAGGGATTTATTACTTATAATTGTTATTCTTTATGTATCACATATTATGATTGTGGTACACTTCTACGCACTTTGTGATTTATCTTCTACGTTTTAAACGTGAGATTAAGGCGCGTTGCAAGCCGCTGTTGTAACGCGAGATTAAGGAGCGTTGCAGGCTGTGCTGCTGTAACGCGAGATTAAGGCGCGTTGCAGGCCGTGCTGTTGAAACGCCCTATAACTTTACAAACTCATTCGGCAGCTGGAAGCAATTGACATGGGGTAGCATTTGACTTGAATAACACTTTAAAAAGTCAACTTGAATCTTAATTGAAATGCCCTATATTTCACATTGGAGATATGACCCAGTTCTAGCCTTTCGTTTCCTTTTACAAAGCAGTGGCGGCGAAGTACTGTGCTAATTATGAGACTGTTTATTATGCGACTGTTTATTATTATCAAAGCAGCAGCATTCACCCTAACAAAGACTTTTCACACTGACTCTCTGAAACCTATGTCTGCGTTATGTATATTTATCTTTTTCTGGAAAATTGATATAATAAGTAAAATTTTTCAATGAGCAAAAAAATTGCCATAACCTGGACTTGTAAAAATAACGTTTTCTCTTTGGCCTATTATAAATCTTCAGCCTTTTTCCTCTGTCTACTTATTTACATAATTGCTTCTACCTCTTTTAATGCTTAAGTGGTTGATGTATTTGTTTACATATGTGTGATGCTGCATGTTCTTATCTAAATTGCCTAGTAATGACTTCTGAGGGGAAAGAATCTAAAAAAGAGTGGACGTATGTGTATGTACAACTGATTCACTTTGCTGTATAGCAGAAACACAACCTTGTAAATCAACTACACTCCAATAAAAACATTTTTACAAAAGATTTTAAAAACTGCCTAAAAACTATTATATTAATTGTAAAAGTGATAGAAAAAGGGATGAATTAACAACCCTTTATTTCTTATCAATAAGAGCCAACTCTCATTCAAGTGCCAGACCACTGTTCTAGCTGCTTCACCATCTACACACAATTTCTATAAGAGTTAGTTACTATTATTATCTACATTTCTTGGATGGTGCAAATGAGTCACAGAGAGGTTAAGTAACTTGCCCAAGGCAACATGCTAGTTAAACAATAGAGTCAGAAAGAGCTCTACCCAACTTCCTTCACCTTAAGCATTATGTGTGTTCCTGAAAGTATACATGCCCATCAAACATTTTAAAATTGAATTATACGTTAAATGCAAACTGAGTATTTAATGAAGTGAACCACTTTATGGCCATAGTACTCCAAATTTATCTGTTTATAAATTTAAATTTCGTTGTATCATGTTGAGTTATTCAGTATTCTTTAGGTACCTACTGACACAAACACAACTCCAACCCTTTGGAGCAAAGGAGAGAGTATTATCACACCTGTAACTGCAAGGTCATTTCAGGTGTGACCAGACCCTGACGTTCCAACCACGTGAGAAGACTGCAGTCCCTTTCTGTGCCCTGCAACTCTGCCTATTTCTTTGCTGGTTTCATTCTCAAGTGAGACGTGTATCCACTGGTGAGTCTTGAGTTTAAGTTGTCCCTGCAGTCTGACACAGATCACAAACAGACAAACATCTTAGGAGCTCAAGCCAAATTTCCCGAGATAATTCTCAATAGCGGAGCTGGGTCACACACCAATGCCTGGACTGTCACTGTGCCTGGAGAAAGAAAGCAGAGGGTGTGGTTGTGAGAAGTGAGCTTGAGCTGGTTTAAGCTGAGAGGGGTTTATTACACACATATTCATTTAAGACACACGTATTTCTCAAGGCAAACAGTTTCTTTGAAGGTCATAGGAAATACACTAAGAGAAGGTTAATCTTTTCAGTGTAAAAGGATTGGTTGTTTTTGTTTTTGTTTTGCTGTACGTGGGCCTCTCACTGTCGTGGCCTCTCCCGTTGCGGCGCACAGGCTCCGGACGCGCAGGCTCAGCGGCCATGGCTCACGGGCCCAGCCGCTCCGCGGCATGTGGGATCTTCCCGGACCAGGGCACGAACCCGTGTCCCCTGCATCGGCAGGCATATTCTCAAACTGGTGGCGCATATTCCCTGCGCCACCAGGGAAGCCCAAAGCATTGGTTTTTAATGTAAATATTCCACGCTGATTGTGGAATACTGCATTTCCTCTTTCTGTCGTCGCTCCTAGCTCCCAGGGTGACCAACTGCTCCCGGTTTGCCTGGGACTTTCTTGGTTTGAAAGGTGAAAATCTCACAGGCCAGGAGCTCATCAGGGCAGGACAATCAGGGTCAGTTGGTCACCTACCTCACCCCTGTCCCTTCTGGCAGTGATACCAAACAAAACCGACCAAAACCAAAACTTGAAGTCAGCCAAGTAAATCCCATAGGATCCAGGAAGGACAAGTGAGGGAACAAAAAGATTTCAAGAGCCTAAATCTCTGTAACGAAGAAGACGATGAAGAGAGGGAGGGTCCAAAGCTAACAGGTTCCCCTACAGAGCACGTCAGAGATTATGACATGGGGTCTGGAGAGGCCTCAGGTCTGTTGAGAAGTCCGAATCCAGTAAAAAAGGAACTAAGCCCAAAGGCCCGAGACCCACTGGGCCTTGGGTGATTGGAAGGCTCAGCTGGAACCCAAAGGTGTGCTTTGCTTTCATTCTAGACTCCGAGTGTGTTCTTGCAGGCTGACAGGAAAAGTCTCTGATGATTGGCTTACATGCATCTCCTTTCGGTTTTAAGGGGGGAAGCACTGAAGTCTGTCAGACAAAGACAAATATCGTGTGATATTACTTATATGCAGAATCTGAAAAATAGTACAAATGAACTTATTTACAAAACAGAGACAGACTCACAGACATAGAGAACAAACTTATGGTTACCAAAGTCGGGGGGGGCATAAATTAAGAGTACGGGATTGACAGATACACACTACCATATATAAAATGGATAGGGCTTCCCTGGTGGCGCAGTGGTTAAGAGTCTGCCTGCCAGTGCAGGAAACAGGGGTTCGAGCCCTGGTCTGGGAGGATCCCACATGTCACGGAGCAACTAAGCCCATGCGCCACAACTACTGAGCCTGCGCTCTCAACTGGAGGGAGCCCGTGCACAGCGGCAAAGACCCAATGCAGCCAAAGATAAGTAATTAATTTTAAAACATAAATAAATAAATAAATGGATAGACAATAAGGATTTGTTGTATAGCACAGAGAACTATGTTCTATATCTTATAATAATCTATAATGGAAAAGAATAAAATAATAATATACATGTGTATATATATATATATATATATATATATATATCCAAATCACTTTGCTGTACACCTGAAACTAGCACGATATTGTGGATCAGCTACACTTCAATAAATAAATAAATAAATAAATTTTAAAAAATAAAATAAAGTGGGGTAACACTAGAAATACATACTTGCACCTTGCACGCTTAGAATCATTTCTGAAATTGACTACCAAACCCTCCCACCCGTAGTATATAATTGAAGTCCTTATTAAATCCCTCCCTCTCCCCCAGCCGCTAGACCTATCCTATTGGGTCCCAGACAGGGGAAATCCAACTCCATTTTCCACCCCTGGAATTTGGGGGGTTTCTCTCACCATGGGGCCCATTCGTACTTGAACTGAAAGGCAGGACTGTGAGATTATTCCGTGCCTGCATCTAATTTTACTGAACTCCTAAAATACCTCCTCCCCAAGGGAAGAAGCTGATTGATTTCATCAGAATAATTCAGCAAGTTAAGAGGTAACCAAAAGTACTTTGCATTCTGCCTGTTGGAGACAGGAGGTAAATATCAGTGTTCTTATTTCCCCAGAGTCCAGCTCTCTGCCTGCTCCTCAAATCTCCCCCATGATTTACTACAACCTGTACGCTGGGGAACCCCGCATCATCTCCCATCCACATGTCTCTGCCCTGGAATTATCGGGAGCTCCCCAGGTTGCCAAACCCTTGAGCCTGGTCAGATTCTACCCCCATGCTCCCCAATCCCACATGCAGTCCTTTCTTTCCTCAACAGCCCCTATATTAGACAGCGATGAGATGGAAAAGACGGGTATTATTACGCCTTTATTTTAACAGGAAGGGAACTAAAATCCAGCACGTTGAAGTGGCTCATTCAAGGCCACATATCTAGCTAACAGAAAAGCCAAGCAATGCCTACCCAATCTTGAAGCTTTGGTCACGAGGTACTATTATACTTTTTTAGGAAAAAGCAAATGAAGTACACTCATCAAATGCCACCCAGTAGGTGACAACCAGCCTAACCCACTGCTGCTACATCCACTGATGGATGAAACAACCTGCATCCAAAGAGCAAAATATTTTAACCAGGCGTTCTTCCTTCCATTTCAAAAAAATGTTTCTCAGATCAGATTGTAAGCTTGGGAAATAGAACAATTGACAATTCACTTGCATTTAGGGCTTTGTAATGTACAAAATGCCTTTATACATCTTCATTCATTTATTTGTTTCACCAGTGTGTGCCAGAGTTTTTATTTGATTCTCATAATTCAGGGAGTCAGGGCACAAGTCAGCATTCCTACCTCACACACAAGGAAACTAAGGCTCAGGAAGGTGACTATTTCCTCAAAGTCACATGGTTACTGGCAGCACTGGGACTTGAATCGAATGCTCCTGGCTTCCAGTACCTGGCGTGCTTAGAGTTTTAGCATTCATTACTATGCTTTCCATGCCAGGAAAATTGTCCTGATTTGGTCAATGACAAAGCACAAGCAGCTTTTTTGCCAGGTTATATATTGTTAACTCAGAAGATGAAAAGGTACAGGTGTAAGTTTTCTGCATCAGAGTCACTACACTTTTTACCTTAAAGCTTTATTTCCTATTATGGAAAAGATTATACTGAACTACATTTTTTTCCCCCTCGAGTGAAGCAAAATAAATTTTTAAAATGCCTATAACACTCACCTTTAGCTCTATGCATTCTGTGCATTTCATATGTTCATTTCAGAATAGCTTATGTTAACCTCTAGGTTACATATTTTTTAAGTTACTTGCTATATTTTGTTTAACTTTTGACTCTAATTTTATCCTGAGTGTACGACGTTTAGATCAGAACATTTAACTGTTTATATTAATAGTATGTCTTTATCTTGCTGACGTTGCCCTCGAATGATCTATGTGTTTTTACAGAAGATGTCTCACAAAAAATTCTCAGCTATTGTAATATAAGTTCTCTCTCTTACTCAAAGTATGCTTTTGCTTAAATTTCAGCTAGTTATGTTTTGACACTAAGTCTTTTTTAAGTATAATCAAAGCAATACAAAATTTACCAAAGTCCTAAAATTACATTACTAAATATTTCCATAAATAACCTTAAAGACTTTTGACAAGGCATTTGAAAAAGTTTCCGACTTTAATATCTGGTTGTTGACTTAGAATCGTTAAAAATACATGAAGTTATTTGGCTTGAAAAATTATACTAAACAAAATCAGAATCTAAATGGGATTTTAAGTCCAGCTCTTAATATCCTTATTTGATTAAAGTACTAACCTCATTCATAAATGTCAGCGAAAATCACTTGATGCTGGTTTATATAATATTCTCATGTTGAACACCACATTAAAACAATCCTTAAAGTAATAATAAACACTGACTAAGTTAATGCTGGATTTTTGTATCTCATTTTAAGAGCATAACTTTAAGAGAAAAATAATAAGGCAAATGGAAATGGAAATAACTACTTACTAACCAGTCATTCCACTAAATAATAAAGGTCAAATTAATGATTTCATTCCTACACTATTACTCCTTTGGATAACAAAGCTGTAAGTCTAATAGCCTAACGATGTTGGAAACCTCCACCGCACTTATTTTGGAGGGCATTTGATGGGCCAAGGGTGAGGGGATTCAGGGTAAAACCAATGAATAGTAGAGGCATAAGCCCATTGCTATAATTCATTTGCCAAAAAGAAAGGAGTTCTTGCAGAAACTAACACACCATTGTAAAGCGATTATACCCCAATAAAGATGTAAAAAAAAAAAAAAGGAGTTCTTTACTCATAAAGAATGTTGTACAGGATACTTGATGGCTATTAAGACAAAGTCTGTGGATGGTAGGGTTGCAGAAGAGGTATGGGCAAGGAAGCCAAGTCAACACACAGAGTAAGCGTCGATTCTAGTGATAATAAATCACAGCTCCTTCATGATGGAAGGGTGTCAAAATCACCTCCTTCCCTGGGGTAGCTGGCTAGTCCCTGTGGGGAAAGGGACTTTGCTGAGGGCTCAGCGGACGCCTGGTTGCCCCCCCAGAGTTCCACCAATCGCTGTCTGTCTCTCAGGATCTTCACTAGATATTCAGAGGACGACTAGGTTGAACGCCTAAATTGGCAGCAAACAGATCAGCTTGGGTGAGGGGGAGCCCGTGTTACTGGAATCATTTCATCGCTGTCACTTTGTTCACAAGCCCAGGGAGCAGCTCTGAGCTGGTGAGGAGAGGCTGGCTGAGACTGAAGCGGTCCCGTCTGCGGATCACGGAGCCTACGGACACATCCTGTCCCAGATCCTCATTTCACCAGTCTCTCATATTCCTCCTAAACTTCCAGCCAACCTGTTAGCCACTACTCACAAATTCCTCCCAGTTTATGTCTCTGGCCCTTTCTCTTTCCAAGCAAAGCAAATAATCAGACGCGCTGTTTGCGATTTTTTTCCTACTGGGAAGATTTCCCCTCCCCGAGGTCCTGGGCCACCTCGGAGGAAGGCTGCACTAGTCCAATTCTAGCTGGAACCAGCATGTCATGCAAAACCACCTCTGGGCCACACCTGAATTTTTGCCTTTTCAGTCAACTGATCAAAGGAAACTCCTCAAGGAACCCGGGGTGGGTTGAGGGTAAGACATTAGAGCAGCAGAAGCAGATGCCAAGATAAGCCGAGGCACAAAGTAGGCACAATGTGTGTACATGCACCTTCGGTAACTTCCTGAATCTCATCTCTTAGGTACCACTGTCGCTTGATGATGGAATGCTTCTGAGCAAACCCAGCTTTACGACGTTTTGGATTAAAAAGGCAGTTCAGGGCTTTCCTAGTGGCGCAGTGGTTGAGAGTCCGCCTGCCGATGCAGGGGATGCGGGTTTGTGCCCCGGTCCGGGAAGATCCCACGTGCCGCGGAGCGGCTGGGCCCATGAGCCGTGGCCGCTGAGCCTGCGCGTCCGGAGCCTGTGCTCCGCAACGGGAGAGGCCACAACAGTGAGAGGCCCGCGTACCGCAAAAAAAAAAAAAAAAAAAGGCAGTTCAGGTCAAGTGTTCATTTGGGGCATCTTAGCCAGGTTCTGTGTCTACCAGGGACTAGTAGCAAGTTGTGAGCAGTAGCTATTTCTCAAAGAGGGAAAGGATTTGTTTCCCAAACCCTAAGAGTCTTCTCTTGGGGGTGGCCAGGGGCTGCATACAGCATCTCTATTTTTCCATAGATGTTCTGTGTGCCATTGGATCTTCTCAGTCATGAAGCCCAAGTAGCAGAATTTCTTCTGCTTCACCTTGGGCCATCTTCAGAGCCTTTTCTTGCTCTGGGACCCCCTCAAACCTGACAGCTTCATGGTAAATGGGCAACTTAGCACATTCAGATGTAGCTTATGTTGCTACCAGAAGTCTCTTTTTTTTAATGAAAAAAAAATCGTGCTTCAGACGAGTTAATCAGTTTCACTGGTAAATAACGCATGTGTACATACACATATGTAAATGCTATTTCCTAATCAAATAAGTATAAAGCAATTTGTATATGGTATTTAATAGTTTCTTCTGACTCAACAAAATGTGTTTTAGTCTAGTTAAAGGCAAAATCCCACAATATGCTAAATTCTACTTTTTTTTTTTTTTTTTTTTGCGGTACGCGGGCCTCTCACTGCTGTGGCCTCTCCCGTCGCGGAGCACAGGCTCCGGACGCGCAGGCTCAGCAGCCATGGCTCACGGGCCCAGCCACTCCGCGGCATGTGGGACCTTCCCGGACCGGGGCACGAACACGCATCCCCTACATCGGCAAGCGGACTCTCAACCGCTGCGCCGCGAGGGAAGCCCAAGTTCTATTTTTAAATTTTACTACATCAACATGTTATTGAACACTTTGACCATTTTCATTTATCTTTTCTCCTGTTTTTATCATTAGGCATTTTTTTGAAGAATGTAGCATTGCATGGAACTAGCAAATGATTAATAAGACTTCAATTTGGGGAAATTAAAGAAGTTAGTCAACATGCAAGCTCTCGCCGCCTCATCTGCTCTCTGTCATGCATGCCTAAATTATCTATGCATCATTTTATCTGGATTTATATCCCTCACTACGGAAAAAATTAAAAGGTGAAAAAATTTAAAAATATTCAGAAAGACTGTGTATGTTAAGAAATATCCTGAAAAAGAACTCTCCGTTGATTATTAATATCACAGATTGATGCATTTATTCTTTAGGGCTGAAGAATTAGTCTTCTGTTAATGAAAAGGAAGTAGGCAGCTGGCTTGTACTCAAACCTGGAAGAGCTGAAAATATACTGATTAAAGATGACTTTGAAAGAGGAAAAGGCCAGAATCCTGTTACAACTAATGATTTTATGTATTGCTCTCTCGATCTTTGCCCATGCGCATGCACATTTTCTACATTATTCATTAATACACTCAACAATCATTTACTGAGTCTCCTATGTGCTGGCATTGTTATAAACAAAGCACATGCACAGTTTTGTACTTACTTTTTCAACTGAAATTTCAACCATAATATACATTTTTGTCATATTCTTACTGGTCAACGTCAACTTCTCAAGCATCATTTTACTAAAACACGAATGTTATGGAGCTGTAGGTTTTTCAGTTTTCACCTTCATAGACAACTCCTCATTACAAGGCAGTAGAACATAGCGACTAAGGTTTGGGTTCTGGGGCTAGATGGATCCAAGTCCAAATTCTGGATCCCCACGTACCATGAGACCCACTAACCTCTCTAAGCTTCCTCATTTGGGAATAGTGATCACAGGAGCACCATTCCTGTGGTTGTTTGAGGATTAAATGACACGGTAACATATGAAATGCTTAAGGCGGTGCCTAGCACAAAATCAACACTGCTCATGTTTTTTTTACATATCTCTGTTATCAACCAGTGGAAGTTCTTTTTATTCTTCATGGTTCATCTCACATATTCTCTCCTTCATTAAGCTTTTTCTCATCTTTCCAACTGGAGATCCTCTTTCCTTCCACCAACCTTCCACACATTGTGTTTGTATCGTTCTTACAGCATTTGACACTTTACCCTTTGCTTTCAAAGTGTGTACACCTTTCTCTTACTCACATTGCCAGATTACAAACTCCTTAACGGTATTTTTCTACCTTTCGACCCTACTGGGATGCCTAATGAACTTGCACATTAAATAGATGCTCAGTAAATATTTACTAAGTTGGAAAAATTGTGGATCGTGACTATATTCTACGGGTAGAAAAACAATGATACAGACACGCAATGAGTTTTCGATTAAAATTATTTTAACGTTCAATTGATTTTAGTTTCCAATTAAAAATGATCCATTCCTTTGCAAATCAGTAACACCTGAATTAGAGACTGTTGTCCTATACCAACGCCTACCTTGTTCTTGGATGATTTCAGTACTTTTTTAATTCTCTTGACCACTTGCAACTTTTTATTCCGCATAAGTTTATGTTTCTCTTAGAAACTAATAAGTCATCTGGCCCAGTTACAACTATTTTGGTTCTCCAAACAAATAAATGTTTCCCAAAATCTTTTCCTAATGTTCTGACTTACCAGTTATCACGTACTTCTTTCCTATATTTTGTTATGCTATTTTTTGCATAAAGCATCAGAATTTTCTTCTTTTTGCAGATTATTCTCGGTTTACAAGTATTTGCAGTATCTATAATGGTGTTAATTAAACTCACGAAATAATTTTAACGTACCTTTTCTGTATCTATATGAGAGAACAAAACTGAAAAATGACTTACAGCTCTTAAAGTGTTGCTCGAATCCCAAAAGCTTCGCTTCAAATCCACGTTACCGTAAGTAACATCATCATAAAATAATTTAAGAGCATGAAGCATCTGATTGGCCTCCAGCCATTAGTTTATAAACTTATCAACATAATTCCATTCTTATCTCTTAACTGATGACCATGAATAATGAGTTTAAAATGAAGCTATAATTGCATTAGTCATGGTTATCCTTGATGAATGAACAAATGCAAAAATTGTTGCACTACAGAGATACACATGATCAGCCATGTAATTATAGTATAGTAATTCAATGCCCTTATGTAGTCAGTGTATAACATATAGACACATCACTAGAAAAAAATTTGATTCAGATTTTTGTAAGGATCCACAAAACTCTGTGTTATTACAGAAAAGCTAATTACAACGTGTGTCCTTTGGAAAGCTTGCGACTCACCTAACTTCCAAAGTAAAATAAAATCAGTTCAATTAGAGACAAGTAATAACAAACGATTATTTCTGTTTCTAAAGCTGCTAGACATCTTTCACAATTTATCTTGTGATTACATTGGACTTTATACACTTTGTTTTATTAACACCCATTACAGTTAAGAATGAAATTATCACACCAACAATAACACACTACTTGTGTATTTGCTGGGCACTTTCTAATTCTCAACCATTTCACCTGCAATATCTTATTTGAAATCAATTTTTGCCTAATGTGTCAGTCCCTGTTGGTATGCAAACGACCTTGTACTACAGGGTCATTTGGGCCCTCGTAAATTCTCCCCATGCTAAGGAAACTCTTGGTCCCAATTCTCCCAGCAATATCAACTACTAAGGTGTTGTCATCACCCCCAAAACCTCCCTCTGCTTTGTGATGCTGAGTCTGGGACCCTGCAGATTAAATTTCTGCTTTGCCACAGGCTTCTTAAGGCTCTGCCAATAGGGAGAGAGACAAGGACAGAGAGGGAGAGAGAGAACAGAGGAGAGTTGTTTCTGTTTACATCCTGTCTCCCCGGGACTTCCTTGGTGGCCCAGTGCTTAAGAATCCCCCTTCCAAGGCAGGCGACTCGGGTTCAATCCCTAGTCAGGGAACTAAGATCCCACATGCTGCGGGGCAACTAAGCCCGTGTGCCACAACTACTGAGCCTGTGTGCTCTGGAGCCCGCGAGCCACAACTAGAGAGAAGCCCACGAGCCACAACAGAAGATCCAGCATGCCACAACAAAGATCTCGCATGCCACAACTGAAGACCTGACGCAGCCAAATAAATAAATAAACATGTAAATAAATAAATAAATATTTAAATAAAAAAAGCAAACATTCTGTCTGCCCTCTGCGGCCTCAGGACACCCACCACCACGCTGGCACCTGGTTCCAGCCTTTCCCCAGCACGCCCAGAACCAGCCTCCTTGCACCCTCAGAGGTACAGCCCAGCCACGACTGCACGCTCCTCAGAACAGCCTCCACTCTACAGCACCCTTTCTTCAGGACAACAGGTTCTTTTTCCTTCATGAGTTCATTTTGATTTTTCAATTATGTAAAATATTTACATAGCTCCAAAGTTGCCTCCACCCTTTTCCCTTCCCTCACTCTATGGGTAACTACTTTTATTGGCTTTGAGTTTATTCTTGTATTACTTCTTTTGAAAATATGAGAAAATGGTATGTAGTCTTTTTTAAGTTTGAATTTTCCTTTATTTCTGAAAATTAGATGCACACTTATTCCATGTTGTGACCAAATGCTCAATGACTGAATGTTGAATTTTTAGAATCTTATCAAAAATCCTCAGCCATGAAAATTTCCAGATAGGGCATTTTCTTGAAAGATTCCTGGCGTAAGTAGAATTAAATGAGTAATGAAATAAAGCTCTTGAAGATGGTTTTATGTGATGCTAAACTAGTACATCAAATAATACTCCAGATTACAATTATAGTATTACCTAATCTCTTATTCTGCGTTGAATTAAAAACCTTTAAAAAATATGTCGGCTTAAAGAATGCAATGTTCAAAACACTAATTTGAAAAGGTACATGTATATAGTCTTATCACCCCTTCAGCCTTTCTTAAACAAAGGATAGTCACTCTACATGCTGTTCTGCACCTTATTTATTTCCAATGTGGAATCAAATAGCAATAGAGATGGCTTAACCTCTTCGTTTCCAACTCTTATGCCTCCAGTTTCTCATATCTCATGACACTGGCTGATACTCCCAAAGTTAAACAGTAGTAGAGATACTCAGTGTCTTTTCTTCCTCTTGACTTTAGTAAGAATTCCTCCAATTATGTTCTTAATTAGGTAAGATGGTCACTTCATTGGTTAGGATGAGTATTATATACACTATCATATTAGAGCAGCTGTCAATTTCTAATTTGTTACTTTTTAACCTGAATGGGTGCTGAATTTTTCAAATGTCATTTAAGCATCGCTGTAGATGATCATATGATTTTGATCCTTAGTTCTAATAATATGATGAATTCTATTACTGGATTTCCAAATAGGGAGGCACCCCTAGGGCAGGTCCCTTGTGATCACTGAAGATCTCGTGTGGTTGAAACGTCTCATCATTCAACAGTAGGATAAAAAGCTGGAAACTTAGTAATGGGTCCTGTTTTTTAAATGGCATCATATTATTTGTGTAAAAAACTTGGGACTTCATCCTAAAAGCAGTGAGAAACCATCGAGTCCTGAGTTTTAGAACCATCTCTCTGCAAGCAGAGAAAATCCAATTTGAAGCAGAAGAGTTATTATAATGAACCAGGTGAGAAATGATAAGGCCTGAACTAAATATGGGAGAATCCAGAGATATTGAGGAAATGTCATTGTCATGACTAATTGAGGGAAGAGGATGAACAGGAAGGAGGGGCCTAAGATAACTTCCGGGTTCTGGCTGGAGGACGAGACAGATGGTTGGGCGTTAACTGGGACGGAGAATACAGGAAGATGAGGAGATCTGACAAGAAGGATGATAAGTCTACGGTGAGTTTTAGATATTTGTGGAACTTCCAAATATAGACCTTTTTTCCCTTAGAGGTTGGGAGAAATATAAGGGACATAAATAGAAATTTTGAAACCATCGACGTAGAGATGGTAATTGAATCTATAGAGTGGATGAAATTTCGAAAAGAGTGGAGACAGCAGGAGAAGAAGAGGGCAAAGGTCAAGGTCACCTCACTCACCCCAGGGAGTTGTGGGTAAGATTAAATGATACAGTGTGTATGAAAATACTCTCTATGTTACCTATTGTTTTCTTCCTAACATCCTTTTCATGGTTTACACAGTTTAAATCAACATGGCTTACAGCAAACATAGTTTATGACTCACATTCATATATGTATATATAAAAATCAAATAAAGACTACGTAAAATTTCCAATCCTACTTCTGTCTCTTCTGGGAAGAATGCTGCAAAATTCCATAGCAGCCCATTTGATGCTTCCTGAGTTTGTTTCTACCTGTAAATGCAAATAATAATATTTGTTTTTTACAAGTGCTTTTAAACCCCTTTGGGAAAAAAAGGTCACTTGTATTTGATAAATAATATATGATAGTAGTAACTTTCAAAACATACAGATACAAATTGGATCTTATTTACCAAACCTTATTCTACTATCCATAAGTATTTTTATAAGCATATAGCTTCTCCATTCAGTTTCTTTTCACCAATTAAAATGAAAGTCTATGGCACATATATACGATGGAATATTACTCAGCCATAAAAAGGAACGAAATTGAGTTATTTGTAGTGAGGTGGATGGACCTAGAGTCTGTCACACGGAGTGAAGTAAGTCAGAAAGAGAAAGACAAATACTGTATGCTAACACATATATATGGAATCTAAAAAAAAAAAAATGTCATGAAGAACCAAGGGGTAAGATGGGAATAAAGACACAGACCTACTAGAGAATGGACTTGAGGACACGGGGAGGGGGAAGGGTAAGCTGTGACAAAGTGAGAGAGTGGCATGGACATATATACACTACCAAACGTAAAATAGATAGCTAGTGGGAAGCAGCTGCATAGCACAGGGAGATCAGCTCGGTGCTTTGTGACCGCCTGGAGGGGTGGGTTAGGGAGGGTGGGAGGGAGGGAGACGCAAGAGGGAGGAGATATGAGGATATATGTATATGTATAACTGATTCACTTTGTTATAAAGCAGAAACTAACACACCATTGTAAAGCAATTATCCTCCAATAAAGATGTAAAAAGAAAAAGAAAGTAAGTCTGAAGTACTACGAAATGTATTTTATGTACAGAACCAATTTATAACTTCAGAAACGTCACCACAATCCTCATGCTCAACCCCTACAACCTGCAAAATGTGTAGTATATTGGATGCCAAACAGAAATACTAGAGGAATAAACAAAGTAGATGCTTGGGAAGTTTAGTACAAGGGCTACAACATAACAATAGGTGGTGCTGCTGGGATGGATACTGAACGTGTACATTTGATTCAACACAATGTCATGGAAATTCTTCCTGAATGGAAGGACTATACTTATTAAATTAAAGGTTGGTTTGGGAACAGAATGGAAATCTGATCAGGAGGAGCGTTTGAGAGACAAAAGCTTCCAGCAACTTTGTGGACTGAACAGAAAGATACTTCCACCAGTGGGAGCTAGTTTTTGTAAGCAGATTTTCATGTAAAGCCATCAAATTCTATGTTAATTTCTCAAACCCAGAGGCAGCCTGAGTCCTCTGTGCTTCCATTTGTCAAACAAAACCAAGTTATAACTGCCAGGTTCTAAATTTGGATAGGTGCAAAATATACTCATAAATGCTCTTTTTTCATATTAGTAAAATGACTTTTTAAAAATTTATTTATTATTGAAGTATAGTTGCTTCACAATGTCATGTTAGTTACAGCAAAGTGATTCAGTTATACATATACGTGTATCTATTCTTTTTCAAATTCTTTTCCCAGATAGGTTATTACAAGATATTGAGTAGAGTTCCCTGTGCTATATAGTAGGTCCTGGTTGGTTATCTATTTTATATATAGTAGTGTGTATATGTTATTCCCAAATTCCTAATTTATCCCTCCCCCTTCATAAATGCCCTTTAGCATAACTATGCTATTATGATTTCTCTCTTTCTCATACTGTAATTAAAGTGGAAGAAGGTTTAAAATCTGGATTTCCCCCCCTGCCTCAGCAGGTGTGGTAGCTCAAGAGCCTTGACCTTGAGCAATGTCATCAGTTAAGATACAGGCCTTTGGCATTTGGGCTGTAGGATTTGGAGAGGTTCTACACACCTGCTCTCCGCTGTGGCCAGCTGATTTGAAGTATCATGATAGACTGGAATTAGATGAAGAAAACTTTCAAAGGAAGAGAACAGACCTGCATATCCCATTTTTCTAAAGCCATTTCTAACCTTGCAATCAAAATGATGTTTTTCCTCTTCTTATATGTCTTTTTAAAGTATGTGACGTTTGTGGCAGAAATGTAACCTCCACACCTCTCCTTGGGGCAGAGTTCCAGCTGCAGGGTAGGTGTCCCCACCATGTACTCCCTGGCACACTATACTTCCTTTGCTTGGCACTCCGTCTCCAGAGTGACAGATGTAAATAACTACTTAATTCTCTAGCTTCGGGCTTGTTCCAGGTCCGGATCGCAGTGCCTACCACATAGCAGGTACCCAGTAAATATTTGTTAGCTGAAAAGCATGAACTCCCAGTGCTTATGCGTGGGTATTCTCCAAAGAACCTACACATTAACCCTTGATTCCAACCACTATTTCTTTTTGAGAGCTGGTCAATTCAATGTAATAGCAAGTTTGCATTTGCTCTTTTTTGTTCAAAATTGAGTTAAATGTTCTCCCAGTGGATTATTAGAAACAGCAAACTCTGAACTCATGACTAGTGCTTTTGTACTCTTCGTGGGAAAAAAATAAGCTGAAAAGAAGAAATCCAGAAGCTGCCAGCTTTGGGAACTACAGGCGTAATGGGAATTATCTGTCCAGCCTACTATGGAATTACACCGATCTTAATTATAGCACAGAGATACTCCCTCAGATGGATTGTTTTAAGGTAGTAAGTAATTAACCAATAAATTTTATTCCATGCTTATTTCACATAAATGTAGCATCTTGAGTTTGGAATAAGGTAAAGGCACATCTGGTTTTCTCTATTCACCCCAAAGTATCATGTTTGGACACTTTTCTCTATGAGTTTCATGAGACGGCATACGTGGCATAGATGTATTTTATGGCTATGAGATAGGTTATGAAGTCTCTGGTAAAGTCAATCTCTCTCTCTATGGGTCTCTTTTTTAGAAAATCCGTTTATGTGAAATAATTGGGGTAGATTAGTCAAAAATGCTTTCATCTTTGTTTCTTGACTACATTGCATTTTAAAATAATTAAACTCCAGATTGTTTCTGTTTTTCACCTAAGTTTACTGGCACCCAGCAAAGAAGCCTCCACTTTGATTTTAATCATGGCCAGACGATGGAAGCCCTCTGTCTCAGAAGCAGCAAGAGCAGCAAGTAGAAACCCTGCTGGGTAATTTCAAAGCAATGCACTTCCTGCTGGTAGCCCTACCGTATGATTTCTGTTCTGCCAAAAGCACCAATAGATGGCAACTGCCAATTTGCACCTCACACATAAATTCACATTATGCCAATAGGCTTCGAGGGAAACCACAAGCTACCCCGCTCAGCCATCAGAGGTCTGTTAACAGACCTTTAACTATGATCTATTGTGCAGCAGGGCCTGAAAGACGCAAGCGGAGTCCACTTTATAGAGACTGCATTGGCCTGACACCGTTTTTCTTGAGATAATTATAAGTGTTTATTTTGGCTTTTAACAACTTTAACCACATTATTTAGCATGTTGCTGTTTGCCTTCAAGTTAAATAAATACAGAGTTCTCCCAGGAATGTTCCAAAAGCTCACACGTAGGGTGGTTTCATCAAGGACAGAAGCCAGCGTATGAGATGGAGGTGGTTAATTACACCAGAGCTTCAAGGATTGGAAGGTGTTTCCCTCCACAAACTAGTAGGCAAGCAAGTTATACCAAGAGACAGAGAATTCATAAAAGAATAAGGTGTGATCTTCCTAATTAAAATACCATGGATCTCCCTTTGCTTTGAGGTTCTGTTCTCAGTGGTTTTTAAATGGAGAAAGGGGTTTACAAGGAATCCTGCATAATGGCCTGCAACGTCTTCGAAGACAAATTTTGCTGCCATTGCCATGTCGAATACAGAATTGCACTTCTCTGAGTTATCTAGAATTAGGTTTAAAAATAACCTTAGCTGGGGCTTCCCTGGTGGCGCAGTGGTTGCCTCACTAGTAAGTTCTCACTAGTAAGAATTTCTTATTCTTTCCGAGTTTAGTGCTCTTTCATTAGATTATGCTAATTGAATGAAACGATGAAACATTAATTTTCTCACTTCATTCTACCTAGCAGGGATGTATTACAGTGAAAACTATATAGGGTATAAAAGTAAGGCACAACAAAATAGTTCATATAAAATCTAAAACCTTCCACACTAATCCATTTTTGCTGTGATTCACATCAAATTGTGAGTTTTTTCTAATCTGAGAGGATTAGACTGGCCTCTGATTCCTTTTCTACACTACTGAATACCAGAATATACTGGACCAATGTCTTCAAAGTTATTTTGAGCCTATAATTCTATATCAAACTAAATTATTATTCACATCTATGGTAATTTTAATGAATTTTATGAACTCTGTCTTAGCATTTCCAACTAATTCTAAAACCCCAGTTTTTCCCCTTTGAGTATATTACACTAATTTTCTAAGAAGGTCATGAACGTATTGCTTACTAAGAAGAAATGAAGTATTAGTTGATTAAATTAAGGCAACTAGTAAACGTAAAAGAACTTTACTGATAATAAATAAATAAATATTCACATCTATTCATCTAAGCAAATTAATCTTCAGTCCTACAATGACTTGGAAAGTTTATCCATGCACACATATTCTGAAAAATTCATTAGTAAAATATTAATAATTCAAATCTACCAGTAAATTACAAGAATGCTCAATAAACACACAGGCTTATCCTTAGAATTTAAAGACGGTTTAAATGTATAAATCTATTCATTCAATTCACCATATTAACATATAAAAGGAGAAAACCCATAGGTTTATTTTGAAAATTTCTGGTAAAGCATGTTCTGTAATTACTTTTGTTGATAAAGGGAGAGAATAAGATGCCTAGAAAAGTTATAACTTAAACGTTATATAAAAACCTGTGATAAATACAATAATTAAGGATTGCCAAATGAAATCAGGAGCTAGACAAGGACACTCACTATCATCACTATTATTCAAGCTTCTTTTGAAACATTCCAGCCAATGCAATAAAATAAGAAAAGTGAACTGTATACACTGGAAATCAAGAATCAAAACAAAGCTGCCGTTACTTGCATACTATACGTTTGTCTGCCTTAAGACACAAGGACAACTGAAAAATTACTAAAACTAATAAAAGAGTCCAGTAAGGTAGCCAGGTAAAATATAAATATATAACAATTAATAATAAATTAGAAATATAATGGAAGAAATATCCAATTTTCTAGAATAACAGAAAGCAATAAAATGAATAGGGACAGGACTAACAAAAAAGTTCATGTAGTCTTGAAGAAAACATGTATATCTAACGGAAGAATCTTTAAAAGTACTGAATAAATTAAAAGTCATAACACCCCACTAGATGAGAAGACAATAAATTATGACATGATTATGTGAGTGAACAAAGTACTGCAGACTGGGCAGCTAAACAACAGAAATTTATTTTCTCACAGTTATGAGGCTAGAAATCCAAAATCAAGGTGTCAGCAGGTTAGTTTCTTCTGAGGTCTCTCTCCTTGGTCTTCATGTGTTCTTCCCTCTGAATCTGCTTGTTTCAAATTTCCTCATCAGTTATGTTAGATCAGTGCCCCCATAATGATCTCATTTAACTTAATCACCTCTTTAAAGGCTCTGTCTCAAAATACAGTCACATTCTGAGGTACTAGGGGTTGGACTTCAGGATATGATTTGGTGGGGAGAGGGGGGCACAACTCAGCCCATAACAATGACATTTCTTTCTCAAGGTAATCTAAACTTTCAAAAAAATTATTATTGAAAACTCAACAGAACTTTTTATGGAAACTGACAAGGTTATTATAAAATTTACCCATTAGAGTAAACTCATAAGAAAATTGTAAAATACAACAGCATTGAGGGACAACTTGCTATACCAATTGTCAATGCATTCTATTTACCTATGAAAGTGCTCATGGTATAGTGTTTAAAAACACTGACGGGGACTTCCCTGGTGGCGCAGTGGTTAAGAATCCACCTGCCAATGCAGGGGACAGGGGTTCGAGCCCTGGTCCAGGAAGATCCCACATGCTGCGAAGCAACTAAGCCCATGCTCCACAACTACTGAGCCTGTGCTCTAGAGCCCGCGAGCCACAACTGCTGAAGCCCACGTGCCCAGAGCCCATGCTCTGCAACAAGAGAAGCCACCGCAATGAGAAGCCCGTACATTGCAATGAAGAGTAGCCCCTGTTCACTACTGCAACTAGAGAAAGACCGCACACAGCAATGAAGACCCAACGCAGACAAAAAAAAAAAAAAAAAAAAATTGACCATGGATAGGCAATATTCAGCTATTTACTAGCTCGTAACCCTGGGCAAGTTACTTAACCTACTCGGACCTCAGTTTCCTAATATGTAAAATGGTGATAATAATGTTAATTACCACATATGGTAGTTGTGAAGATTAGTACAATGATGCCAGGTGCTTATTAAAGTTTTAATAAATATTAGAGATTATTGTTATTAAGGACCACTGCTATAGAATTAAAACAGTATGAAGAATAGATAAATAGATCAGTGGAACAAAATAGAAATTCCCAAAAGAGAGTGACGATTATATAGGAATTTAGTCTATGAAAATGTTGGCAATAAAATCTGTGAGTAAAAGGTTAACTATAATGCAAAGTGAAGAGAAAGCCACTTCTGTAAGAAAATATTTGCAACATATTTAGCAGAAACAGAATTAAAATTCATAATATATGAAAAAAGTTAAACTAAAGAAAAATGGGCAAAAATCATGAACTGGCAGAAGAGGAAGTACTAAAGACTAATAACCATGCAAAATCATGTACAACTTCATAGATAATAAAGGAAATGGGATTAAAAAGATGTTTTACCTGCTCAACTGGTAAAAACTCCAAGGATTGATAATATCCAGGGTCCATACAGTTTGGGAAATGGAAACTTAATATATTGTTAGTATAGACTTTTAAAGCACAATGTGGAAATGTCTGTCGAAATTATAATGCACAAGTTACTTGACTCAACAGGTTTACTTACAGGAATCTCTCTTACAGAAGCAATAAGGCAGATGGGTGTATAGAAACTTTATTCTTTGTAGTAGTAAAAAAATTGGAAACAACCTAACTATCCAGCAAGAGGGGAACGCTGAAATAAATTATGAAACATTCATTCATAGAATGTTAAAAAGAATTACATAAACAAAATATGACATAAGAAAATGTCTATCAGTTATTATTATTTGTGGTTTTTAAAGACCTTTATGTCTAAGCATGAATAAATGCCTAGAAAAATGTCTGGAGATACATATATGAATAATAGTTATCCCCAGACAGGGAAAAAGGCTGGAAGATTAAGATACTTTTAAGGAGGCTTATTTTTATATATCTAAATCAGTTGTAATTTTCAAAGTTAATCAGGTATTTCTTTTATATTTAAAAAATTTAAAGATATATCCTTTTGAAGTTTATTCTTCTAACCCATTTCAACATAAATTCCTACCAAGGTGTGCCAAGTCCAGGAGTATCACTGAAAATTAGCTACTGCTTTCTGAAGAATTTGGGCTGCAACTAGATACAATGTTGGTATCACATTGTTCTGCCAGCCTCTCAAAACAAATATTAACCAAGATTGATTTTTCTACTTTTTATTTTATTAATTTTTACAAAAGCTCCAAAAGACAAGTTGAAATTATTATTGCTTTTTCCATTTTATACATGAAGATAGTCATAAAAGAATTAAAGAGTTTGAACCAAGTACAAGTCAAGAACAGAGTCTAAATTTGTCTAAATTTGGGTATCTGTTAAATCAGAATAAGACTATTACAATACCATGTGATTTTCTTCCATATCAGAAATTCTTCCCATTACAATAATTCTCCTGTAGCCATAAAAAGTGATTATGTTTTAAAGTATAAAATCTTACTATTTGCCCCCAAGTCTGAATTCAAATTCAAAGTTAGATGAAATAATTAGTGTAAAAAACAGGTTTTTGCAGAGAAATTAATGTTTCCTGCATATTTTAATCCTTTTCTAAAATTTTCCTAAGCTTCTCTCTCTTGATGTAAATAGTTCCTTTTGGGTATCCTCTAAGGAATTCATACTGTTTTGTAAATGCCCTGGAAGACTGGCTACCAGGCTAAATAAAACAGTACAAACATTTTGGTAAACTTCCTGGGTCATGTCACGACTTCTGCATATTGAAAGAGTCACACCAGGCCAAACTGTTTGAAAGTCTAAAGATTCATGGAGAACAGCTTTGAAAGAATGGTAGTCTCATTATTTAACCCTATCTAGCACTTGACCCCTGTGCATTAATCGTGTGCATGTAAAAGCTGGACCAAAAGGAAACAATGCTAGGACACATTCCTGATCTTTTTCCTCTGTCCTCATGTTTGTACAACTTTACTGGTTGCCGTTGGCTGTCATGTTTCAAACTTGGAAATATGTCATAGCATTATATATACATTTTAGTGGTAAAAAAAACTTTATTTGCTAATTCCATTCTCATATAATGAAGGGGAGGGCGAGGATTCCCTTTTATCCCTACTTGTACAATATTTCAAGGATATGTTCATATCTCCTTCGAGAAGTCAGACCTGTTGGTGCATTGTGTATAGTTCTGCAACCATCATCATATCTATAATAGCCCATTAATTTGAATTGTAGTATAATTTTGGAAATTGACCACACATTTCAGTTCATAAATGCAACCAAAATTTTTATGACACATGCAATAAATATCTAACTGTGTAAGTAGTAACCTTACCGAAAATAGCTGATAAAATTAAATATAAACAGACTGTTGCAGATTTCTTCAGAGGAAATATTCATCAGAGTGTTCATGTAACTATAAATGCGCACCTCACATGTCTATGTAAGACTATGGAATATTTAATTTCCCTAGACAGAGGTCAAGCAGTTATCTTTCAGTAAAAGGTAAGCAAAATTCACACAGTATCCTGATAGTTTTGCTTGCCCTTTTATCCACTCCTGATGCCAAGGAAGTGTAAAAGGGCAGGGGCTTAACCATGCACCATCTGTGCTCCCTGCGTGTGGGAAGTGACGACTGGGTGGCAAAAGCTTTGATTCTACAAACGTCAGAGCTGCAGGAACCATCTAGGGAGGAGACGATCTGTGAGATAAAACAAAAACTGGTATGAGCTACTTCCCCCAGATTCCTAATAACCCTTTATGAGATTCTAATGTGTTCAGTTAACTTGACTTTTCCTTTGTGTTGTTTTCCCATCTTTAAGCCACTCCACACTTACTAACTTTGGCTAGATCACTGGTAGTGAAATACAGTCATAAAGCCAGTTCTAGAAGCCATGCCAACCCAAAGTCTAGACCTAGAAGTTCCAGATAAGGGTAATACAAGCCCTCATTCAAAAGTTTGCTCGACTGTAAGCTGCTTGAAAATTAACACCATATTTTTGCTATAAAATTATACGTAAAAAGTGTTAAGTACCTCCTACAAATGCCATGGACTTCACTTCAAACAGATGGCAACTAATAATTTGACTATCATTAAATGAGTAAAGGGAACATACCTTTTTATTTATGTTACTGTCACTTTCTTGGCAATCATCTCCTCATTTATCATCAAAGTACTACCTGGTATGGCAAATTCAAAACTTGTTACAAGCAGTTTTCTTTGCTAAATTAATTGTTGGATTCATATATGACCATATGGCTGCCAGCCATGTTCTATTGAAGTGGTTTGCCTGTAAAGTGGAAGAAAACATATTTCTATTCCCAGAAGGAAAAGCAAAAAACCTTTAAGTCACAAAACAAAACAAAATTTTTAAAAGCCCAGAGAAATCTAGCTATCCTGTTGGCATGTGGGTCGGACCAAATTAGAGGCAATGTCCCAATACGAGCCCTTGTCGATTGCGGGGAGAGGCTCTGAATCTTCAGCCCTATTGTATGTTTCTTCCTCTCCTCATTTTTTACAGATGGTAGCAATCATAATGACAGTATTGCTTGCCATTGCATAGCAACAAATGTAATGCATCAGTGAAGCTTCTTTCTAAAATAAGTAAAAGATCAGTAGAAACCTAAGTGTAATTAGAATATTTATTTGAGGAAAAATGATAACCCAGAGCCAGACATGAAATCCTCTGAATACTTTAAAGGGAAAGCATCCCAAATCAGAGAAGCCAGAGTTGCCTTGGGCATTCCCCTACCATGTCCACAGGGCTCCAGAGACAGACACCAGGTCAAAGGGACTCCTCAGATGGAGGCCAAGGAACATCTCAGCGAGAAGGGGGCCCCGTAGACACACACAGATGCAAAGAGCACCCACACCTCAACTTATAGCTCTACCCCCTTGACTTCATACATTGTGTGTTATCCATCTCTGGAGCCTCAACTGCACTTTCCCTGACGTATACTAAATAAATAAAAGTTCAAGGATTAAATGAATGAGTGAAAACCATCAATGGCCTGATCGTTGACCAAAATGAGCAAGAAAAAAAAAAAAGCCACATCAGACTAAAATGCTCAGATCTATTAAAAAATAAAAGCTTTAATCTGTTGGTAATAGTCTCGTATTAGAATACTGTATGTATGGGAAATTAAATACCTGTAAGACATCATTATGCCTGGATGCAACGTGTCTTCCATATGACTGATACATCTTTTCCTCCTTAGAGCTGGAGGGTTATGGAAGAACAGAACACTTCTAAGTGTGTTATATTTGTGGTTAAGGCTGATACAATAATACAGCTCATCAACACTGACCACATTGATTTTACTGTTGATTTCCTTCCTACCGTATTATAAAGAAAACTAAAATTATGAGCACATGACTATTGGTTATTTTAGACCATCCTGTAATTCTTTGCCACTTTAATCAGTGTAACTTGGCAAACAAATCCAGCCAACCAAGACTAGTTAAATTAGCCAAATGTTTATAACATGGTTTAATGACTAACTGTGCATAACTTTATTTAAATGATTTTGTTTTTCCACTACATGGAGTACAGTGTACAAGAGCCACGCCAGAAGGGCACACTGACCCCTTCTAATCTCTAACGGATCTGTTATTAGCCTAATAAGGATCTGGTACTGGACATTTGGTGATGGCATGGTGTAATTTTAGTACTGACCATTTGAATGTTCATGGTAAAGAGGCCGGAGAGAATGGGCAATTACAATTTAATAATACAAAAGAATGAAAGGCGGGCAAAATGACTTAGCACAGATGAAACCCATCAATTTTGCATTTAGTTGGGATGCTGAGGTCTTTGCATCATAGATTCTCAAGCAAATATCCGTAACTCTATGCTTGGAATCCTCTCAGTGAAAGAAAAATATAATAAAATATACAGAAAATTGAGAGAAAACTCAGTGGACATTTAATTGTTCTTCATAATCTACCCAAAACAGCACCAACACTTATTAACAAAAAAGTTATATTTTCCTTGTTAATAAAATAGAGAAGAAAACTCTGTAAGAGCATAGGTTTTGATACTGGCATATGACAATATGTAATCACAGATAAAGGATATTAATTATACAAGTATTCATTGAATGTCTACCAGTCTTACTTTATACTACACTATTTTTGTCATGTATTTTCCCAGGTACTTAAGAATTCCAGAATCCTTCCTGCCTGACCATAGATTGTCAAAAAGAAGGCCCCACAATCGTATCTACAAGGACAAACATTATATCACAGTCTAGTAGGGAAGATACACAAGTAAGAAATTACAGTCCAGGTGATAAAATGTAATGAGAGTCTCAGCAGGGACACTGATCCATTGGAGGCGAAGACAGAAAGGCAGCAAGAGGACGATCAGGGAAGTCCTGACAGAGAAATAACCATGAGACTATAGGTCTAAAGAATGAATAGGGGCTTCCCTGGTGGCACAGTGGTTGAGAGTCCGCCTGCCGATGCAGGAGACACGGGTTCGTGCCCCAGTCCAGGAAGATCCCACATGCCGCAGAGCGGCTGGGCCCGTGAGCCATGGCCGCTGAGCCTGCGTGTCCGGAGCCTGTGCTCCTCAACGGGACAGGCCACAACAGTGAGAGGCCCACGTACCGCAAAAACAAAAACAAACAAACAAAAAAAAGAATGAATAGGGATGATCTAATAAAATGTGGAGAGCATCAGACATAAGGGTGCAAAGGGAAAGTTAGGAAAAATATCCTAGACAGAAGGAACAGCATCCTTGAAGGCCTGGAAGAAAGAGCAAGCATGAAACTGAGGGGTCAGGGAGAAGTCCATCATGGGTAGAACAGGAAGTTAACAGCAGAACAGGAGACAGAAAGGTCCTTGGGATAAGTAGGGTCCCAATCATGAAGGATCTTATAATCTATGTGGAAGACACTGGAATTAAACCCAAGAACAGAGCGGAGCTAGTGAAAGGTTATAAACAGGGTGTGACATTAGCCTTTTGGAAATATCCCCCTGACTGCCTAGTGAAAGTGGATGTGTAGGACAGACTTCAGGGGAGCCAGCAGAAGTTAAGTTAGGAAGAAGCTATTACATAATCTACCCAGGAAATGTTGGTGACCCGCTCTGGGACAGTAGCAGCAGAAAGGGAGAAAAATGTGTGCATTTGAGGGAGTTTTAGGTGGATTTAGTATTAGGTGATTGATAATAATAAGCAATAAGCAGGATTTCATGATTGATTAGATGTGTGAGTGAAGGAGAGGGAAGATACCCAAGATTTTGATATATGGGCAGCTGAGTGGGTAGTGGCACCATTTGTTAGTTTAGGTTTAGAAGAGAAAAAAGGAAGAGTGGGGAGGGGGGAGGAAGAAAGGGGGAGGGAGAAGGAGTTAATTCGCTACCTTTCGTAACTTTTGATTTTTAGGGGTCTGTGAAATACTTAACTGTAGATGTCCTGAAAGCACTTAAACATGAAATTCTGGGCCTCAAGAAAGAGGTCTAGGATGGGATACAAATCTAAGATATATCATGAAGGATCAGGGAATTTTAATCCAAAGTCACGATGGGACTCAAAAAAACCACCTGAAATTGTATGCAAAATGTGTGGGTTTAATTTTCTCTTCTCTGGCCTAGTTTCTCAAAGTAAAACTTATATTACTGATTTACAGCTGTATTCTTTTCTAGCACAAGCATTTAATGCTATAAATTTCCCTCTAAACACCATTTTAGCTGCATCCCACTAATTTGATATAGGATGTTTTTATTGTCACTCAATTCAAAAATTTTTCTGATTCCCTCTGAGATCACCTCTTTGACCCATGGATTATTTAAAGTATGTTGTTGAATTTCCATGTATTTTTGTATTTTCCAGATATCTTTCTGTAACTGATTTCTAAGTTAGTTCTATTATGATCATAAACTCTATAAAATTTCAGTCTTTCAAAGTTTATTGAGATTTGTTTTTTGACCCAGTATATGCCTAACTTCATGAATGTTCTACACTTATCTAAAGGAATGTGTGTTCTGTCATCATTAGGTGTAATCTTTTATAAATGTGAACTAGGTCAAGTGGGTTAATTGGTTGTGTTTCTCTGAAGAATCTTGACTAATACATTGAGTGTCTGAATTCTGTTGTCTTCCTTTAAAAAGTATTGAGAATTCCCTGGCAGTCCAGTGATTAGGACTCCACGATTCCACTGCAGGGGCCACGGGTTTGATCCCTGGCTGGGGAACTAAGATCCCGCATGCCATGAGGAGTGGCCAAAATTTTTTTAATTTAAAAAATTAAAAAAATAAAACGTAATGTATGCTTCCTTTGTGGTCCAGTGGTTAAGACTCCGCGCTTCCAATGCAGGGGGCACGGGTTCAATCCCTGGTGGGAAACTTCCACATGCCTTACAGCCAAAAAAAAAGTATTGTACTTTGTTTTGGCAGGTAGTTAAATTCCTTGAGGATCAATTTGATCTTGTTATACGTTCTTTTTAAGATTTGTTAGGATGGGTCTAGAGTAGCTTTTTTACTTTAGATTTAATACAGCCTTTCTTAGGTCCCAAGTGAATGCCTTGGGGAGCAAGCATCTCTCTATTAATTCTAAATTAATTATTAAGCATGCATTTCTCTACTAATTCTTGTAGCTTCTTGCCCCTCAATTATATTCCAAATACAAAAAGATAATGTGTTTTTAAAGTTAAGGGGGAAAAAAGAAGATAATCAGTATACAAGTTGTCTTTTTATTTCTTTTTTTTTTTTTTTTGTATTATAGTCTTCACTTAAATTCAGCAGCCATTAATACCCAGCCATTAATACCCTCCCATACATCTCCCATACAACTACCTTTGCTCAGATACATAAGCCAGCAAGCTGGGCATAGAAATGTCAACACAACGAGTATTTTGCCAACCATAGCAAAAAATAAACCAGAATTAATTGTTACTGCAGTTATGTCTTGAGTGCAAGGGTGCCACTGATTCTCTTGAAATAATGACTAATGAAAAGTTCAGACAGGAGTAAGTTTTTGACATGAATCTGCAGATGTTAATTAACCATATTACCCAGCATAACACACTTAACTCATAGGAAAGGTAACATTTGTATCAACTAGGTGAAAGACTCTTTCAAGTATTAGCTTCATTTTTAAATGTCTATCATAAGTCTTGGCATTAATCCAAATACTAAAAGAAGTGTTTTGATGATGGTATGCAGACACATGTATCCCCCCCCCAAATTGTTATAATAAAGATGATAAAGTCAGAAAGTGAGAAATGATCTGCTGGCAGGAAAAGCCAAAAGAAAATAAGCTTCCAAGTAAAACAAAGCATGCAATGGCTATGAGGCAACATAAATAAAAAACACTGGCTACAGGGCCATTTTCTGGAAAAGACAGAAACCAACCACTGTGGCCAGAAAATTAAGGCACTAAGGCATCAGCGAAAGCAACTTTCATTAAGCACTAGAATAGTTCCAGCCAAACAAAAGATGTATGGGGCTCAACTCAGTTTGATTTATTGCAAGTTTTAGTGCAGAATTATAATTTGTGATAAAAAAAAAAGCCAAATGTGCAGTTTTGTGTTGGAAATGATACATTAGGGAAATGAGGAGCTACATGGCGGAAATAAGGAATACTTGAAACTGTTGGAATTTAAGCATTTAAAGGTTGAATCAAGGCAGGTGAGCTTTCATGAACCTCACAAATTGTACTTTTCTCTAAGTTGGAGCCACCTGAAAAATTCCAATTAGCCAGTGCGATTAAGAAGTAAAGTTCTATCTGTAGTTTGCTTTGTCTGTTTGTTTCTGGAGATGGGGTGGCATCGCAAATCACTGCTCCCCAAAGTGTATCCTCAAGGAAGCCGCAAATAAATAAGGGTCACTGGTGATTACCAGAAGTTTATTTTTTAGCAGCGGTTATACTTTTCTTTAGCTGAATTATCATAGAGTTCATTCTTTAGTCTAGATTGTTCTATAATTTAAACAAAGTGTAATACCTACATTTGAGAGGCCTCTGTATCACTTGCACTTTAGGCTCCCAAGCCCAAGGGCTCCCAAGACTTTGAAAGGAGATTTATGTGTCTTAAGTACAATCGGAGTGTGCTGCACCCTCAAGAGAAGATTGTAAACAATCAGAGACCAGATAGGGGTAATTCAAGTATTCAGTTCTGACAACAGCCAAAAAAGGCCCATGTGTTTCCTGGAAGACCCGACACAAGTAATAACCCTTGTTAGGTACACGGCACCAAGCCCACCTCCAAGGTCTGAAGCTACAGCATCCACGTTCTCTTTAAAGAGTTTATGACTCTTCCTTAGCCTCAGTCACTAAAACATTCTGAAATCACACCAACGGTGTGGTTCAAATTCTTTTTTTACACTTGAGAAGTAATTTCTGAAATATCAAAGTGACCTGGCAATGCAACTTCTAAAAACAGGTTAAGTGTTAAAACTAATTTATAAACTTGTAAAGATATTTTGCTTTTTGTTTAATTAACAATAATGCTTCCCTCAGATGACTCTCACCAAATGGATGGAAATAGTGTGACAGTAAATAGAGAAAAAGTAAAACCTGCCTTCAATGTAGTTAAATCTTCTTTCAGAAGCCCGACAGAAATTAAGGTCTTTGCTTTACGCTACAACTTTTGGGTGAGTTACTTCCTTTGCAATTTCATTGGGAAATTCCATAAAGGGAGGTGAATATGCTTTATCCCCCCTCTGCGTTCTACATAGAAGACAAAATGTAAAAATCAGGTCTCCGTAGTCCAAATGAAATGTAATATGATGGCAATTATCTGGGTCATTCAAGGGAAACCACTGCATTAGTGGTGATTTGGGAAAAGTTGCTTTCTTTTTGCTTGAATTATACATAGAGTAGCTTCTATTACTTTACCACTTCGACATTTTTTTGTCTGAGTCTCTGTACAGTTATTCTAAGGTCAGAAATATCCTGTCTTAAAAAGCATGCTTAATGTCCTTTTACATACATGCCATTTATAAACCTAAAAAAAATCATCTTAGCCAGTTAACTACTTTAAACAAACACGCATACACAGATATGTATTTTTATCATAGAAGTTTGAGCTTTTCTATATAGATCTACACCCTCATCACTATCCATAATGAATTTTACAATATTTTTCACATTACTTCCTCAAATGATTTCTATTCATTAATTCAAGGAAAGGAACTTTACTCCATCGAAATTCCTAGCTTAGGAATTAGGGTCCTCCCTACCACAACAATTTCCAGATTAAAGTTGAGAGTTTGCAGAATTGAAATTTCGGGCCTAAGAAATCCTCTGGCATTATAATGCACTGTCAGATTAGAACCTACATAGAAAAAAGAAAATAATTGATTCAAGATAGTTATTCAGTCCCATACTGTTTAGCATGTATACAATGGCAAGAATCCCGAATCACCTAATTCAGCTCTGCTAACTGAATTTATTTCCATTTTTCACTTTCTTCTTATGGTCTAAAGTGTGAGTACGATGTAATGTAGTAATGATAGATGGCTATCATCAAGTAGCGGGCAGGGTCAATGTCACGACATCCAGTTGAAAGAAGAAAAGAGAACCCTATGTAAATGACTCACAGAAGTCTCTCACTTACGAAAATTATTTGGTTTAAACTACAAATGCCCAATATCAGTAAATAGGAGAACTAATTTTATAGTACTATGTTACTAAAAGGAAAACAAAAGTGTCTGAGCATCTTTCCCTCGTAAATATTCATAAATTTTAAAGTTCTAAATATAAGAGTAATATATGAATACTGTAGAAATTTTATAAAATGTAGAAGTTATTTGGAGAATTTAAATCACCTCTATTTCATCACTCAGAGAAAATCACTATAAATGTCTTGGTAGAAGTTTTTTCAGGTTTTTCCTGTGTATATGCATGTGCATACACATATAATTCATATCATAGCGTATGCAATACTCTATAACCTGCTGTTTTCTTGCAGCAGACGATTTACATTTATCCATGTCAGGAAGTAGTCTTCCAAAACATGTAGAGAAATCGCATCATATGAACATACTATAATTTATTTGACCAATCCCTTACCACTGTAATCTTAGGCTATTTCTAATTTTTCATCTTTACAAATATTGCCGCAGTAAATATTTTTAGTACCTAGCTCAAAATACTTTCTTAAGATAAATTCCTGGAAGCAGAATTACTCTCAAAAAGAATACAAGTATTTTAAGGCTTTTAATAGACTGCTGAATTTCCATCTAGAAAAGTTGTTCTAAGTTACATTCCCAGCAATAATGTATGTGAGCACACATACACTTATCTTTTTAAACCATTGTCACTCCAAAATATTAAAATTGGTTTCCCATTTTAATTGGTCTTTACTTGATTACTACTGAAGTTTATTACTCCTTTTGTGCTCCCTTGTGATTGGTCTGGATATATCCTTTGCTATGTTTCTACTGGGGTAAAGAATATTTTTCTAAGTAAATTTCTTTTTAATGTCTCCTAAAATGTGGGAACAAAACACAATTCAAGAGGGACTTCCCTGGTGGTGCAGTGGTTCAGAATCTGCCTGCCAATGCAGGGGATATGGGTTCAATCCCTGGCCCGGGAGGATCCCACAGGCCACGGAGCAACTAAGCCCGTGTGCCACAACTACTGAGCCTGCGCTCTAGAGCCCGCGAGCCACAACTACTGAGCCCATGTGCCACAACTACTGAAGCCTGTGTGCCACAACTACTGAGCCTGTGCTCTAGAGTCTGTGAGTCACAACTACTGAGCCCACGTGCCACAACTACTGAAGCCTGCAAGCCTACAGTCTGTGCTCCACAACAAGAAAAGCCACTGCAATGAGAAGTCCGTGCACCACAACGAAGAGTAGCCCCCGTTCACCACAACTAGAGAAAGCCCACGCGCCGCAACAAAGACCCAACGCAGCCAAAAATTAATTAAAAATATATATGCTTAAAAATAAAAATAATTTTAAAAAACACTATTCAAGAGATCTTAACTCACCTGGCTAAGGAGGGAAATTGTGGATCCTAACTTTATTACTTGCATGTATACATTAATCTTTAAATATTCACATAAAAAGTGCTTTTAGTGTCATCTTGATGTTATCCTGCAACTCTGCAGACTACTGCTAAGTTCTTTCCAACTCTGAGGTAGCTCTATGTCATATCATGCTAGGTCAGTGGACCACTTGGGATTTATTTTTAATGAGGTTATCGTTTGATTGATATATTTGAAAAGGAATCCCTGTAAAGGGCTTCTGAGATTTTGAATTCACTACCGCTAATGTAATTCTCACGATTAAATTCCAGCTATTTCCCCTGGATTATACAGACTTATTACCTGAAAGCAGGCCATTCACCTGTGTCTTCTCTGCACACATTTGTCTCTCTGCCTCCAGATGTGGGTGCCCCTGGGGACCCAGTCTTGGACTCTCCCCTGTTTTCTTTCTGCCTTACTCCCAACAAATCATCTAATCCTGTGGCTTGAAGTATGATCTCCACATTAGTGATGCCCTAATTTTTATCTGCAGCTTCAGCCTTTCCCCCAAATACCAGACTCAGATTTCCAGCTGCCTATTCAACACCTTCCCTTGGATGCCTAAGGGGCCTCTCAAAGGTCAGATGTTAACAGCAGAGCTTCTGACTCCCCGATGCTGCCCTGCCGTGCTCATCTTCCAGCCTCTCCCGGATCAGTAAATGGTTCCGCTCCCCCAGCCCAGCAGGGTTTCTCAGGGGTTTTGTACATCTCAGTTCTCCAGCCTGGAACATCCTTCTCCTAGAACTTGACGGTCTCCCCCTCCCCTTCATCTAAGTCTCTGCTCAAATGTCACCTCATGAGAGAGACCCCCCACACACACACTGTATCTGAAATATCACTCCTGCCATCACTCTCTATTCCTTTATTTCGATTTATTTATCTCTGGAGCATTGAATGGGTGTGTGCGTGTGTGCATGTGTGTGTGTGATGTACACTCCATAAAAGCGAGTTTTCTGTGTTTTGTTCACCGTATCTCCAACCCCTAGAACACAATAAAAAATGTGTTCTCCCCTCCACCTGCACTGACCCTGCAACGTACATTAGCTTCATACCCTTAAGTATTAAGAGGAATGTACTACTTTCTAGGACCTTTCTTGTTTAAGTTTCTTCCACAAGAATTAATCACAGCATTTGAAAAAAATAGATGCTGACCTTTGGTACCAAAAGGGGTCATGGGTGATTGTACAGTCCGGTCACCTGGCTTCAGTTAGATAATATGTTATTAAATCTTTTTTTTTTTTTTTTGCGGTACACAGGCCTCTCACTGTTGTGGCCTCTCCCGTTGCGGAGCACAGGCTCCGGACGCGCAGGCTCAGCGGCCATGGCTCACGGGCCCAGCCGCTCTGTGGCATGTGGGATCTTCCCAGACTGGGGCACGAACCCGCGTCCCCTGCAGCGGCAGGCGGACTCTCAACCACTGCACCACCAGGGAAGCCCCTAAATCCCTTTTACAAAGTAATCGTTAGGATCCCCAAAGCTTGTGGTTAATGTTCAACTGAGGTTGAGCTCACAGGTTACCACGATTCAGTGATAAAGAGAAGAGTTGGGAAAACCTATCTGTTGTCGCTTTTAACTAGTGTGTCATGTCACACTATTTCACTGCAAAACAATAATATCATGATGAGGAAAGATGCAGGCGATCCCAAGCTGTGGGGAGAAAACACTCATTTGTCTGCTCTATTAGCTACGGTTAATTCAAAGGGATAATATGCCAGCCCCTCAGAGTTGTTTTTTTTTTTTTCCTTTTACTCCTTTCTTCACTCTTTTCCCCCATTTATGATTGATATTTACCTAGAACTCTTTGCGGAGCCCTGAACTCTGAGAGCTGTTTGAATTCGTCACAGTTTCGTTCAGAAGAGATTTGACTGGTAAAGGCAGTCCTCCACCTTCCACGCTCTGTAGAAGCATCTGTCAACAGCACACCCAGAGAGAGTCAGGACAGAGACGTAAACCTAAGTCCATTCACTGCTGGCAAACAAACAAACAAAAACCCCTGAGCACCAGTATCGCTGGAGCTGGTCCTTAACCAAAATACAGTTTAAGGAAGGCGTTAGGAGAACTTCGGGCTGGCTGTGACGTGAATGTCTGTCTCAACTCAGAGAAGAAAACTTTAGCCTTTTGAAGACTCAACATTTTATTTTGAAACAGAGAGGCTTAACTCCATGCTTTGGTTCTTTCATATTCATCTTCTTCATGGAAATGTGGCTGAGAAGGTTTTGTCCCACGGAGCTGTCAGTGAACCTGGGTCTTCGCCCATCACAGCCTTCTCAATACTTGACTGGCTCCAGGCCTCCACCTTCCCTCTGTAAGTACTCACCCTGGGAAGGCAGTTTCCTCTTCTATCTTAGCATGAAAAGACTTAAGAAATAGACCTGGTTGGTTTTTTTTCAGAAAGCCATCTACTTGCTACAGAGCGATGGGACACAAGTAATCACTATTTCTGGGTAGTTCGGAGCCTTCTGAAGGCAATGGGTCTCATTGTTTTCTCTGTGCCTTTGAAACCAGACGTTCCAGGCTTACTAGTGAGCTGCTTCTCTCTCTCATCCACACGTTAAGTGCTGGCTGGTTTCTATTTATTACATAAACCTCACTTTCTTAGGTTTACCTCTGCTTACAAGTCTCAGAAGCCATAGAACTTCCTCATTGTCTTAGGCAAACTCTCTGGAATGTGGACTCTTCACATTTTTAGCAGCAAGTCTGATTATCCTTTGTTAGAAAATAACCTGGTTTTAAGATAAAGGCAATCAAGTCAGAGTAAGGCCTTAATTATTTTTAAAGTGTCCCGTTCTCCTCATTTATATTTCCCTTTCACTGTGATTTTCAAGGCAAGTTAATATTATATCTGGGTGTTCTGAAATCAGGAATACTTTTAATTTCTTCATTGATATCATCTCATTTCAATTCTGTACTAAAAATCAGGAGGTATAATTTTCTTCTAAAAGCTTGTTTTGTATTACTGCAAGAGTAAATAAAGTAACTTTGATTATAATAGAAGATTCGCCGACAGCTTGCAGCAAAGATGTTTCATGGAGAGGAGAGAAAATAAAAAGTTACATGAAAAGAGTACCTCTCTTTTATCTTTGGAAGCTAAGAATGATCTTGGTTTTGATATCGTTCCTAAAATTAGTCTCATGGTTCAGTAATTCTCTTCCTGACGAACGTGGCCTTTCTTTCATGTGTTTGGTGTCACATTTCATCACTTTCCTCCCAACACTATTGCCACGTGTAACCTGGACTGGACTGGGGTTTTCTTGGGATTGCTCCCATATCTCTGTCTGAAATGCGCTAGGGCACCCCAGGGATGCATAACGCAACAGGTAGCATCTTTCTAGATGCATCCTTTTTGCTTCAAGATTGTAGGCATGTGTAATTTTTTATTGAAAGTATCTTGAAGCATTTTTACATTGAGTATGTATGTATGTTTTATGAGTGTTTTATGACTACAGAATTCATTTGAATATTTAAGATAAAACCCTGGCCTCTAAGACCATCACAATTTTTGCAAGCTGTTTAGCTCAAGACTTGCGGTTCAATTAGTTTTTTTCTCTGGGTGGATGTTTCTTGTTCTCTATCCCCACCCACACCTCATCCATCCTTTACTCAGGAATCCAGGGCATTGTGTGCTCGTCACTAGGGTGGGAGGCCTCACAGGGCTGAAAGCAGAAGCAGAGGAGTCCTCATGGCTTTGGTGTGTGAGCTGAAGTGCCAGTGGGACAGAAAGACAAGTACTGGGGGAGTTTCCACAGCAAAAATTTCAGTTTAAAGGAACAGCGCTTCTCCCTTAAACAAGATTTTAATGATTTTTTGTTTGTTCTTTTGGTTTCTTTTTTTTTTTTTTGCCATACCACACAGCTTTGGGGATCTTGGTTCCCGGACCAGGAAGCAAACCCGCACCCCCTGCAGTGGAACCACGAGTCTTAACCACTGGACCTCTAGGAAGTCCACCTAAAACCTGATTTTAAAAGCCTGGCCTGAGGGGAGAAGAGACATGATCTCTGGAGGGGCGGTGGCGGGTACAGAGGTGAATACGACCGGAGAAAGAGGAGCCCATGTGACAGGATCACGTGGGTGGGAACTGGGGTTGTCTCTGCAACAACCTGAAACCTGTACAGGGGCTACAGCGCTCACACCTCCCCATGGTCAGCACTAAGTAAACTCAAGGAACTCAGATGCGACCCTGGGTAAGGAGGAACCCCAGAATGACTAAGGCTAAATTTCTCTCACCGTGGCAGAAGCAGGGACTGTGAATAGAAATGTATACACATCAGAGGAAAATAAAATTGTCTCTTGCCTACCTGGGTGTGTAGGCTAATAATAATACCAATCTGTTCATTGATTAAACTATAAAAATAGATCTTAATGCAGCAACGAGTATGTGTCTATTGTGTGCTTTAGGACCTTTTGGGTCGTGTAAATGGAATTCCTGCTCTCAAAGAACTAAGCGTATTTAAGACACGAGGCATGTTTACCAAACGTTCAAAATGAATAGGGATTGGCTGGTCAACCAAAGGGGAGGCGAGCATTCCTGGAAGGGATGTGGCATAAAAACAGGGCCCGGGAAGATGGGAGCACGGCAGTTCCATGAGGAGTGAAGAGGACTTCTTGAATTGTTCTAAAATGGTTATTGACAATTGTGGTTTTCAAACTGTATGCAGCATAAAATTTAATTCAGATAGAAGCAGAGTTGCTCCCGATGAAGTGGCAGAGGTGATGCCCCCCTTCCCCAGCTCCTCTGAGGCAGCTGGTAGAAACCCTGCAGCTCCCCAGAGCACAGTGGGAAAATCACTGATTTTGCCCATCCATCCCATTCATTTTCTAGGCCTAGAGATGCGAGGCGATTTATCAAGGAGTCCACTGGCTGGCTTTTCCATGCGCTGACCCTTGACTTAGCTCTCACTTGATGGCTGGTGTTTATCCTGTTCCTATAAAAGATTGACATTTTTTCCTCTCAAGGCAAAACATCAAAAATCCTGGGTGTTTTGGAAAGAGAAGAAACACAAATCCTAGTTAGCCCCAGCTACTTCAGCGAAAGCAGGATTGGCAGGAAAATGTACAAATGAAAAATGCCAAAACCCTAACTTCCAATTAAGGCTTCGATTCCAAGAGCCTCTCAACCTAACTCCTAAAAGAATTGCTAGTAAAACCACATCCTACCATTCCATCGGCCGGGCTTACAATTGGCAGGGGCACGAGCAATAACATAGTCAAAGGGTAAGCAAAGGAGAGGAGAATTAATAGGAAAATCCAACAGCCTGGTCCTAGATAACTGGGAATGGATCATAAACACCTCAGCTGTCATATGGTAACTTCGGTCCTTGGATAAAAGCATTTGAATGGCAGATTGTTTCACTTTAGGAAAATTATCTCTGCTTTCAACAACTGGAGGTTTGTTTCCCAAAACGATTTTCAGGCTAGTAAAAGAATGTGAATAATGATAAGGCACAGCACAGAGAATACAGTCTCTGTTTGGCACCAGAACACATACTCGTGGCATGGAATTCATACTTTCTCAAGTCCGTTTGAGTTTTCCTGGGAGAAGCGTCCTGTCCCAAGAATGAAAGTCCGTAGTACATTTCCTTTCCTTCATTACAATAAAATCGCTGTAAAAGGGCAGGCGCAGATTTAAACGAAACTCTTTTAAAATGTTGAACTGTGAGTACCTGATATTCATAAAAGCTAGGTTTCCAAACTCTTCAGTATTGCTCAAACGGTGGGGTATTTTTGGATGGTAAAAGTAAATTTAGAGTTGGCTTACAAATGTGTTTTACTGGGCCTTCTAGAGGCTGACATGAAAAGGCAGGGAGAGGTTTCATGTAAAGATCCGGATTTCAAAGCAGCCCCAACTTCCTACCTGGCATCTGTCAGCTAGAGCTCTGGAAGGTTCTGTCCTTGGATGGACACGAGCCCATCAGGTCACCACATTCCCCACCCGGCTCTCTCCACTTATGTGCAACCGATTCCCTGAATCCTTCAGGCATTTGAGTTTGCGACCCCAGCATGAGAATGTGTAATTATTCAGTTAAAGGGTACAATAGCCTTGAGTAGCACACAAGGATGATTTGAGTTTTGACACTGACCTTTGAGGAATCACTCACCAGCTCCTGACTGCCAGCTCATATACACAGTGGTTATTTAACATGAAACATAATTTTGTGTTTTGGCAAAATTAAGAATTCTTTTATTTGGGCTGCTCTCAGATTTTCAAAACCGCACATCTTAAAGTCTGTGAATGGCCAGAAACTTTTGGACACTATAAATATTCTTAAAGACAGAGGGGTAGATATTTTAAAAGATGGATTCTAGAAATGTATTGAAGAAAAGTGCGGAATTACATAAAATCCTGTTGGAAATCCCATACTCTAGAGCAGTAGTTCACAAAGTATGGTTCCCCACCAGCAGTGTCAACATCACCTGGACGCATCTTAGAAATGCAGATTCTTGGGACTTCCCTGGCAGTCCAGTGGTTAGGACTTTGCGCTTTCACTGTGGAGGACGCAAGTTCAATCCCCGGTCAGGGAACGAAGATCCCGCAAGCCGCATGGTGCGGCCAAAAAGAAAAGAAAAGAAAAAGTAGATTCTCAAGCTACACCCCAAACCTGCTGGACCAGACACTGGGGATGGGACCCAGCAGCTGTGCTCCCACAAGACTTTCAGGTGACTCTGATGCACACCAAAGTTTGAAAAATCCCAGTCCAGAGCTTTCCTGCTATAGTGTGACCTGAATGGAGACACTGCTCCCCTCAGCCCTGGGGGAGCAGAGTCCCCTGGAGTGTTTAAAGTCCCCAAGCCACTGTTTCCAGCAACAAGGACCTCATCCAGGGTTGGCGCCTTACGTGGTCCCAACTTGTCTCCAGAGGCAGCCAGAGAATGAGCATCATCTCAGCACTTCCTGTCCCTCCTCAGGTGTCCTGCCATCTGCATGTCCACTTCAGCCATCTGAACGAGGGCCATGCAGCTGCCGGAGAAACTCGTATCTCTTTGCCCCAGTGGAAGGGCTCAGGGCAGCAGCCCAGGACTCAGGAGCCAGTCGGCATGGGGACTGGAGATGTCAGACCAGGAAGGCAGGACGGGGCTCCTGCAGGCTCAAGGACAGGTAGGGGTCCTGGTGCTGAGCTTCACACAGATTGAATTCCTGTGCCCGTCGGTGGCTGATGGTCCATTTAGGGCTGTGCAATCTGGCTGCATGATGACGACCCTGACGATGCACACACTTTCCCAAAGTTAGAGCTTCGTTAGTTTGAAATACTTGGTATGAAAAATGTTCCATTGGGGGAATTCCCTGGCTGTCCAGTGGTTAGAGCTCCGCGCTTCCACTGCAGTGGGCCTGGGTTCGATCCCTGGTCGGGGAACTAAGATCCCCATGCCACCTGGCATGGCCAAAATAAAATAAAATAAAATAAAAGCAAAAAAAAAAAAGTCCCATTTGATTTAGAATCCATGCACATTAGCCTTAGATATTTTCAATGGAAAAAAAAAAGAGCAAAATCTATTAGATATCTTAAAATATAATTTCAACTCGTAAATTTTTGATTGGGATAAGTCATTTCAAAAGTTATTTTGAAATAAGCTTCTCATCCATGAGAAATATTAAAAATTGAAGAGCTCGCCATCTACAAGTCTTGATCAATTTCACGTAGTCATTTCAAGCATTAAGCCTAATGAATAAAAGCAAGCTCAATTTTCTCATTAAAATTTTTTGAAAATATTTTATTTGGAAGTGTTTTAAAATTTAATTTTTAATATCTGTTCTTTTAATTCTTTATATTTTGTTTCCCCTATCATAATTATGCAAAGAAAATGGAATTAATTTTTCACCAAGACCCATGTAGACACACCCAAATTCCATGCTAATATTACTGTTGTGACACTTTATGCCATGACATGCAATTAATGCATTATCTGAAATTGCAAATCAAATCTAAAGTGAATCAGTTAACTTAAGGCATGCAGCCCTGATGGACGAGTTTCTGGTGAAGGATCAGTGTTCTAAACAGAGCTACATCCCTTTGGTACTTACTCTGTGCTCCATCAACTCTAATTGATGAAATTTCCGTAAAGAAACTGTTTCTTCTACTCTCAGATCATTTGGAAAAGTATACAGAAAATACCTTCTCCCAGACTGTGGTTCTTAACATGTTGCGGTGGGGGAGGATTGAAAATCTGGATAAGCATTTGGACCCACTGCGCAGAAAAGGGCAGGTCCCCATTGCAATGAAGTGACTTTCCAACACAGCCCACACTTTGTGCAGTTAACCACGCTGTCTTCTAACACGTGAACGTTGGTGATGGGGACATGAAACCTCTGTCTCCCCACCCGCCTTTTCTGAGCAAACTTGCCATGATGACATCCCACCCGTGATAGCTTAGAAGGCCCGGCACACACAACCTCCTTTGACTCTCACAATAACCCCGACACGTGTACAAAAGGTACCATTAGCCTACATTTTTCACAGAAGAGGAAACTCAAAGTCTCGGCTATCAGTCTCGTGATTTCTCACCACCTCTTGAAAAACCCAAAAGGCCAATACAAAAATACAGACTTCATTGCACTATTCATAAATACTCAGGGCCTCATATTTTTATGATACATTATTTTTATCCAGGCCATGATTCTCTTATAATTATTTTCTTTGCATATCTTAATCAATTATCCCAGAATATGAGCTCCTAACACGTTGGGTGTGATTTGTTTATACTTATTTGTGCTGTCGGATCTTAACTGTGATTTTTTTTCTTAATTGTAACTTGACAATCAGAGTAATAGAAAATAATGAATTCGGTGATCCATCGAATGTTGCTGAAAATTCAGCACCTATCAGACATCAACAGTCTTCACGGTGGACCTACAAACACAACCGTCACGTCGAAAGGGATGTTTGATTGTTTCAAAGACAGACACTTGATGGTGTTTTACTGTATCCTCCATGGTAATCTAATGTGCTGTCTGATAAGTGTTAAAATAAGCTCTCTTTTCACCATTATCTGGGACACAGGACAGTTTCAGCAAAGTATGAATATACTAGCAATTGTGAACAATGTTTTTAAATAATTAACTTTTCTTGAAATAGCCATTCAACATCCTAAAAAATGAATCATTTGGAGAAAAAGAACCCACCCAGTAAAACTTACTTACATTACTGATCACAATTCTACGAGAATGTGTCATCAGGCTACCGCATATAAATTCAGGGACTTGAAGAAGCAATTTTTCACTGACACCCTCTTCGGGAAACACTTTTCTGTATTTCTCTTCCCTTTCCTGCTTTCCTTAACCTTCCATACTCTGGAAACACTCTTCAGGATATAGTGACATGTAGTTGCCATCCCTTCAAGGGATTTAAATGTATCCCTCAAAAGGGACATGTATACTTTAAGAGAGCATCCTGTAAAATAAAAACTCTTCAACATTCAAAGGAATGAATATCTAATATTGGAATTTCAGGCACTGTCAGATAGGGGTAGAAACCTCCGGAGGCAAGAGAACCCCCACATCAGACCTTGCACATGATTCCCACTGACAAAGTCAGCCCTAAATCCAAAACTACTTGGAATGCATTCTGAGATCCACACAGCCCAAATTACATGATAAAAGGAAAACCTTGGGCTTTCACAAAGAAAGCCCCTTCTCCATTCCTTTGTTTCCTTGAAACAATAAAATTCTTAGCCTTATGCCACAGATGTATTCCCAATGGCCAGACATGACAGTCCAATCAAAATGTGATCTTCAGTCATTTCTCTTACGCTCATCCCTTTAGCCAACCATACAAAGATGATGTTCCCAGAGTGACTTTTTGCATAAAGCCACTGGGCGCTTAGGTGTTCAAATCCCAGCTCTGCTGTATATTTGCTTTGTGACTTTGAATGAGTTTAACATCTTTTTGCCTCAGCTTCCATATCTGGGATATGATGATAATAATAGCACTATTATTCTGAGGCTTGGTGCAAGGATTGAGTCAATGCCTGTTGAAGCCGGCTTGCGGAAGCTCTCAGCAGATGTTGTCTGTTTGCTGTTTTTGTTATCAATCCCCTCCTCTGTCCTGCCAGCAGAAGCTCCTGGCAAGCTCCTTGAGAGAAAGGCCTGGAGGCACGATGGGCGAGATAACACAGCCTCTCCTTGCTGGGCTACAGTCACCAGCAGCTGTCCCCAGGGAGCCGTGCCAGCCTTTTCTGTCACAGTGTCTCCAATGGCACTGCCCTAAGTGATACGCCCACTGTGGACACCAGAGCACTGCCATCGCGGCTGCCTTTGACAAGAATGGCAATGACCTCTCTCCTTTTCTGCTCTTAAAAGAAAGAGGAGACAGCTCGCCCAAGTTCATGTTCCCTTCCCAGGGGGTCTGCATCTGATGCCAGGATGTGAGGGTCCAGAACCATAGGACAACGTCGGTGGGGCATTACAGCTCCAGGGTTCCCCGTGGGATCGACTGAGGCCTTTTATTTGAACTTCACTGCAGCCCAGCTTTGTCCTCTCTCATTTCTGCTTCCTCCCCCTCCTCCTACAGGCGCTGCTCTGAAGGACACACGTTAATAAATACCCTGCAGGACTACTCTCTGCTTTAGAGTCAGCTTCCCTGGAAATCCATCCTGCAAGGATCCCCAGACTGCAGTTTATCAAGTTGCTGATATCGTATCCATTTTGAGTCATTTAACTTAAAAGGAAAAATATAAGCTGTAAAATTTCATTTCTGATTCCTGCCATCGTATTGTTCATTTTTAAATTTTTTTTCCAGTTTCATTGAGATATAATTGACATATAACGTTGTCTCAGTTTCGGGTGTACAACATAATGATTTGCTATATATATATCTTGCAAAATGATGGCCACAATGTCTAGTTAACATCCATCACCTGACGTAGTTACAAATGTTTTTTCTTGTGATGAGAGATGTTAAGACCTACGCTTTAGCAACTTTCCAATCTACAATACAGTATTATGAACCATAGTCGCCAAGCTGTACGTGACATCCCCGTGACTAATTTATCTTATAACTGGAAGCTTGCACTTTTTGACCCCCTTCACCCATTTCCCCCGCTCCCTGGCCCCCAACCCCGCCTCTGGCAACCACCGATCAACTCTCCGTCTGCCGGATGCACGCCCCACAAGTGAGGGAATAAGTCCTTCAGTCCTGAAGGGGACATCTGGGCCCATCACAGTACCCACCACAGAACTACCTGGGTATAGAAAGGAACAAGTTCTAGATGTATATACACAAAAAAATTGTTAATGGTGGTACCTATAGGAAGAAAGACGGGGAATATTTAGAAGAACATGGTTTTTGTTTTCTGTTTATAGTTTTCTGTGCTGTTTAAACTTGGAAAGCACGTGCTTTTACCACTCTTATTTTCTATTGAGGTATAATTGACATATAACATTATATTAGTTTCAGGTGTACAACAAAATGATTTAATATTTGTACACATTGTGAAATGGTCACCGCAATAAGTCCAGTTAACAGCCATCACAATTCAGAGTTACAAATATTTTTTCTTGTGATGAGAACTTTAAGAAGAAATTAATGTCAACAGGGGACATCTGGTAAAAATGATCACAGGTCATTTTTTAAATTTAATTTCTATTTTATATTGGGGTATAGTTGATTTACAATGTTGTAAATCAGGTGTATAACAAAGTGATTCAGTTATACATATTCATATATCCATTCTTTTCAGATTCTTTCCCATATAGGTTATTACAGAATACTGAATAGAGTTCCCTGTGCTATACAGTAGGTCCTTGTTGATTATCTATTTTATATATAGTCATGTGTATCTATTAATCCCTACCTCCTAATTTATCCCCCCTCCCCTCCTTTTCCCCTTTGATAACCATAAGTTTGTTTTCGAAGTCTGGGAGTCTGTTTCTGTTTTGTAAATAAGTTCATTTGTATCATCTTTTTAGATCACAGGTCTTTTTTTTTTTTTTTTTTTGCGGCACGCAGGCCTCTCACTGTTGTGGCCTCTCCCGTTGCGGAGCACAGGCTCCAGACGCGCAGGCTCAGCGGCCATGGCTCACGGGCCCAGCCGCTCCGCGGCATGCGGGATCTTCCCGGACCGGGGCACGAACCCGTGTCCCCTGCATCGGCAGGCGGACTCTCAACCACTGCGCCACCAGGGAAGCCCCACAGGTCATTTTTGAAAGAAAAAAGCTTCATAATAAAAATAGCTAACTTTGAAAAAAATAATGAAGAATTACAAGAAAGGGGAAAAAATAAAACCTGCACATAGGGACGCACATGGATTCTATTCTCTGTCTCACTGCTTCCTGGGGATGAAGGAAGCCCCGAATCTCTGGGTGACCCCCTTCCCCTCCTCACTAAGGAGGCCACGGGTAGGAGCCCTCTCACCTGGCAGGAGGGATTGAGGCCAGCAGGGAGCACAGGGCAGTCCTTGCGCTCCCGGCCTGGAGCACACAAGCATTCTGCAGCAGGCTTGGAGCTGCTATCCTGAAGGCGCCTTTTCTGCTTCCAAATGTGTGTCCAGGCCAGCATAGCCCCAAGAAGACTCAGTAGTACAACCTTTTAGCAGGATAAACTCCTCTTGGCACCCAGATTATCAATTAGAAACCGTGGAAAAATCTCTTCTTGCCCTGAGCAAGTCTAAATTTCAGACCTGGCAAGGTTGCCTACGCAATCAATTTGTATGTGCGAGATGCAGTTAAATTCAAAATCTAAAATTGGCTTATCAGATGTACCTTTTTACGGTGGTTTACTTTAGCTCCCCGTAAAGGTCGTTTGCTCTGCCTGAAACATGCTGAGAAGAGACAGACAACCTGGCATCGTGTTTGCCCCTTTCCCCCTCACACCTGGCCTCAAACGGTTGGTTCCTTGAACATTCTCTCTGGCCTCTGAGCCTTTGCAAGTGATGTTCCCTCTGTCTGAGAATCTTCCCAACCTTCAACCCTTCCCGTCCCTTAGCTTGTCCCTACCACCCTTCAGGTATCAGATTCAACGCCACCCACCACACCCATCCCCCCATAAAGGAGGTCAGATCACCCTGCTATCTGTCCCCATAGCAACCCGTCCCTCTGCTGATGTCAACCCTCTTCAGGTTCTATTGCAAGCCCCTGTTAACTGTCCAAATACTCAGGCAAATGAGATCCGTGTCACTCTTCTGCCTTGGGTCTAGCATAGCACATAGCAGGCACTCAAAACATGTTTTCAAATAAATGAGTACTTTGGGGTTAACATCAGCTTAGAACAAACCACAAAATAATAGAGCAATAGAGGACAGGTTATCTCTGCACAAATTTCGCTGTATATATACATACATATACTGTAGCATATGTATATAATGTTACTAGAAACTTCAAAGGGCTCTGATGATGTAGGAGAACATTTCCGTCGTCTAACGGACTCATTTGCTAGGCTGAAAAATAACATATTGATAAATCACACCATAGCAATGCAAATCAGTTATCATTTTGTAAATGGAGGCTTTGCCTGTATAATGCAATATGGAAACACACGTAGGGGTAAAGTTGCTCTGCAGAAGGGAGGGGGGGGTCACTTTTTTTTTTTTACGAACAGGATTTTCTGGTGATCAGATCATTTCCAAACATTCCATGGGTTGCAGAAAACAGCATAGGCAACACATTTCCCCGGAAAAAAATGGAAGATGTGACAAGCTTTATCAGAAGCAAAGAATGTGCTCAAGAACCTCCAACCCAGGAATGTCAACTTTCTCCTGCTGCTTCCTATTAATAGAATTAAAGGCAAACCGTGGTGCTTTCGTCCCCATTATACACTGACTGAATCTGTGAAGAGCTGTGAAATGCTAACCAAAAGGACAACCCAAAATAAATTTAACAACAAGCACAGACTCTACAGGGAAAAAGCCCTTTGTAATGTTTTCCAGGGCATGGCCCTTTTTGAACACTACATACAGGAAAATATTATATAGAGGAAACGTCACTTTACGAGGCATTAGATGAGGCCTTTTCTATTTTAATGAATGTCATATAGAAGGAAATGTTCAATATAACACAGTTTCACCGAACGGTACTGTTGGAATAAACTGCAGTTACTGTGGATTTTCAGCTTTAATCTTGTGAGAAATACACTTCTAAATATCTTTGGCAAGGCATTCAAGGTTTATTCCCTTCCCAATGCGGATTTCAACTCCCACGGTCCAGCCAAGCTCACATGTGTGGTATTCTTCAGGTTAATTAAAGGCAAACGAATGGACAAAATATCAAATGAGCCATAAGGTCGTTTCCATTCAATAATTCTTAAGCCCTGAAAAACAGGGGTGTGTGACTTTGCTCAGTTTTAAATTACCGTCAGCATTTAAAAACCACCTGGATGGGTTCAAGAAGTAATGTGAGGCTGAGAAAAATATGAATTAATGAAGAACACATTTTGGTGATAGGCCTATAAATAAATCGTTTCTATAGTGGTACCACAGATTGAATAATGCTAATGCAAGCAGACACAGATTGCTAAAGTCTTTTTATGTAAAATGTGGTTAGTTCCTGCTTCCTTTGCTATGCTAATGAATGCCCGGGAGAGTGTAAGCTGTATTTTAACTTTTTGTTTACGTCGTTGGACACATGCGGAGAAAGCTCCCATGGAATACTGCTTACCACATGGACTTAAAAGGTCCAAGCTCATGGAATTAATCACATTTTAAAACATGATTTGGTTTGTCGCATTCAAGATAATAGTCTTTGTTATTTTTAACAACTTTGGCATCTAAGATATGGAATAGCTGCTTAAATATAACAGTATAGCCTTCTTTTCAATAAATTGTTAAATTTAGTAGGTCTGGATGGTGACAGGGGGCTGATTCTCCTAGATGGTCAGGCATTTACCCTCCCTGGAAGCATGGAGGAAAAATCCACATGCAAATTTCTTTCGATTTTCTACAGAGGTGGGTTCATTCAAAACCAAAACCCTTACCTTACCGGGGGTAAGCGGGGGAGGGTTACATTGGGAGATTGGGATTGACACATACACACTACTATATGTAAAATAGGTAACTACTAAGGACCTACTGTATAGCACAGGGAACTCTATTCAGTACTCTGTAATGGCCTATATGAGAATCTAAAAAAGAGTGGATAGATGTGTATGTATAACTGAATCACTTTGCTGTACAGCAGAAACTAATGCAACATTGTAAATCCACTATACTCCAATAAAAATCAGAAAAAAAAAACGAAACACGCTTTTTCAGTCAAGAAGACAGACAGCATCAAAGTAGAAAGGAAATAGTGAGACGCTCAAGTGTGAAGTAACCCTACTTCCTAGGGACAGCAGGAGAAGGCACATAACTTCCTCCGTCATCAACAAGCTGCCACGTTTCCTCTCATCCAAGTTCCTCATAATAAGCCTTGAAGATGAGGCCGGCAGTGCCAACCCAACCCTGAGAGCTGAGGGGACCCTTGGGAGCCTACACATCACATGTCTAAATATTTAAGTTTGACAGCAAGCTAACAAGCTGTTAAAAAAAATATTTAATATATTCTATTCTCCTACTTTAACAAGTATATCTTCTTTTTTTTTTAATTTTTATTGGAGTATAGTTGATTTACAATGTTGTGTTAGTTTCAGGTGTCCAGTATATGTGGAATCTAAAAAATGGTACAAATGAACTTACTTACAAAACAGAAATGAGTCACAAATGTAGAAAAGTATATCTTCTTAACAACAATATTGAAAAATATATGTAAAACTGTGGTTTGTAATAAGACTGGGCAAAATCTCAAAGAAAACTGAATTTAAATTTTTTGTTTGTTTTGTTTTTGGGGTTTTTTTTGCGGTACACGGGCCTCTCACCGCTGTGGGCTCTCCCGTTGAGGAAAACAGGCTCCAGACGCGCAGGCTCAGCGGCCATGGCTCATGGGCCCAGCCGCTCCGCGGCATGCGGGATCTTCCCGGACCGGGGCACGAACCCGTGTCCCCTGCATCGGCAGGCGGACTCTCAACCACTGCGCCACCAGGGAAGCCCCTGAATTTAAATTTTATTGTGCAATATGTTTACCTATAGCTGATTCACTTCCCTGTACAGCAGAAATTAACACAACATTGTAAAGCAACTATACTCCAATAAATATATATATACTAATTTAAAAAATAAATAAAAATAAATCAATAAATTTTATGGTGCATATCTGGGTGTTCGGTGGGTGGGCCAGCAATGTTTAGGTGGGTCATAAAACACAAAAATATCAGCATTTATTATTTCATTTATTTATTTAAAGAGGGCTCCTTTTTTTAAAATTTATTTTCTTTATTTATTTTTGGCTGCGTTGGGTCTTCGTTGCTGTGCGCGGGCTTTCTCTAGTTGTGGTGAGGAGGGGGCTACTCTTCGTTGCGGTGCGCGGGCTTCTTATTGCGGTGGCTTCTCTTATTGTGGAGCACGGGCTCTAGGCACGCAGGCTTCAGTAGTTGTGGCACATGGGCTCAGTAGTTGTGGCTCGCGGGCTCTAGAGCGCAGGCTGAGTAGTTGTGGCGCACGGGCTTAGTTGCTCTGCGGCATGTGGGATCTTCCCGGACCAGGGCTTGAACCCGTGTCCCCTGCCTTGGCAGGTGGATTCTTAACCACTGCACCACCAGGGAAGCCCCAGCATTTATTTTTTAAATTACATATTTATCTCATAAATTTTCTGCAGATTCACTCATTATGTTGTTCTAGTCATGGTTTCCACGTGGTTGGCCTCTATTGACAGCCAAATCACACGACCTTTCTTGAGTCCCTGTAGTTGTTAAATTGTTTTTTATTCATTAGCATTTGCTCTGAGACAGTAGCAAATGGAATTTTTCAACAAAATTTAAAGCAATACTTAGATTCAAAAGTGAGTATGAAAATTAATAAATCATGTTCAAACATTAGAATGCTGGTTGATAAACTATTAACACAAAAACATGACAGAAGAGTTTAGTTACAAGATATACATGTCCATCGCTCTTACTGGATTTTCAAAGTATTTTAAAGTAGCATCAAGAGTCATAGAATATCTCTTAGACTCTTCTCTTTAAAATCATCAATGCTGGGATATGATCCAGAAAACTGAAAATAGCAGCGTGTGACTCCGTTTGTTCCAATCTCTCTACAACTGAGACCGTAACTTGCTTTCTAATGGCCAGAAAATATTTTTTATAAAAATTAGTTTTGGAAGTATTTTTACCTGAATCTTTTTCTGCATGGTCATGAAATATTTTCATTTCTTGTTGCAATTTCCTTCTATTTTAATGAAATGTCACATTTGTTGCATCCTTAACATTAGTTGCTTGCAATTTGGAAAAATCACTTTCTCCAAGGTTTTTTTTTTTTTTAAGTTTTTTAATTCTTTTTAAAGTGAAGCAGCCAAGCACATCTTGTTTGTGTTGTTGGTCATTATCTTTTACTAACATTATTAACATACAAAATTTTTAACATGAAAATTAAATTCATGATTTATTTTCCACTAAAATCACAATTTGATTTTTATTTGAGCTTCTCAACATAATTTTTGAAATCCTGCTAAACTGAGTAACATTTGCTTTTTTAATGGGCTTTCTTCTTACTTTTTTATCCAATAAGTTTGTGATCTAATTTTATTCTCCATCCAAAAGAGAAATCATATTTTTCATTTTTTATTCACATGACATGCTTAGTCATTCTAGTAACGAATTTGGAAATCATTTCTGCTAAGTTCAAAAATTTTCCATGTTTTCATGTTTTGTAGAAATTTTAGGGAGAAGTTGATAAAAACGGTACACACTTTCAGCTATAAAATGAAAAAAGTCCAAGGATCCAACGTGTAACCTGTGACAATAGTTGATAACACTGTATTGTATAATTAAAATTTGTTAACAGAGTAGAATTGAGATGTTTAAAAATATGTATAGGGACTTCCCTGGTGGCACAGTGGTTAAGAATCCACCTGCCCATGCAGGGGACGTGGGTTAGAGCCCTGGTCTGGGAAGATCCTACATGCCGCAGAGCAACTAAGCCTGCGTGCCACAGCTACTGAGCCTGAGATCTAGAGGCTGCGAGCCACAGCTACTGAGCCCATGGGCCACAACTACTGAAGCCCGTAAGCCTAGAGCCCGTGCTCTGCAACAAAGAGAAGCCACCGCAATGAGACACACATACACCACAAGGAAGAGTAGCCCCCACTCACCGCAACTAGAGAAAGCTCGCACGCAGCAACAAAGACCAAGGCAGCCAAAAATAAATAAAATTTTTAAAAATAAAAAAAGAATAAAACTAAGTTAGAGCTTCAATAAACATCATTGTGCTTATATTGGACACATGATATCATCTTTTAATATTCTTTTAAGAAGATTATAACAGCGTTGTGTATTCTGTTCTATATTTACTTCTTTGTTGAAAAATATGAACTATTTGTCATTTATTCCATCTTTTTTGTTGTTGTTCTCATATGTGCTAATTTTATGTGCACATGACATTTCAAGTTCTTTTAATTAAGAACGCATGTCCAGTCACAAGTGTCTTCATTGGCCAAAACCAATTATGAACATTGGTTGAGAAGCACGTAACAGTAGTAACAAGATACTTTGAATTTAGAATATAACAGCTTCTTTCCCAGTTTGAAAGAATTTGGGTTCAAAGTGAAATACATGGAGCACAGAGGATTTTTAGAGCAGTGAAGCTACTCTGTACAATACGATGATAATGGATACATGTTGTTATACATTAGTCCAAACCCACAGAATGTACAGCACCAAGCGTGAACCCTGATGTAAACTCTGGACTCGGGGCCATAATGATGTGTCAGTGTAGGTTCATCTTTTATAACAAAGGTGGCGCTCAGGTGAGGGACAGGAATGATGGGGGAAGCTGTGTATGTGTGAGGGCAAGGGGCTCTACGGGAAATCTCTGTACTTCAGTTTTGCTGTGAACCTAGAGCTGCTCTAAAAAAATAAAGTCTATAAAAAAAACGAAATATAAATTTTCTGCCATGTTTATCCAGTGGAAAACTGTAATCATTGATTTGAATCAGATTGTGCTTTGCTAGAAACATTCTCATTCGTGTCAGGATATGACAGCCATTTTCCAGAATCGTCATCCAATAAACAGAGTCAAGTTCCAGAGGTTTTGACTTTCTTACCCAATTTGCAGATTTTATGAATGTAGTTTTCTTCAACTTCTAACAAGCACGCCAGAGTTATATTTGCTGTCTCTGAATTATGAATTTGATAGGAATAATTTTCTCTTTCATTTGCATTGTTTTGATCAGTGGTTACAGCTTTGTTTGATGAGAATCTGACACTGCAGCCGTTGTATCTGAACAGTTCCAGTTGTGGATTTGATGAGAAAAATTTCCTTTTGCTCATTTTCATTAAATCTTCTTTAAGTAAAGAATTTCCTGCTTGCAAATTTTATGTGGGCCATGCTCTACAGAAGTCTGCTCACTTTCCTGGCCTCCAGTTATTCAAACTGGAAGCACTAATTTGAACGTTTTCTCTCTCTTACTGCTTTTTAGTTTTGATCCTATTTTAAGATCTACTTTTGTATTTTATATTTTTATCATGATGCAAATTGTACACTCTCAGTAATCTAAAGCAAGCGTCAGCAAACTTTATTTTTAAAGGGCCAGATAGTAATTCTTTTTTTTTGCTTTGTGGCCATACAGTATCTGTAACAATTACTCAAGTCTGATGTTGTAGCATGAAAATAGCCATAGACGATACATAAAAATATGGGCATGGATGTAGCCCAGCAAAACTTTACATTAAACCAAGACAGATCAGATTCGACCCACAGGCCATAGTTTGCTGACCCCTGATCTAAAGGATTCAAAAATAAAACATTGTTTTCCAAGTGTAAAAAATTTCCAAATGTAAATAATGTAAAACTATTTTTCATGTTTCTTGTTTTTCCTCTAACATACTTACAATAATATATTAAAACTAAATAGCAAGATGAAAATTATAATCAAGAGCAAAATTTAAATCAGAAGATAGAAATAAAACTGAAATTTTAATTAAATTTTTGAAAATGTAATTAGATCTCATTAAATGTTTTTATACAAATAACACCATTTACAATCAAAATGTTCAATGTCCATCAGTTGCCAAGGTAAAGAATCAACGTCATGAGAAAGACGAACACTGTATGGTATCACTTCCGTGTGGAATCAGAAAACAAGAAGTCGAATTCATAGAAATAGAGAATAGAATAGTGGTTGCCAGGGGCTGGGGGTTCAGGGAAATTGGCGGACACAGGTCAAAGGGGACAAAATTTCAGTTATAAGATAAATAAGTTCTGAGGATCTAATGTACGGCATAGTGACTATAGTTAATAGTACCGTAATATATTTTTGAAATTTGATAAGAGATTAAATGTCAAGCATGCTCATCAAATAAGTAAATAAATAAGGAAACTACGTGAGGTGATGGATGTGTGAGTTACCTTGGCTGTAGTCATCATTTCTCAATGTAAACATATATCAAGTCATCACATTGTACACTATTTTTTTTTTAACATCTTTATTGGAGTATAATTGCTTTACAATGGTGTGTTAGTTTCCACTGTATAACAAAGTGAATCAGTTATACATATACATATATCCCCATATCTCCTCCCTCTTGAGTCTCCCTGCCACCCTCCCTATCCCACCCCTCTAGGTGGTCACAAAGCACCAAGCTGATCTCCCTGTGCTATGTGGCTGCTTCCCAATAGCTATCTATTTTACACTTGGTAGCGTACACTTTAAACATATACAATTTTATTTATCCATTACACGTCAACAAAATAGGAAGAAAAAAGAAGAGGTGTCATGCTCCACGTTTCATCTAACTTATGTAAATGTACATATTTTTAAGCACTATGAATTAGTTAACGTTGCAAAATGCTACTCAGCCACTGTGTACAATTGTCCTGCACACCTCACTGGTCTATGACCATCTCCAGATCCAGGGATTAGAACACATGCGTTATCAGTCTGCTCAGCCTGCCATAACAAAACACAGGCTGGGAGGTTTAAACCATAGAAATCTACTTCTCACAGTTCTGGATGCTGGAAGTTCCAGATCAAGATGCAGCAGGGTTTGGTTTCTGGAGAGGACTCTTCCCTGCTGCCGACAGCTGTCTTTTTTTTTTTTTCACTTTTTTTCCTAGCTTTATTGAGGTATGACTGACAAATAAAAATTGTATGTATTGAGGATGTACAATGTGATTTTTTTTTAAAGCATACAACATTATGATTTGCTATACATATATACTGTCAATGATTACTACCATCAAAATACAATCAAGGTAATTAATACATCCACCACCTCACATAGTTATTTTTTAATTTTTTGTGGTGAGAACACAAGATCTACTTTTCTTAGAAACTTTCAAGTATATGATACTGTATTATTAACTATAATTACCAAGCTCTACAGTAGATCCCCAGAATTTATTTACCTTATAACTGAAAGTTTGTAACCTTTGACCAACATCTTGCAGTTTTCTCAACCCCTGCCAACCCCCAGCCCCTGGCAACCCATCCGGTTCTTTGAGTTTGACATTTTTAGATTCCAAATGCAAGTGAGATCACACAAGTATTTGTCTTCTTGCTGCAGTTCTCACATGGTCTTTCCTCTGAGCCCACGTGAGAGGGGTTGGGGGAAAGCTAAAGAGAAGGACCACTGTGGCATCTCTTCTTATAAGGATGCTAGTCCTATCGGATCAGAGCCCACCCATATGACCTCTTTTAACCTTAGTTACCTCCTTAATTGCCCCATCTCCAAATACAGTCACATTGCGGGGTAGGGCTTCAACATATGAATTTGGAGGGACACAGTTGAGTCCTTAGAAACAAAGGAAAGGAAGATAGACACTCAGCACTCCTGGGAAACAAATACTTTATAACTCAAGAAAATATTGTATCAATGTTATCTGACAAAGGATTTGCAGATTCATTTATTTTGCTCCACCTAAGTATTATTTTCCCACGCTTCCAAAGCAGTGTCTGTCTCTGACATTGGCAGTGATAAAATCCACAAGCCTTCATGGCATTAGGACAATGGAGCCTTTTGTTTCATGGATACAGGGCAAGAAAAGTGGAAAAGCATTTCATTGGAACTGAGTGGTGTTTATGATGTACATGATCCTCTAAAGGGTGAACCCAGGTCAGGGGCCCCTCTGGCCTTGTCTAAGGTAACCTTTTCTACAAGCATTTCCAAGATACAGCGAAAGAGATCAAGCAACTTGCTTTAACCTTGAAAAATGTCTGAGTCAGGACTAGGGCTCGGTGACATTTTTAAAACCATATTTAGCATTCATGGCTGGAGACCAGTTCTTTATATAGATCAATATTAAATACTTTTGGTCAAGGATGGAGGTTTGAATCTCATTGAGTGGTAGTACCTAGCACAGATTAAGGATCAATGAATATAGGTTAAAAAACAGCTGAATGAAGGCTTATATAGCCTTACAACTTTTAAATATGAAAACATTGTAGAGTTGAAAGCCATTTTAGAGTCAAAGAACGGAAAGGTCAATGACGGCCTCATAGGACTTCATAGTTATTGATTCAGTACAAATGTCACATAACTACAGTTTTAATATAGTGGTCCTTGGTTATTTTGTCATAAATGTCAAAAATATTAATGCACGAAATATTCGTCTCTTTACGTAAGGGACTGAAAACCTCCTGAGAAAGACTTCATTTGTCAGTTATTCCCTATCAGATCTACTGAAAAACTTGGCTTTCCAGGGAAAGGGAGCATTCTGAACAAAGCGTGAGTGCTGGAACACAGCAAAGCTTTGGTCATTGAGAATTCCATGTATCCAGTGCTACCACTGCCCTGGGGCCCAATGGTGGCAGCCACAGGGACATTGGGAGGGACAGATGTGGACAGCAGTGGTGCCATGGGGAGGCATCTTGAACTGGGAACACCAGAAGCAGTTTTAGATGCCATGTATTGAGCCCATATTGTCACTTACCGAGCTTCCTACCACTAACAAGGAAGCCGATGAGGCACTGGTCGTGAAATTGTCCTAAATCCCTGATGAGCTCCTCATTTCTTTTTTTGGAACTAAATGAAATAAAAATTCACTTGAGGATAACTTCTTCTATTCACCTAAAAATTTTAAAGTAAGGACTCTCAAGGTACACCTTTAACAAAAGATACAGCTTTAACAAAATTTTAATGGTTATAAAGGGAATAGTCGGTTAAAAACTCATGATAGAAGGGAGTTGCTTTGTGGTCCTAGCGTGGACAGCAATTTGATGGGAAATTATAACCCTTTGGAGGCTGAGTCATAAAAAAACAGTCCTCCAAATCACCAAGCAGTAATCATCATTATCATTTGTAAAAGAAAAATAAAAGAAAGAATCAAAGATGTTGGCAATAATGAGTTGCTGTGAATTTTGGTTTCTCCATAGGAGCTCAGACTGAGACAGGTAACCACAGCAAATAAAATTATCAGTGGCTTGAACTGTGATTGCAAGAACAGGGGACTTAATGATATTTGCTATATAATGGTTGGTTGTTTCAGGTTCCGAAAATTTAGGTCAAACTCAAATGGATCCCCTACTTAATATCAATTTAATTGAATTTGCCTTATAAATGAAGGGACCCATGTCACTAATTGAAAGAGTTTGTTTTGCTACATCTGTCCAGCCATAAAAAACACACATGCACACATGCACACACTCAGACAAAATAGGAAAACGTATGTCTGCTTCACTGATTTGATTTTACTGGACTTTTATCTAGACAGACTTAACATATGTGTTAATATTATTTTGACTTGTTCTTTCAATGTTTTTGAATTTTAAGAGTATAATGTATAGCACTTACATTACCATATCCTGGTGAGAAATCTTGAAAAAGAGTTTTATCTTAAGCAAAAGTTTTATTAGATGATGTCCATTTTTAAGTTAATAGCCACACAACGTGTTAACTTTTAAAGTACCCTCAAATTCTCTATTGGAAATAGGTTTTGAATTGAGTTTGTTAAAACTTGTCAATTATAGAACCTAAATTGAAACACTGTTTCTGCTACTTGAACCATGCCCAGAAGAAAACTTTTGAAGAGGACAATGACTTTTCTGTTTTATTTTGAGGTTACAGTGTAATGTAGTGCAAAACATCTAGACTGGTATAGAAATACCGAGGTTCTAGCTACTGTTCTCTCACTAAAGGGGTGTCTTTTACACTTTGCCATTTACCCATTTCCTCTTCTAGAAAATGAGGCAGTTCAATTGTCAGTGAATTCTCATGCCCTGTGGTGCCTTAAGGACTCAGAGAAGAGGGGTCAAGGATTCTTACACCTACCACCCTTTAACCAGAGCAGCTTCAGTTTTAACTGTTTTACATATTGGGTGCTCATCCGCTTGTAAAATTTCACTTGAAAACATACTTCTATGCAAAACAGATTGCAAACCCCTTGACGGATGAACACTGAGGTCTACCCAAAGAGTATTCTAGCTTATAAACTGCTAACTTGCTCTTTAAAACTGTAGACTTCTGGATGTGTTATCCAGATTCAAACCGGCTGTGAATCAGTTAGGATTCTCAGTTACAGACAACAGAACTCGAACTCGCGTTTAAACAGAAAAAAGGAATTTGTTTTTAAAAGTAACTGTAAGCTGGGCTTCCCTGGTGGCGCAGTGGTTGAGAGTCCACCTGCCGATGCTGGGGACACGGGTTCGTGTCCCGGTCCAGGAAGATCCCACATGCCGCAGAGCGGCTGGGCCCGTGAGCCACGGCCACTGAGTCTGCGTGTCCGGAGCCTGTGCTCCGCAACGGAAGAGGCCACAACAGTGAGAGGCCCGCGTAGAGCAAAATAAATAAATAAATAAAATAAAAGTAACTGTAAGCTCACAAACTCTGTTGCAGGGGAAAGAGTAAAACCTGGAGGCTATGCAGTGAGGTACAACCTCCAAACACAAACAGACTATTCCGTAGAAAAATCCACTGCCCAACACCCCTAAGCAGAGAAGCTGCATCTCACAGCACTGATATTGGGTTTTGGCTGCTAGAACCTCCACCACTGTTGCTTTTGTCCAACACACACACATGCATGCACACACACACACCACACACACACACACACACACACACACACGTGTTTCTCCTGGTACATACTCCAAAAGTTGCTGTCTTCTGATTCAGAGAATCATGTGGGTACATCTGATCGGTGCCCCAGCTACAAGGGAGGACTGGAAATCCAGTACTGTATCTGACTAGCCTTTTTGAGGAGATAAGATTCCCAAGACAGGAAGTTCCCCCAAATGTAGGAAGCATGTTCAAAGGATGATGACCAGCGCAAGCATTTCTTCATTTCTCTTTTTATTCAAGAAATTTTTGTTACTGCCTTCACTGCACCTGGCACTCCTCTGTGTGCTGGGATAAAACAACAAACAAAATAGACAAAGTCCCTCTTTCATAAAATTTTATGTTCTAAAGGAGCAGACAACAAACAAGTGAGCGAATAAATGTTCAATATGCCAGAAGTTAAGTGCTAAAAACTGAAATAGGCAGGATAAAGGGACAGAGAATGATGAGTGGGAACCACCCTGACCAGGAGTCAGGGAGGCATCACTAAGGAGTTTGCACTTAAGCAAAACGTAAGACGGTGCTGAGAAGGACATAGGTCGCGTAGACAGACCTAGCAGGAGTGTTCCAGGCAGAGACACTGGCACATGCAAAAGCCCCCAGGCGAGGCAAATATGTTCCACACACTGATAATACTCTCACGGACCCTTTAGGAGGACGTGCAAAGCCCAGAGTCAAATAATGCATTCTCTAGTCTTCCTAAGAGCTTGAATGTTTTCCACACTTAAGGTTCCCAAGTGACAACTGTGGGACCACACAAGGAACTTGTATGTATCCAGGGCAACAGGAGAAGGTCAGCAAGAGCAAAAACCAGAGTTGAGTTGCTGGTTCCAACTCTGTTGTAGCTGCTGCAGGAGCATCTTATAAAGAGAGAGCTGTTTTTACTGCCAGAGACCTGCTTCAGAGCATGGAAGGAACCATCTGACCATGGGTAGACAACTCTCCCCGAACACTGACACCTGCTCATTCTGAAGAGTAACAAGATGGGCATTTGTCCAAGGCAAAGAAAGGACTTTCTAAGCAGCACATAGTAAGTGAATGTAAATCCCACCCGTAGCTCAATGTCATTTAATTATAAATGTTCACCTGCTCAATCCACCCACAGATGCCCAGTTAGTGGTTTGAGAAACTCTTCTAGAGTTGTATGAAGTCAGAAGAAGGAAAGGGTATTTGGTAAAGATAATGTGACATGTCACAGAAAGCAAGGACAGGAAAGAGTTGGAAAAGGGACTCCAATCTCTAAGGGCTCACTCTCTCCCCCATTCCTCTCTTCTCCTCTCTGTGCATCTTCTTCATTTCTCCTTTTTTCTCTACACATTGGCTTCTGTTTCTCTAGCGGGAAACATGGTGGTCAACATGCTTTACGTATCACGGTACTGAAATCTAAAAAACATGAGTTCTCTTACTGAGTTCTAGAAAAAGAATTTCCAGAGATGAACTCTGTGATAGAAGAAAGAATATATCTGGTCTTTGTCTCTGGTTCCTGGCTCAGAGATTCAAAAACCATTGGAATTTTCTGAGTGGTAAGTGCCTTTGTTATGTTAATGAAGTGACTCGTGGCTGGTACCCAGGTAGCTTCAGGATGGAAGCTGGTCATCAGAAAGACCAGGCATGTGGCTAGAGGGTTGGAACCTTCAGCCACTGGACCTCCAGGGAGAGGGTAGGGGCTGCAGATTGAGTACAATCACACGGCCAACCAATCGTGTCTACTCAATGATATGCCAACAAAAACTCTGCATACCAAGGCTCTTCCTGGTTGGTGAACATATCACTGTGCCAGGAGAGTGAGGTACCCTGAAGCTCCTCAGGGATACAGCTCTGTGTCTGAGACCATCCCAGACCTTGCCCTGTGCAACATTTCATTCGGCTGTTCCTGAATTGCGTCCTTTATAATAGAACTGTGATCATGAGTATAGTACTTCCTTGAGTTCTGAGAGATTTTCTGTCAAATTATGGAAACTGAGGGGGTCATAGGAACCCCCAAATTTATAGCAGGTCAGTCAGAAGTGTGGGTGACCTGGGTAGCCCACCTGCAGCTGGTGTCTGAGGTGAGAGCCCTTAACCTGGGGAGTCTGATGTTAACTTCAGGTAGTTAATGCCAGAACTGACTTGCAATCCACCCATCTGGGGTGGAAACAGAATAGACTCTGACTAACCAAGCCTAATCCATGAGACCAAATAGTAGGATAATATGATTAGCCCAGCTGGACTCTTCTTCCCACCCTAAACCAATCAATGGTCACATTTATAAACTTGGTGGCACCCGTAGCAACCAGGTGACTTGGGGGAAGGGGAAGTTCCTAGAAAAGAGATGCTGGGCAGACGATATCCTGGTTTTTACTCCCACTGCTAGAGCTTCAATGAATGACCGAGAATGTCATGCATTTCATTCATAAATCTGGTCAGATCTACAGATGGCTCTGCCGATGCTATAAATTCATGTGATCATTCCATGTGACGGGAAAGTACATGCAATGCTGACCTTCTAAATGTTGAAACACTTCTAAATGACAAAACACTTTCCAGCAGCTAAAATGTCTTATATTAAAGCTGAGAATGTATAAATGGTAATCTGATCTTATAAACAACTGGCTATGGCAAAACTATTCAGTGCTTTTCTCAAGTATATATTTTCTTTGGCACGATAGAAAAGTACCCTCCTAAACACAGCCCTGAAAGTAAATGTAAGGTGGATTCTGGCAGTACATTTGCAGAGAGAGCAGTAGTTTCCCATGTCGTATCATGCTCTGTTACTTTCTGCCGACAGAAGTCTCCCTGGCCCCCTAGGAATGTGTTCTGTATCTCACGGCACACCATTGCAGCAGTGTATGCATTGGCTCTTAGCTCTCTACACTGCAGCTGCCTGGGAGTTCCTCTGTTTCCACCAGGAGACTACACAGGAATTGAGAACACAGGCTGCCTTTTCTTCTGTTCTGTCCTCAAGACCAGCGCCTAGAACGTAGCAGGAGCACAATAAATATCAGTGATCTTCGCCTTGCTTGATGGTCTTTGGCAAGTGACCTAAACTCTCTGAGGCTGGTTTGCTTGTGGGTAAAATGAAGGTAACTATAATCCTTCCTTCACTGGGTTGTTATGAGGATTAAAGCCCCGTAAATGCTACTATTGTTGCTGTTGCTAACTGTGGCCTGGTCGGCAATCATTATTCACTGATTAGACGCCATCAGACCCAAAGCAAGCTATTTATAGCTGGAGGAATCACAAGAGAATATTTCACAAGAGCTCCGGGTGCCTGTTCTCAAAATAAGCAGCAGATGAGACCTCACTACTCAGCCTCCCCTCTCCTGGCATCTCCGTGGTCACTACACCCTGGACATTATTAGAATTTTTTGACTACGTGTCAACGTATTTCCACGTTCATATTTACTCCTTACCATTCATTTGTTTGTAACAAGTCATCGACATAGTTTATTAGGAGTCAAATAATGTAGTTTTAGTTTACTCTATGCTGCACATTTCGAGACTTTATTACACTTTATAATGTGCAATGAGGAAAAAAGATTCTCGTCCTTTTTCTATTTATTTTATTAAACCACTCTGCTCCAGAGTATAGGCATTTTTCATTTCTCTTTTTAATATGCCAGCTCTACTCCTTACTCATTCGCGTCCTCTATCCTGAGATGTTAGTCAATAAAGTAAACATATTATTAGAAGTAATTTATAATGTATATGTAGACTAAATTGTGTCATTAAAAAATCATTCTGATGCTTAGGCTCTTTATGGAAATCAAGAATCGTAACATCCCATTCATACCATAGTTGTAAAGACATAATTTCAAAACACACATACACACTTGGGAAAGAGCAAGTAGACATAAAGTTCCAGCAGGCAAATAAAACCTCTTTTAACCAAAAAGAAAAAAAAAATTCTTTGGAAAGAACTCCTGAGGTGCCAGAAGAATTCTGGAAACTAATACTATTAAGAGGATAGTAGCTATAAGCTGAGGATTATAACTGTAGTTATACATAATACCAGAGCGACCCCTGAAGAAAGAAAATGCTTTTTTTGTTTAAAGTCACACTCTTCAAAGATATATTATTTAATTAGTAAAGGAAATGCCATTCTTTTGATTTTTTTTTTTCTTTTGGTAGAGAAGAGAAGAAAGTGCATCAGCTGGCATTTAAATGTATTGCACTGAATAAAGGTATCTGACACTTGCCAACTGCCAAATTAATGTGACATAAAAATTGAAGTTCTTTGAACTATTAATTACATAATTAGAACTTATATTGGTTTGAAGCCATTTTTAGAAGCTTATTAATTCAAGGTGATTTTTTTTTTCAATCTTCAATCAAAAACATTATTCCAAAATGCCCAGGGTGGATTTAAATGTGGAGTAAATTCTCTGTTGCCAGGAAGACACTGACATATGTGGATAATGCCTGTACCCTCTCAAATACACAAAGGTGAGCTTGTTACCTAAGTCGCACATTCCATCCTTAGCTGAGATTATAATCCGAAATCTTTGTTTTCAACAAGTTCTTAGGAAATTATAGACAAGGGTCTACTTAATTTAACACAAAGTAAAATGTCACAATTTACCGTGAGTGATCACAACGTGGGCATCTCAACAGTGGTATGTTAAATGTGTCGCTCCTTGAATTGTTGCCAGCTAACATTCATTTTGTGACATATGAATATTGCCGGGGAAATTCAGAATCCTTCAGCCACTTACATCTCACATTCATACTCCCAAGTTTTATTAAAGGCACCAGCGTTGCTCCCCATTAGGACTTGTCATGCGATGTTTTATTTTGATATTTTACTTCACTGATTTTCATCACAGTTTCCTACCTCGGTTCCAGACACTATGACTGCATTCATAAACTTGAATATAATATGCATGTGAAATCATATTTCCTTCTTGGACACATTAGCAAAATTCCATCTGTCTGCTCCTTTTTAAACTGTTAAATTTTCCACATTGAAAAGAGAATTGGGTTACAATTACCTACTGAGACTTTTCATCAGAATAACATTCTAAGTTGTATATAATGTTGTTCCATATCCTCCCTTGCCTGAGGAGTTTAAAAGAGTTCACACACCCAGATATGTCTGCAGTAAACCTAAAGGCAGATTAAAGCGTTTTAAGGTTGAAAGGAATTCTCAGAGATGTTTCTAGCCTAATCCCTTCATTTTTCAGATAAGAAAGCTCAGCTAAAAAAATGAGGAGAGAAGCAGGATGGGTGAGAACTCGAGGACCGAACTTCCAGCGTTCAAGTCTGCTTCCATCACTGCCGGGACTGTGAGACGTTTGGCAATTTACTTCACCTCTCTGTGCCTTTGTTTCTGTGTAGCAAAATTACGATAATACCCACTCTACAGGGCTTCTGTGAGAATTAAACGAGCTAATACATTCATTACCCGGAAGAACAGTTCTTCTCCATTTCTGTAATTTCAGTGAAGAGAGGATTTCCTTAAATACCCCTGAGTATCCCTTTGGAAGGGGACGTAGAACAGAGATCATTTCTCTCCCTTTATCCTGGGATCAGTTACCCACAGAACACTCAACTTCTGCTCTGTTCTAATAACTCATCTTAGGTTACCCTTCTGTGGAAAATCTGGATGCAGAAATCCATCTGATTCCAGGGTTTGCTGCTTCATGAAGCCTGTTGTTGCCACGTTGTCTGGTAACAGCTTCATTTGTCGTAAAGGTGATGCTTGGCTCTCCCTGTGACCAGTTTTGTTTTCTCTCTCATTCGGTTCAGAACTCTGGGAAGAAAACACCCACACAAAGCACGTAGCTCACAGAGTTCCCGGACAAAGAGAGCACTCAGTAAGCATTGGCTGTTTCCTCCGTTATCCCTTCTTGCTCCAAGTAGCCTATCACATCAGTGTCAAAATTAATATCACAGCCCAGATCCCTTAATTACAGTGCTAAGATCTCACCTGTGGACAGGAAAAAATAAATAGTTTTGATTGTTTAATACCTTAAGATCATATAATTGTTTCTATTTCACAGCCCCTCAGATCCACTTAACTAATCACTATGCCCTTATTTGAGGCAAACGAGTGCTGCAAATATTTATTAATATTCCTTGGGTCCCACGACTCAAATAATAGAAATTTATATTATTACATAGAGTATTTAAATCACACCTTGATATTTTGAGATGTACAAATACAGAAGTAAAAAAAAAAATCACCACACCTTTCATTTCTCAAATGAATACGTTGCATTTCTTGGACTGGAGTTTTCAGTTTGTAAATGCTACATTCCTCACCTTTATAACTTTGGAGGCTATAATTTTCGACTTAAATTTACTATTTGCCAGTTCCCACAATTACCCACTTATATATACACCCTACTTAATACCATACACATAGCTAGAATTTTTTAATTTTTAGTAAATTTCCTTTTTTATTTCATAGTTTAATAAAAATGGCTATGGATGTTTACATAGTAGAACTCTGAATAATAGATTTTCAGTTTCTTTAGAACAGTTCCGGGATCTTTCTCATTCGTCTCATTCATCATAAATCAGACTATGTCAGTGGTCTCAAAACCTCCCACCATGTTCCCTTCCTGTGTGGAATTAAATCCTTTAAAGCCCACCGTAAGCTGGCCCTGCCTTCCCCCTGACCTCACCTCCAGGGAGTCCCCCACCTCCCATCCCCCATCACTCAGGGTCTCCTAGCCACAGTGACCTTCTCACTGTGCCAAGACATGCCACGGGCACCCCCATCGAGGACACTTGAACCTGCCCTTCCCTCTGCCAGGAACTCTCTCCAGGCAGATGTGTGCTTGTCCCAGCCCCTCACTTCACTCAGTCCTCTGCTCAAATGCCATCTGCTGAGAGAGACCCTTCCTCACCATCTTCCCCCAGACATCCCGACACTCACCCTCCAACCCTCCCTATCACCCCATCTTGTTTCATTTTCTTCACAGCCCTTATCACTACCTGAGAATATGTACATATTGGTTATTCTTTATGCTCTGCCCCCACTTCTAAGACGTAAGGTCCACAAAACTAGAAATTTAATTTTCTTTATTCCTGTATCTCAATTACCTGGCAGATGTTAGACACTCAAAAATGTGTTGAATTAATAAATAACAGATAAAGCTTGGTGTATGTCAATACTCAGCACAGCTCCTGGCTTTTAGTGAGCCTGAATAAACGATGATTGAATAAATGAATAAATTATTTCGTTCAACCAAAAATACATTGCACCCAGAACAAAACGGTACGACCTATCTACTGTCAGACACCTTAGAAACTTACTGAAGAGAGAAGAATTACATGCACAGAAAAATTTTAAATGCTACGTAACACTGTGCTAAGCTGCATGTAATCACTTCCACGATAGTTGTGTCTGAATCAATGATACAGCTATTAAGTGCACGGCTGCCCAGGAAGTAGACTTTGATGAGAGTGGAAGCTCTCAGGCTGGCTTCAACGAGTAGCAATTTGAGATGGATCTTAGAAGACTTGTTTTAGATAGGGAAGTGAGGGAGGCGACCATCACAGATAGGAAGAAAAAAGCCAGTCCAGGGCTTCCCTGGGGACACAGTGGTTGAGAATCTGCCTGCCAATGCAGGGGACACGGGTTCGAGCCCTGGTTTGGGAAGATCCCACATGCCGCGGAGCAACTAGGCCCGTGAGCCACAACTACTGAGCCTGCACGTCTGGATTCTGTGCTCCGCAACAAGAGAGGCCGCGACAGTGAGAGGCCCCCGCTCGCCGCAACTAGAGAAAGCCCTCGCACAGAAACTAAGACCCAACACACCCAAAAATAAATAAATAAATAAATTTATTTATTTTTTAAAACAAGCCAGTCCATAATGGAGTTGTATTTCCTGTTTTTTCTTTTTTTTTTAATTGAAGTATAGTTGTTGTACAATATTATATAAGTTACAAGTGTACAATATAGTGATTCACAGTTTTTTTAAGTTATATTCCATTTATAGTTAGTATAAAATATGGGCTATATTCCCCATGTTGTATAATATATCCTTGTAGCTTATTTATTTTATACATAGTAGTTTGTACCTCTTAACCCCCTCCCCCATATTGCCCCTCCCCCCTCCCCTCTCCCCACTGGTAACTACCAGATTGTTCTCTGTATCTGCGAGTCTGCTTCTTTTTTGTCATATTCACTAGTTTGTTGGAGTTGTACTTTCTTAACAATGCATTTTTTCAAGTGGAAGTTTTCCAATTTAAGCACATGTTGAATATTAAATTGTATATCCCAGGCAATGCTGAGATTCTCATGATTTGAAGTTTAAAATTATAAAATAAAAATTAGTAGAAGTTAATTATAATATTAATTATAATATTATCAGTAACTGAAATCTACTCATGTGCTAAGATGCAATTATTTTTGCTTCAACTAATTTAATCAAATATTAGTATGAGTGTTACTGAATTATACCTGTTTTGAAAACAAAAATGCTTTTAGAAGAAAGGGTTTTAAAATATATTGAAGATACGGGAAGGTCCTGGAGTGTCTTAACATGGCCATATCTATAAAGCATGCTTTTTATGATTATAAGTTATTGAAGATATTTTCAGAAATATTCACTGTCTCAGACATGCTTATTGTCTTATCCTGTACTTGAAGGGTAAGTGGCTTAAAACAGATTCGCACGCGGGGCTTCCCTGGCTGTGCAGTGGTTAAGAATCTGCCTGCCAATGCAGGGGACATGGGTTTGAGCCCTGGTCCGGAAAGATCCCACGTGTCGTGGAGCAACTAAGCCCGTCCGCCACAACTACTGAGCCTGCGCTCTAGAGCCCGCGTGCAGCACCTACTGAAGGCTGCACGCCTTGAGTCCGTGCTCTGCAACAAAAGAAGCCACCGCAATGAGAAGCCTGCACACCTCAACGAAGACCGCAACGAAGAGTAACCCCCGCTCGCCACAACTAGAGAAAGCCCGCGCGCAGCAACGTAAGACCCAATGCAGCCAAAAATAAATAAATTTTAAAAAAATAGTAAGAGTACTTGTTTCTGATTTCTTTTTTCCCCTCTTGCAGGTGACTATTTTGAAGCTAGAAAAGTGAAATAAACTATATTAAATAGAAATTCGATGTGTCTTGCCTTAATTTGACATTATAAAAGAACAAATGGAGAAAATGAAGAAAGAAAAAAAAGAAGGAAGGAAGGAAGAAGGGAGGGAGGGAGGGAGGAAGAAAACCAACTAATACAAATGTGTAACAGACGTGTCGAGTTCCACATTTCCAGAACTGGACTCTTGACTATCCGTCCACATTGGCTTCTCCTCCCACCTCCCCATCTTCGCTGGTGGCCCCCCCTTCCCTTCAGACCCTCAGGCCAAAACACTTGTCTTGATTCTTGACGCCTCTCTTTTCTCACAACCCACATCTAAACCATCAGGAAGTCCTGCTGGCTGTGCTTTCAAAATACGAAAATATATCCAAGTCCTAATACTTCTTACCACCCCCTCTGCTATCCTTCAGTCCCAACACCATCCTCTCTCACTGAGATGAGGGTACCAGCCTTCCAGGTGACCTCTCCTGCCTCCATCTCATCCAATGTCTCTTCTCCATCTAGCAGCCAAAGGAGCCTTTTTAAAGCTGTTCAAAACACTGGAATGAGTCTCCACTGTACTGAGAGTAAACACTTGTGACAGCAAGAGGGAAAACGGCCTGAGACTGTCCTCAAACAGCTTCCAGGCCAGTTGTTGGTATTCTCAAGAGGGAAACAACCAGGAAGGAGCTATTTGAACAGCCGTTCAAAGAGAGTGGAATTTTCCTTCCAACCACAGTTCTCTTTTCATTGGACACATTTATAAACAAAAGAAAAGCTCCTGACTATCCCAACACTCTCGAATTTTCCGAGAACAGTAAGAGTCCTAGATGTTCTCTGCTTTGAAATCTTCCACTGGAAACTGTTGTGATTTTTTTTTTTTTTAATTGGAATTAGTTTCCAGCACCTCTGCCACTTCTCAGCTGCATGACGCTGACGGGTCAGCTGGCTTTTGAGACGCAATTTCTCATCCGAGATGGGACTTTAGCAGGACCCGCCCAGCCTGACCCACAGGACCACGGCAAGAATTAACTGAGATTCTCATGTTTGGGGAAAATTTTATAACGAAAGTGTATCCTGTACACACGTATATCATTATTTAACACAACTGCTTAGCATCCTTCCTGGTGAAGGAGTAAACTGTTAGCATCCCATCACTCCACCTGCCGCCAGTGGTGACCCTCCCTATAAAATTACAAAGATTTCCAGACCCACCGGTGACCCCGTAGGCTTGGGTGCTCGCTGCTTCCCGTGTGACCATGTAATGAAGAGCAAGTGATGCCTCGTCAATTTTCAGAGCTGTCTTTTTCCTGCAGGGTTTGAAACCAAAGTGGCAAAGGGAATTGGGGCTGCTTGGAAAATGCAGCCTTTCCTTCCGCTTCCAGGAATCTCCGTGTACAAAGTCAGCTGCTATCATCAGCACGTTTCAGCTCCTGCCTCCTTGCTCTGCCACATCCCTAGCCTTGCTGAGAAAAAAAAAATGCAAAGCCTCCCCAAGAAAGAGCAGAAAAGGTGACCTTGTAAGAATGCGCTGTAGGACTTCCCTGGTGGTCCAGTGGTTAAGACTCCGAGCTTCCAATGCAGGGTTCGATTCCTGGTCGGGGAACTAAGATCCCACATGGCGCGGCCAAAACAGAAAAATAAATAATAATATTCTCTATCTAATTCTAGCAAATCTCATGGAAGAAGTGTGTCTTTATATTTTAATAAATAGATCCTCCAAATCTCAGCCTAAGCGCCTCTTCTTCAGACCTTCATTCCCCAACCCACAATCTTTCTCACAGCATCTTGCTTTTCTTAACTATTGTTCACCACGGTTTGCTGTTAGATGCATTTGTTTGTTTCCACATGTCTGCCTGCGGCCGGCGGACCCTAAACTTTCTGGGAGTAACAACCATACCTGCTGTCCTCAGCGCTATGCTCCCTTCCAAGGCACCCGGCCCACTGTCCAGGCCCAACACACATTCTGAATGAGCAACTGAGTTAAACAAATAGATAAGAGGGAGAAGGCCTTCCAGTTCCTCATGCCAGATACATCTCAACCTCAACACTTAGTCAGCTCGCCCCACCATTCCGTGTAGGCCTGGATTATCACCCTCCCTGTTCACTGCCATCCAAGTGCAGTCACTCCATAGCACCTCAACCCTCACTGGTCTTCTCCCTCCTTCTACTCTTACGAGTGAGTGCTGCTTTCTCAAAATAGTCTGTAAGTTTCCAGAATATAGTCTACAATTTAGATTTCTTTTGTATCCCTCATAATGCATTTTACTTTTTTTAAAGATTTTTTTGATGTGGACCATTTCTTTTATTATTTTTTTTAAGTTATTTACTTATTTATTTATTTTGGCTGTGTTGGGTGTTCACTGCTGTGAGCAGACTTTCTCTAGTTGTGGCGAGCGGGGTCTACTCTTCGTTGCAGTGCACAGGCTTCTCATTGCGGTGGCTTCTCTTGTTGCAGAGCACGGTCTCTAGGCACACGGACTTCAGTAGTTGCGGCGTGTGGGCTCAGTAGTTGTGGCTCACGGGCTCTAGAGCACAGGCTCAGTAGCTATGGTGCACGGGCTTATTTGGTCCACAGCATGTGGGATCTTTCCGGACCAGGGATCGAACCCGTGTCCCCTGCATTGGCAGGCAGATTCTTAACCACTGCACCACCAGGGAAGCCCCTGATGTGGACCGTTTTTAAAGCCTTTATTGAATTCATTACTATATTGCTTCTGTTTTATGTTTTGGTTTTTTGGCTGCGAGGCATGTGAGATCTTAGCTCCCAACCAGGGATCAAATCCGCACCCCCTGCATTGGAAGGCAAAGTCTTAACCACTGGACCGCCAGGGAAGCCCCTCATAATGCATTTTAAATAAGATAATCTAAGACTGAGTCTGCCCTCAGCCAAGGGCTCTCTAAAATGGCATGAGACGTACAGGGCTGACAAAAGGGCTCAAAATAACTTAGAAATAATTCACGTAACTTTTGAATACATAGTGTCTGTGACTCATACCTCATTTCAATTATTAGCCCTCAACAGTGCATAATCAAATATCTTTCAGGCCCCAAATCGCACTCCCAGTAATTCAGCCTCATAATTCTTTGCTGAAACAGAAATGCCTCTCACCCAAAAAAATATTCCAACACAGCAACAAGATAAAACGCTTTAGTAGTATTCTAGACCTACTTCAGTATTCGAGAATGTCTGCTGTAAATGCAACTTCCACTTGGGACTTCTCCTGCCCAGGCGGCCATTTCTCCTTCTTTAATTCTCATCTGATATTCTCCTTCTGTCCTCCAGTTAGGAAAATATAGACATGGTTTTCAGGTGAACCCAGTCTTCAGTAAAACAGAGAGGAAAAACAGCACAGAAGTCTGACAGCGTTGTATTCCTAGCCAAAACTTCGGATTCAGCATAACTTAAATTATGTGTTTAATTATCTAATTCTTCCAATGTAACTATATTTCGTGTTGGCTTTCTGGAAACCACTCATTATTTGCATATCTTCTGACCCCCCCCCCGAAAAATTATGAGCAGTTAATAATTTTTAGCAGTCAAGCTAAGTTTGGAGTTGATGACAATGCGTGAGCTAAAATACCTACCTAAATACAAAGAAACTCTTCTGAAATAGAAATTTGGAGCTTTGAGAATTTATTGAGAACTTTATTACATTCCTTTGTGGTTTATCTCCTTTCAGTTTCCCACAAACGTATACACCTTTGGAGGTAGAGATGATACTGCTTAATCTGCCCCGACTCATGTGGCTTCTTTGAGAAGCTTTTAGAAAGGAATGAAGAGGCTTAAGCACACTTTGGGTTGATGTGGCTTGATCTGTAACATCCACAAAAAGCATTTAACTTCTTGTATCCTTATCTAAGTTAGATGCTGTTGAAATACTCAAAGACCAAAAAGTAAAATTGCCCAACCTAAGAAGAAATAAGCTCTAAAAGTCTTTTTGTCTTCCAAAAAGGTTAAAATCTCAAGTTCAACATGTGATCGTACGTGGAGGAACGGAATACAAATGTGTGTAAACATGGCGACAAAGAATCTCCAAGGTTGTTCCATCGTGAGAGTGATTAAAATTTGACATGTTTGAACTCTCAACACATTTGCTGAACTTCCGGAAAGCTCTACCCTTCATAATTAACCACTAATGAAATTTTACTAGGAAAAAAAATTACAAGCTCTAGTCAGAATCTCTTTAAGTCTGAGGGAGCAAATTCCATGAGAATGATCACCTTCCTATATGAGAGACTGCCACAGAAAGGCTCTGAAACCAATCTGTCCCCAACAGCTAATAATTCACCTATTATCAAACCCTCTAGAATCATAATACCTCAGTCCCAACTGTATGCCTGCAAATTTGTGACAAAACAGTTGATGAATTGCAGTGACTGGCCAAACTGGTGATGTGCCTTGGGGTTTCGGAACTCCACCCACCCTACGTGTGAGAAGAATTTATGAAGATAACATGACACGCTAATATATTTTTACAGCTTAAACAAGATATTCCATGCCATTTTTGAGCACCACACGTAGTTTATCAATATAAATCCTAAGACCTTTATCCCTTTTTGTTTCTTTGCTGCTACACATAATATAATTATCAAAAAGGTTAAGACTGACGAGTGGAAGAATTTCAATCCTGGACAGAAGCTCTCTTTTCCCTTTCTTTTTCTATTTTCATTCATTGGTTCATTTCGATTTTTGTTGTTTTTGTTACAGTTGTCGTAATACAATCTTCAGCCGTAGCAAAAACGCGTAAAACACTTTGAATGGCTTCAATGTGACCTTTGAAAAACCTTAGTCCTCTATCTGCATTTAGATGGGTCAGGTGGTGTGTCAGATCCTAAAGCAGCATTGGCTGGCATTCAGGTATCTTTCAGAGAGAAATCAGGGTCACCACCTCCATCGGATAAAACTCTTAGTTCGTAGGTAGAAAGACATCAGCACTGTCCTCTGCCCCAGCTGTTGGTGAATGTCAGGTCTGCGTCAGAGGGCTGTTCTCATTCTCTAAGATGGTTTGAGCAGTTAATTATGGAAAAGTACTCCAGGCATCCCTGCTTAATCAAATTTTGTATATAAATATATAATGTATATGAGTAGTCAGGAAAATTCCTGTAAATTGAAAGAGTTAACATGTACCAGGCCTGTCACTGCTTATGATAAAAAAAAGAACAAGCAGCTAACATTTGGTGAGTCATTAGCCCATGCCTGGCACGGTGTACTTTCCCTGCATTAGCTCACTCAGACCTAATACAACCCTACGAGATAGGAACTATTACAATGCCCATTTTCTAAAAGAGGAAACAGGCTTCTGGGGTTTAAATAAGGTTGAAAAAATAAAAAACTTCTAAGTGGAAGAGCAGGAACTTGAACTTGAGTCCAGCCTACTTCAAAATCCGTGCCCTTGAGAGCTAGGCTTAATGGTTTCTGTAAAATTCATACACACGTCACGTTACTTTGAAATTTCTCAAATAGAAAACATGCACTGGAATAAGATTTAGCCATCTCACGAATCTTTTAAAATCAAATATGGATGAGCGTCATCACCAGTTGTGAACAAAGTGATCTTGAAAAATTTACTTAAAACCTCCAAGCTTCAGTTGACTCATTTGTATAAAGCTCCCAAGATTATGAAGGGATATATGAGATCGTGTATGAGAGAACAGAGGAAAAAACCACAGGTGGAGCATTTTCCCCTTTAATCCATTTACAGAGTTTCAATATTTAAGATAACTCAATTTGAAAACTGACGAGTTTTCTCTCTTACACATATTTTCTCTCTTAATACCTTGCTTGTAGTGGGCAATTTCATAAATATCTATTGAAGAGAATGGAATGTTTCCAGTAACCCCTCCTAGGAAAACGTAGCCTGATTGAAACTTTGGTGATGGCTTCCTCCTATTGCATTTTGTCCGTAGGAATCTGTACACCGAACTCCAAGTGTATGCTCTCATGTAAGAGCACATCGCATTCTGAAATTGAAACTGAAAAAAAAAACCAACATACAACAGGTAAAACCTCAGGCATCTGCAGAAGCACTGCCTTAAAAAGATGTGCAAATATAATACACTGCTTTCGGAGAAAGGTGTCTCTGAAATTCTCAGCAGCAGGTCTAGAGCTGTCCCATCCACTAGCCACACTGACTACTGAGCATTTGAAATGTGGTCCAAAATGAGATCTGCTCTTGACACTGAGCCCAAGCTCACTCTGCTCATCAAATGCAGGCCAGTAAATCGGGAGAGGAGGTGTTGGGGCAAGGAAGAACGACTTTAATCGAAAATCCGGCAGACTGAGAAGACGGCAGAATAGTGTGTCAAAGAACCATCTTCCCTCACTCTGAATTCGGGCTCCTTTTATACAGAGGAAGGGGAGGGGGAGGGGCCCAGACCACTAAAGCAGACCACTAAAGGCTGCTTGCTGACAGCCTACCCTATTACACTCTAAGAGTAAAATCTGAAGAGTTTTTTTTTTTATGTTTTTGTCCGTGTGAGGGAATTCTGGGTGAGGGAGGAGGTGAGGGAGCTCCCTGTGTGTGAAGACTTAGGATGGAAAAAAAACGAATGTAAAATGTCTCATTAATAATTTTATTAATGGTGGTGGTGGTGTCATGAATTGGGAGATTGGGATTAACATATATACACTAATATGTATAAAATGGACAACTAATAATAAAAATAAAATAAAATAAGCACACATTTCTAAAGTTTAAAAAAAAATAGACCTTAGATGTAACAGGCAGAAAACAGAAATATTGTGTAGAGATTTGGTGAACATATTTTTGTGATGCTTTGAAAAAGTTCTGAATAAATTTGAATATTGTATTACTGTTTAAAAAAATAATAATTTTATGCTGACTGCACGTTGAATGGATTCTATTTGGACTATATCATATATAATATTAATATATATATATGATATAACATATATGACTATACAGTCATATAAAAATTAACTTCACCTGCCTCTTTTTACTTTTTAATGTGGCTACTAGAAACTTTAATACTGTGAGAGTTAATGGTTCACATTATTTAACTGTTCAGTGCTGGCCTAGAGTGTTTACCAAATCTAATCACTATAATTAAGCAATAATATAATTTATTACTGGCGAAAATGTAAAAGACAAGCAATTACAGAATCTAGGAAGTAGATTAAAAGTCATTCAGGGGACTTCCCTGGTGGTGCAGTGGATAAGAATCTGCCTGCCTGTGCAGGGGACACGGGTTTGAGCCCTGGTCTGGGAAGATCCCACATGTCACTGAGCAATTAAGCCCATGCGCCACAACTACTGAGCCTGTGCTCTAGAGCCCGCAAGCCACAACTACTGAGCCCATATGCCACAACTACTGAAGCCCGTGCTCTGCAACAAAAGAAGCCACTGCAACGAGAAGCCCGCACACCGCGACAAAGAGCGGCCCCCACTAGCCACAACTAGAGAACGCCCATGCGCAGCAACGAAGACCCAATGCAGCCAAAAATAAATTAATTAATTAAATTAAAATCTTTAAAAAAAAAAGTAATCCATATTCCTCGCTCCCATCCCTGGTATCATTGCTGTCATTCATCTCACCTGTATATATAAGCTGGCTATACCTATGATATACACACAAGCATAAATAATTGAATAAATTAAGCTTTAAAAAAAATAGTCATTCGGTACATCCTCAGGGCTGTTGAGAGACGGTAAACTCTAACTTTACAATATTGTTTAGTAAAATGGAAATCATTCTACAATAAAAAATTTAATCATATTAGCTGTCATAACAAAACACCACAGACTGAGTGGCTTAAACAACAGAAATTTATTTCTCATAGATCTGGAGGCTGGAAGTGCCAGGTCAAGTTATGTGCAATTTGACTCTCTCTCCTTGGCTTACACATGGCCACCTTCTCCCTGTGTCCTCACATCGTCTTTTCCACGTGTGTCTGTGTCCTAATCTCTTCTTCTTATAAGGAGGCCAGTCCTATTGGATTAGTGCCCACCATATGACCTCATTCACCTTCATTACCTCTTTAAAGGGCGTATCTCCAAATACAGTCACATTTCGAGGTACTGGGGGATTAGGCTTCTACACAGGAATCTGGAGTGGGGGGGTGGGACACAAGTCAGCCCATAACAATCATTCAGCTAAGTATTTAAAGAAAAATCCATTATGAACATTGTTTCTTTTTTCTGATTATAGAAGCTGTGTAATATATCAATGGATTTCCTGAGTGAATCCTTGCTTAAGAAAAAACTCTCTCCAAATGATGAATATTTGTAATCCTATACACATATATTTCTCTTTACAAAAGTAACTTGAACTTCCACTTTATAAATCAATGTCTTGCAAGTCTTTTTATTGGTTTCCCAGAGTTTAACTCCAGGGAGATCATACTTTTCTCTCCGGACAAAATGGAGGCGTTTGGGGCATGGTTGAACAGTATTGTATAAGGCAGGAGGCTTCACCCAACATTCACATAAGCTGAGCTTTGACTTTTTGCATTACACAGGTTCTTTTTATGATCTGTTGAAAATGTTTCTCAATGCTGGTTGGGTTGATGCACGTGGTAGTTAAGAGTACAGACAGTCCTCGAAATGGCAACGACCGAAGGTCAAACCCCCGATTTGCTAGTTCCTCAATGTGTGATCCGAGGAACATTGTTTAACCTCTTACACCTCAGTTTCCTGATCTACAATGTAAGAAAAATAAGGGTACCCTTAATCACAGGGCTGTGAGGAGGATGAAATAATTAAATTCCTGCTCCAACAGATAAACAACTAGTCTCTTTCATTGTTCTCTATGTCACCACGTAACACCTAGGGAGACAACAGGTGATGGGTCTCTTAATACAGCAGCTCACTTTAGGTACTTTGTCTGCAGACACTGTGTTTGGTTTGTGACTCAGCCACCAATAGCCATTAAGAAATATTATTTTGAGCTATGATTGGGAGAACAGTAGCAAAAAAGATTATTTTTTGGAAAGACGTCTTTGAAAATGGCACAAAAATACATTATAATAGAAGTCGAGGGGACAGAAAACAATGTTTGGGAATATCATCAACAGGTGTAGGAAAAAGGGAAGACTTGTTGAAGAGGTAGATTATTAGAAGTTTGCAGTCAGCAATGACAAAAGTGAAGTCAAAGCTTGGTTTTGATTCAAATAAGAATCCAGGAGCAGACATGGGAAAAAGTGACCCTAAAATAACTCACTTAGGGGTGAAACCATAGCCATGAGGTGAGTCCAGCTTTCCTGACACATTAGTAAAATGTATATGAGCTAAATCTGAAAAAGCAAAAGCAAATTGTCTAACTTAACAGCAGGAAGTAACAGATTTTATGCCCCCACCAATCCCTTTTTTGTTTCTTAGGATCCAAAAAGAATCGGAAAAGTCTTGTCAACAAGACAAGCAATCAGGAATGAAAAAAATTGTTACTGACTGTTCTTTCAGAGGGATTACAGTAACATCTGGTTGGGATTGCATACTTATTTAAATCTTTCTTCAAAAGTCTTTAACTTGGAAAAAGGAAACATTCAGTTGTTTCAGAAATCGAGACTATTAATTGACACATAATTATTTTACTTTGTGACATTTTATAAAAAACATATCCCACTATGTAAATGTTGATTTTTAAAAAAATTTTTATTGGAGTAGAGTTGATTTACAATGTTGTGTTAGTTTCAGGTGTACAGCAAAGTGAATCTGTTATACATATGCATAGATCCACTCTTTTTTAGATTCTTTTCCCATATAGGTCATTACAGAGTACTGAGAAGAGTCCCCTGTGCTATACAGTAGGTCCTTATTAGTTATCTATTTTATACATAGCAGTGTGTATATGTCAATCCCAATCTTCCAATTTATCCCTCCCACCGCCCTTTCCCCCATGGTAACCATAAGTTTGTTTTCTACATCTGTGATTTTATTTCTGTTTTGTAAATAAGTTCATTTGTACCTGTAAATGTTGATTCTTAAGCCAATGGTGAAAACAGCTAATTAAATTGCTACAGGCTTATATTTCTTTTCCATGAGACTATTCCTTCTGGGTACTGTTTAAAGTGATCTAACCTGCATTTGATGAAATTTTCAAAAAACCAACACTGATGTTTTGAGCCAGATTTCAAAGAAACAATTTATCTTGGTTTGTCACACAGGGCATTGTCTCATCACTAAGTCTGTGCCAGAAATCTTGAAATTGCTACAGAACAGTAATACATCAGGCCTCTTACCTTACTAGGGTTTTTAAATCTGTGGTCAAAAAAAGATTGAAGGGCTTCCCTGGTAGCACAGTGGTTGAGAGTCCGCCTGCCAATGCAGGGGACACGGGTTCGTGCCCCGGTCCGGGAGGATCCCGCATGCCGCAGAGCGGCTGGGCCCGTGAGCCATGGCCTCTGAGCCTGCGCTTCCGGAGCCTGGGCTCCACAACGGGAGACGCCACAACAGTGAGGCCCGCGTACCGCAAAAAAAAAAAAAAAAAAAAAAAAAAAGATTGAAGATGCTATTATTAGCATGTGGCTGTTTGTGATGGCCCTTGAATATAGAAATACTTTCAGTTGGGATCACAATTAAATCAGCTGATGCTCTTCCACATCTTCATGGTCCCTTTCTGTGTTAAGTGGAGTTTTATAAATATTTATGAGACTTCGAGGGACCGGATACCTCAAACTTCTCTAGATGATAGATAAATAGATGATAGATAATGAGCTCTCAGCAAATAGTAAAAATAAAGAAGGTCACTTTGGTCCAAGACAAGAAGAGCAACACCCCCTAAAATTGAGAACAGAGCAGAGAATCTTAAAGACTATGGCACAGAATCCAGCCAAACTTTCTAACAAGTTCTGACATTTGCTTGTGCCCCTGAAAAGAACTAGCCATTCCAGTTGCCAGTACACAAGTATTCCTGTAATTAAAATGGCTTTTCCACCTTTTTTTAAATGGCAAAAAATTTTCCATCCTATGTCAGTCAAATGATCCCCCAGGCATGTTAATTTACCCAAACCACACTTGAGCTCTCTAATTATTCAATGATTTTGACTGGTATGGAGCTTGTCAAGAAAAAAAAAAAAGATAAAAATAAACTGGGGGCTCAACCTTCCACTTTTGTGAGGTAGACAAGCTTTGCATCAATGGGTATAACATTTTCATAAGAGTTCTCAGTCAACTTCTAAATGTCTGCAAGCATCCTAGATCTCTCACAGGATCCATACAATGTACAGAGATATTCCACTCCTACTGAAATCATTCCATCAGAGTCAGAATCGTGCGATAAATACTTTCAACAAGGTGCAGAAGCCATATTTCAAAGGCATATTTGAAGGAAATAAAACATATTTTTTGGTCAGAACTAAGAAAAGTAAATGGAATCTGTGTAAATATATAATAGTTCCACAGATGCAGGTTTACAGAAATAACAACAAAGCAATGTCCAAAATTCTACAATCAAGGCAGGATGCTCTTTTATAATCAACTGATTGCAAATATTTACTATGCACCTACTGTGTGCTCTACTGATCCTTTGGGAGAAAGTCAAATATGGAAAACAGAGATAAAAAAGAACAGCCAGTTGCTCAAAACCTACTTAGTTCGTGAAGTCTTCCTGATTATCTCTGTCTACGTGAGAAAATAAACATTACTGAATCCTTATGACATGTCAGACACTGATAAGCACCGGGGGTTCAGAAATAAATAAGATGCGGTCACTGCCACAGATGAAATCATAGTCTAATGGGACAGACACTACAGTGCTCACTGTATAATGTGCTAAGCTCTGTCACAGCATGGTCATGAGGGACAAGAGGCCAAAGCAACCATTTCACATAATCACGTTAGTTTGGTGGGGGGTTTTTTAATTAATTTTTTTAATTGAAGTATAGTTGGTTTACCATGTTGTGTTAGTTTCAGGTGTACAGCAAAGTGATTCAGTTATACATATATATATCTATTCTCTTCAAGATTCTTTTCCCGTATAGATTATTACAAGATACTGAGTAGAGTTCCCTGTGCTATACAATAGGTCCTTTTTGGTTATCTATTTTGTATACAGTAGTGTGTATATGTTAACCCCAAACTCCTAATGTACCCCTCTCCCACCCTTTCCCCTGTGGTACCATAAGTCTGTTTTCTATATCTGTGAGTCTATTTCTGTTTCGTAAATAAGTTCATTGGCGTCATTTTTTCAGATTCCACGTATAAGCCATGTCTTACGATATTTGTCTTTCTTTGCCTAGCTTACTTCACTTAGTATGATAATCGGTAAAGTTGTAGGATGCAAAAAACTAATTCACTCTAGTTTGAAAGTAAAGACAAGTTGATTTTCAGATTAGCTGCAGTAGATTTGGAGTGACAGGGTTTCATTCCATCTGCATCACCCTAAATGGAGCTCCAGCTCTCTAACTCCAGCAGGACTGCTCTCTGCAGACTTGATAGCTGGGGAGAAGGTGGTTTTCTTCACTATACAGACACGTGGTTCTACCACAGCTGCTGTGTTTGCAATTTCGAGCCCACAACAATGGAATTCCCAGTTACCGTGCTCCCCTCATGAAGAAATACACAAATTGCTTCCGGCTGTTTTAAATTTCTCATTTCCACTGGAAGTATTCCATCTCTTACATCTAGAGCACCACATCCCAGTCACAACTTTTTCTCTTTACAGATTCCCCGCTCTCCTACTTTTATCAATACCTGTCATCAATCTCAGAGAACCTGCCTTTTCTTCCTCCCCTTCTCTCCCCATGTAGCCCGAGTCTCACAGTCTATTCAAATATTCAAACATTCTTTGGTTAACATCTACTGGCTCTTGAATTTGTCAATCTCTCTTCCGACGCATAAGGACTGGAAACCCTTGGATCAATCTAACCATTGATCTACTCCGCTTCTACATCTAAGTTCTGTGAAGACATTCACTCAGCCATGAAATCTGGCATCAGGAAGAAACATGGTTTCCAACTCTGATCAAGCCTTTGGGGTCAAGCAGCAGTCCCTTCTATATCCCTGGTCTGCTCCCTTTCCCGTTATCACATACAATTTTTTTACCACTTACATTTACTCCTTCTCAAACTTCTTCAAACCCCATCTTTCTCATTTACAGTAGATTATCTTATCCTTCTCTTAACATAGAAAACAGAAGCTATTTAGGAAAAACTTTCTTAAAGCACTATTTTCCTATATGGTATATCTTCCAGCCTACACCCCTTCTGTCACAGAGAATGAGATGTCCCACCTCCCGCCCAAAGCTAGTGGGGCAATCCACATCTTCCGCCACGAATCAGCTCTGCTTTCCCCTATACTTGAACCTCTTCCTCTGTTTTGGATTTTACCCTCTCCATATGATTCAAGCCTCTCCCATGTGAAAAAACAAGCCCTCTCTCCACCCCGTGTATCTCTTGAGCAGTCTCTCTAGCGTCCCCTGTCTTTTGCAACCAACTTTCTTAACAGTGGTCTTTGCGGCCCACTAAGTTCTCCACTCACTGTAATGTGGTTTCTTTCTCCACCACTTTACAGAAACCGTTCTCGATGAGACCAAATTGCCGTTCATGCTGTTCCCAAATTGCTATAGCCCTGGATAATTATCCACCCTATCCTACTCGATTATTCTGTGACATTTGATGCTATGGACAACGTTTTCAAACTCTTTTCTCAACTGGCTTTTATAATGTCGTATCTCTTTGTTTTTCTTCTACATAAAGAATGGGTGGAGATGAAGAGTCATCTCCTGTATCTCCCACTCCTTAAATATTTGACTCCCTCAAAGGCTGTATCCTCAACCCTCATCAATTGTACCTGCTAACCCAGTGTTACCTCTTCAGGATTTCAACTTCCCCCTATTTGATAACATCCAAGCCCTGATCTCACTGTGGATCCAAGAGCACAAATGCATCTGATTGAAGGACAATTCTGTACGGATGTCCCCAAAACACCTCAAATTTAGCACATTAAAAACTGAACTTGAATCTTTAGGATACTGTTTAGATATATAGTGTGTAGTCACCAAACCAGAATCACTCTTGACATGTATCAGAATCTTTTGTCTTAACTTTACAGGGAGATTTTAGGAACTAATATACCTTATAGGAAAGAATCATCCATCTAATGTTGAGTAAATCCTGTAATTTATCTATCTAGTAATGAATATTTCTGAGTTCTAAGATTTGGGGTATCATCTAACTTTCTTTTTTTTTTGCCTTCTTGTACTGCTCTAATTTTTATAATAAGCTTGTATAATTTTTCAATACAGTGTTTTAAACTAATCTCACCCCCTCCTCTCTTTGTATTTCTTATCCCCAAAATGGCACCAAATGGCACCATCTCCTAACTGGCTTCTCAAGTTAGACCTCTGGATGTCATCCTTGCCTTATCCTTGCCCCCACGCCCTCTGGAATATGCCTTGAATCCATCCACTTCTTTTCCATTCTCACTGCCATGTCTTAAGTTAGGACTTCATCCTCTCCCACTTTAACTTCTGCAATGGCTCTTTACCTCCAGTCTCATCCCCATTCTCCATCCTTGTCAGAAGTTTCTCTCTAAAGCCCAAACCCTGGCATGCCATAGGCTGTTTAAAATCAGCAGTGTTCAGTAGCCTTCAGAATAAAATATAAATTACTTGGAATGTCCTAAATGACCTACATGTATTTTCAAAACGGTGACCTTAGACCTTGGGATCTGAACAAGGTTCCAATCCAAATTCTCTATTCGCTCTCTGTGACTCAGACAAGTTAATTAACCACTTCGGGGCTGTTTCTTTGTTGACACATTGGAGCAAATGATGCTTTGCAGAATCAGAGTGTTAGGGATAACTGCGTTTAAGTAGTGAGCATATTTTAGGTGTCCAATAAATGATGATTATTATTTTGACTACTACTACTATTATTATTTCCATATAGCCCCATTCTAGAGGGGAGAGAGTGTCTTATTTATCTTTCTATCTCCATCACCTGTGAATGATGGTGAAGGGACTCAAGAAATGCTTGCTGAACAAAGAGTAAGTATAGGTGACATTTTGGTCTTCTTGGTAGGCAGTGGGCTATCGTAGACTAGCTATGGACCTTCTAAAAGTCATCAGTCATCTTGCCTTTTCCATCTGAATCCAGTCATAAAGTTTTATGTCTACTGGCAGTCAGAGATTACACAAAATTCTTCTAGACGCACCCTCCATTGCTTACTTATAAATATCAGTGCCACAGTGCCTGTCTCCATTTTTACAATTCACACAGTTCTCATTCTGGGTCACACCCGATAAATCTAAGTATGTTTCTGTGTATACTTGACTATATAGCATCATATCCTCTTATTTTGCACTTTAACATTTGTTTTCTCAGATTCCTGAAATTAAATTGAAAATGCCCGTTTCTAACATCAGTCAAGATTTATCAATCCTTTTGTATATCGACCAGCATCTCTTAAGTTAAAAACCACTAACAAATACCAAAGTGCTTCAAAGGGCAAACCAATTACAACTTCAAGCAGTCATTAAAGTCAATGAAATGCATTGTTTTGACTAAAGAAAAAAAAGCATTGTTTCTGTAAATTTTTATGGAGTACCCCAAAGGCAGGGTTTTCTCATCATCCTCTGAATAAACAAAGTCTTAAATTCCACACACCACAGAGTAAAATAAAAACAAAATTAAAAATTGACCACACACACCTGCCTGCTTAATTGTAACATATGTGATTAATATCATGCTTTAAGCCTAGACAATGACCAGGTACACAAGGAAGACTTGGTAAAAGTTAGTAATCCTAAATTTGCAGCAGTTTGATTTTTTTAACTGAAATATTGTTCTAAGTAATAAATAATTCTCCAAATGATAATTTAAATGCCCCATATAGGCATGTTTTTCCTGCTTTAATAGTATAAATTCAATATTCACTAAGGCTAATTGAATAATGAGCTAGTCACACCAATGAGACATACCATATATCTACGGATACAACTTGTAGAATTATTGAAATGAGATGATCAGAGATCATGATCCTTTCACATTAGATCTTGAAATCGCTGGCTGGCCTCCCCAAGGCTCTACCAAACCCCACTGAAACACATTGAATTGCAGTAACCTTGTGGGGAGGGTGAACTTCTAAATGCACAACGTTTGAGTCTAGTGGACATGATGTTATAGTCTGAGGGCTTGCGTCCCCCCAATATTCATAGGTAGAAATCCTAACCCCCAAAGATGATGGTATTAGGATGACTTAAGCATGACTCTGCTTAAGTCATGAGGGTGGAGCCCTCATGAATGGGATTAATGCCCTTAAGAAAAAGATTCCAGTGAACGCCCTTGACCCTTCCATCATGTGAGGACACAGCAGGAAGATGGCCAGCTATGAACAAGCAACAGTGCTCCCACTAGGACACAACCATGTTGGCACCTTGATCTTGGAATTCCCAGCCTTCAGAACTGTGAGAAATAAACTTCTGTTGTTTATAAGCCACGCAGTCTGTGGTATTTTGCAGCCTGAACAGATTAAGACACACAGAGTGATGGGAAAATCTATTTGGGTAATTTGAGATCATTATAACAGCAAAGAGTGAGAAATTACATATAGAATACATGAGAATCTGAATGGAAAAAGTGAACTGATTGTGAATAAAAATATTACATTTGCTACGACCAATTCCATCATATAATAAAATATATGGCAACTTTGCCTTCAAAATTTGAAGGAATAATTCACTCAGGAAAATCTACTTAAATCAACAGTAAATCATGTAACAACCGGTCTTTTAATTTTGTATAGAGGTTGTCTTTCAAATGATCCAGATTAGTTCAAACTCGGCCTGGATTGGTCATCAGAATGAAGGAAATTATGTAGTTGTTTAAGGTGAAGAAGGTGACCCCCCAAAAAACACTCACTACTCTGAAATGTGCTCAAAGTAACAACCTGCTCAAGTTAACATCACCAAAAGCAATATGACCAACTCATAACACGGACACCTCAGCAGGGCAGTCAGCAAGTATCTTAACTTCTTTCTGTTTAATGAAACAAAGGCTCCATAGTAATTTGCCTGCTCAAGTTCATAGAATCAATATAGAGAGGAATAAAGCCCAGAAGCTACGGAGCATCATTTAATACTTCTTGACCACATTTGGTCATAGAAAATATTCCTTTTTGATAATGTGCAATAGTCCTGGTTTGATACAGTAAAAAGAACTAATTTGGACACCAATAAAGTCTGATTAAATTATAACTGGTTTGGGAATAATGAATTAGGCAACCATGGAGACAGATTCCTTAACAGAGCAGAGAGTTCCCAAAGAATGCAGGACGTGATGAAGTGTGAGATGGGGTGACCAGAGCCAGCTGAAAGGTGGTGATATATGATGAGGTGCAGCTGAGCATCCCAAGGAACAATCGAGTGAGATGGGCAGTGATCTTAAGGTGGTGGACATCCATCCATAATGTAAAACACTTTATCTGCAAGGTTATTCAAATGACCAGTGGGAAACTTGAAAAATCACTGTTGAATTTTGATGCATGGATGTTATAGATTATGAAGGGCAACAGTTGGTGACTAATTCTTTGAATATAGAGGATGTCCTGTATTCAGATTACCCCCCACCTTCATGTGACTGTAGTGATATGTTGTCAGGAAGCAGTCCTCAAAGACTGTCATCTTCCATAATTTAACTTTCATGTGTGGATTATTTTGAGACTCAGTAATGCCATAATTCAATTTTAATGACTCCTGGACCTCAAGGATTACTAATGCATCCTTACATCTCAGTGTTGGTTTGTTCTAAAGACAAGAGGGTAACTCCCCACAGACATCTGAAACACTTAGCACAATATCTAGCTTATAGCATGTGATTCAAAAATACTGAGTGAGTGAGTGATTGGATGGATGGAGTCAATGTGAATCTATGACCAAGCAAAGCGACGACCACACCATAGGTTTTCCACATTGCAGTGGAATCAATCAAAGAGCATGAGGCACTTCCTGGGTTTTCCTGCACCGTTTTTGGTGCTGCTCATAAAGTCACCAGAGGCTGCTTAAGCCAGAGACCACATCTTAGTAACCGTAGTACTTTAACACCCAGCACTGGGCCTCTACGTAGCACAAATGAAGACAATCCATTGATCGAGCCATCCAAGTTCTTATTTGTAACAATGTTAAATGAGAAGACTTCATCTAATACACAGCTCATCATAGACATGGGACTACTCTTAACTGTATTTTTCTTTCCTGAATCATCTTGATCACCTGCTGAATTAAACTGGCCATATTCAGTGTAGACTCAAAGCCAGGTTCTAAACTGTATGAATGCATCTATTTCACTTTGAGTTGTGTAAATACGGCCTATAAAAGTATAATTCCCGGTCCATCCCTGGTCTTCCTTTTTCTCCCCTTAGCCTTTCACATCATTCTCTATGCCAAAGTACCTAAGAAATTTTCGGTGCAAGTAAACATTGATTTAATGTTCATAGGGATTAGAAGTTAATAAGATGAAAATGATTCAAACATACATTCTTTAAAATCCGACATTCAACTTGAAGTATTGGAAGGGCCTTCTATTAAAAATAAAAACTTTGAAAAAAAATAATAAATAAAATAAAAACTTTGGATTAAAATATAAATTTGCTTCTCTTTAAGTGTCTCTGGCTTTAGGTAAGCATAACCCTTCTATCTTATCAACTCTGTATTTAATGATTTCAGATCCTTCACCACCCCCTTTTGCTGCTATAAATGTAATTGTAATGTCTCTCCTTTGCACTTATTCACGTTATTTCTCTTTCCTCAAGAAAATTTTACCTTCAAAAGGCTTCTGGTCACCCCTATTCCTTTTCCCTTACACCATAAGTAGTAAATATGTTGTACTTTGCAAAAACAGGATCCAGTAGAGGGAATGTTAGTAAAGCATATCCATGCTTCCTGGTAATGAAAGAAAGATCCAGAGTGAGGGCATTATTGGGCGAAAACTTTTAACTACTTCTTAAAGAGTTTTAATAAAAATTTTAAAATTGTTTTTTGGAATAGCTTATTCTAGCACCATAAAGCAGAGGTGCTTTGGAAGAAAGGTCAGCAGATGGGCCAGAGTTGCAGAGGGCAGTAAGGAAATCTGTAGTGGACTAGACGCGGAGTAAAAGTTATCAAGGATTTGGAGTTCAAAGAGACCGTATCCTTTTTCTTCATCCCAGTCCTACACTTCACAACAGAAAAGAGAAAGTGAGCTGTCATAGAGATAGTCTTTGACATGTCACAGGCTGGTATGGGGGAGGAGGTAGAGGACACACAGTGTCCCCTCTGGCCTATTTTCTTGTGTCATGTGTCACAGCACACAGGGCACAACAACCAGTGTGACCTGGGTGGAAATGTCACACCACTTCTCAGAATGCTCTTTGGTTAGCAAGCATTCAGATGGCCAAGTAGCTCTGATTTCTGCTCTTTGGCCGAAAACAAAAGAGGAGAAAAAGTCACCGCCATAATCAAAGGACAGGTGGCCGGCTCTGCCTATAGAAAGCAAGGAGTTAAGTTTACAACCTAGGCCGGTGGCCTTCATTATTTACAAAAGGCTGTTTTTGAATTTAAGAATGTGCCGTCTTTTGAGACTCTAGCGAGCAGGTTGTTTATTTGGGAGGGAGTCCTGAGAAGCACGAGGAGAGAAGTCGGGATGAAACAGAAAAGGATGGAGGCCAATCAAGGTTATGTTTTTGAGCAAGCTGCAGCTGTTAGCAACGGGGGCTCCCATCGCCCTGAGGAACCAGAGAGGCAATGCAGACCATCCCTCGGGGACAACCTACACCGGGGATACTTAGCCTCCGACTCTCTCAGTCATTGGCCAAGGGCTACTCCCAAGGGACCTTAATGCCTCAGCACTTCCAGCACAGCCTCCCCAGGGGCCAAACGCACCTCACAGAAGCCAAAGAAAACCTCACACAGAGGCCCGGGCCTGCTGAACCAAGCAGCAGAGAGGATGGGAGTGGGGATGGCGAGGAGGGAGCAGATATGGGCCGGGCATCACCCGCCCTTTGCTACACCTCATTCTCACAGGATCAGACTCCAAACGCCACCATATTTACCATCTGACCCGAAAATGAGGGAAGGGAGGGAAACGATTCTTGTATGCAAGAGATGACTAGAGCAACTCTATTTTAAAAGGGTAACCTCCCTACTCTAAATGTCTTGAGCCTTTTAGAACTTAGTATTATATTAGCTTAGAGCAGGGGTGGCATGCTAGGGCCCTCAAGCCAAATCCAGCCTGCCAACTGTTTTTGTATGGCCCCCAAGCTAAGGATGGTATTGATGTTTTTAAATGGTTGGGAAAACGTCAGAAGAAGACTGCTTCATGACACGTGAAATTAATGTGAGATTCAGATTTCATTGCCCGTAAATATTTATTGGAACACAGCTACGCATATCCGTTTACACAATGCCGAAGGTTGTGCTGTGGATGGCAGAGCTGAGTAGCTGTGACAGAGACCATCTGGGCTTTGAGGCTGAAAATTTTCCCCCTCTGGCCCTTTACAGAAAATCTGCCAGCCCGTCATTTAGAACTAGATTCATTCTCATCGAATCTTCACGGTAGTAGTGATCCCCTGGGGTGGGGTCAGGGGGTGGTCTCTTCCTTTCTTTAAGGAGAATCGAAAGCCCTGATTAGCCTCCATCAGGCAGTGTCTGAGCTTCTTGGATAAGGACGACTGTTAGGCTTCCCACCCCATGTGGACCCGAGCAGAACAAACATTGACTGTCTCCCATTAGTGCCAACATAAAACGTGTGGTTTCCTGCTGGTAAAGCATGTCATACGGAACGGGATTGTTACAAGCAGGGGTGAAAGTGGCATAAACTTTAAGATTTAGAATCTCTGTCTTCTCCAGTACGAAACGTAACACTTTTCAAACACCTGCCCCGTGGAGAGTTTTTCCAGACGTAAATTCACACTGGAAACTCACGTTGGAACCCTTGAAAAGGAGGTGATTTTGAGAAAGGGGATGAAAAGATCCCAGACCAAGAGGTAACTCTGGAAAAAACAGGACAGGTGGGTGGTAGCAGGTGAGAGAGAGCTTCATGAATATTATGTAATCATCGGGCATCAAGCTAATAAATTTTAATGGCGGAATAAAGATTCATATAAACCACTGGACGCAGAGCAAAAGAACTGGTAACTTTAATCAGATCCTAAGGGAATCCAGGGTGCCAAGTTTAAGCCGGCCCCTAGCCACGCGGTTGCTGGTTCAATCGTGGAAGCACAGACTAGATATGTAAACAAGGTCTTTTCCAGACAGTGCTACATTGATCTATGGTGTGCTATAAATCAGCATTCTGTTCCTGAGAATGCCGCAGTCCGTTCTCGAGGCCTTGTTTACAGGAGAACATCAGTATTCTCTGGGCAGGCACGTCACTGTGAAGAGAACTTTAAATAGCACAAGAGAAAAGTGTTCTTGGTAGTCACACCGCCTGTGATAAACTTTGAAGTACAAATGAGAAGTGGAAGTGAACGTGAAACGTATGCCTCGTCCTCAAACTTGGTGAAAAATGAAATGTACAAGAAAAGTTGGATCCCTGCCATGACACCCATTACAGTGTAGACGAAGGCTCTGACCTTTCGTGTTATACTTACTGTGTTTTTGACACATTTAGTCAATTAAAACGGGTGAAGTGTAATTTGTTTTTCTTAAGTTTAATACAGCATGTCAATAGAAGTTAACCAAAATTTATAGTTGGAACACTAAAGCTGCCACATGCACTTAAACAAATGAACACAATTCATCATGGTTGAAATAAAGAGAACATCACGGGCATTTGACTTTATACTTCATGTAAGCGCGTAGCCAAATATAGGAAAGCAAGCTCCTTCTCACACTTCCAATGGAAAAGACGTTTTAGTTCACATTAAATATTGGTGTGAAAAACCTGGCAGGTATCCAGTCCTAAGGAGTGTTAGGGTTGGCACTTCCACTGTGTACTCTTAGTATAAATTGTTGTAGCGTTTATTTGACATGGAATACCCAAAGGATTGATGAGCAAAGGGAGGAAGATTTTTTTTATTGTGCTGTATTACCTTTTTCAGACATCTATACTAAGCCTTTACATCTTCAAAGTCCAAACAAGCAGCCACCTGTATTCAATCGGTACAAGATATTTTTCATGAAACGATAGCTTGCCTTTTTATAAACCTATAAAAGCACACATTTTCCATTTTTATTAGTCAGCAAAGCAGTGGTGGATTTAATAATAAAACTTAAAAATGCAGTTTCTTTATAGACAGTTTAACTTTTTTGCTTGTTTAAAATGTCACAAGAACAACCAAACTGATTTCACAGTTTCTGTCTCGAACACATAGTAACAAGTAGCTACAATTTTGTATAGCTTTATATTTAAAAAATTGACCTAGCACTCAGACCATTTAGATTGCAACCCACAGACTCCTAAAGATTTAAGAGAAACATGATACCACGAGGGGGAAATTATCTACTACAACCTAACACATGTATTAGATTTTGGCATCTGTAACATGTATGTCATTTACATACAGCTACAGTAATCACGCACTCTGAATTTCTAAGAGCAATCGCAGTGCCTAGGTAAAAATATGAGTGGGACGTTTGAATAGGCTTTTTTTTTTGGCCACACGGCACGGATCTTAGTTCCCTGACCAGGGGTCGAACCTGGGCCCTGGCAATGAAAGTGCAGAGTCCTAACCACTGGACCACCAGGAATTCCCTTGAATAGGTTTTAAAAGTTGGGACTGGCATAAGTAAATCAAGCTGTAATATTTGGGCACTAGCATAATGGCATAAAGAAACAGTTTTGTAAGATTTCAGATTTTAGATAGATAAAAGACATATGTAATAAATCCACAAATAATCATATTTGAAAAATACATAGGCTGACCCTACTGTTCTCTTTAAACACCTAACCCAAGACTTTTACACTGGAGAAGACTGGTTTTAATGTTCAGCAAAATCAATTATGTTAAACATAATCAATTGTTTCAATGCTTAAAGTTTATGTCTTCATACTAAGAGACTACCACTAGTCTGAATTATGACAAAATTATTTCTCTTAGTCTTAGGTAAGTTCACCTATGTCAAACTTACAGAACTAGCATCTTAGCCTCCTGAGATGGGCAATTACATTTACCCTGAAAAGACCCAGCCAGATAGGTCCGGAAGAGCTTGCAGTCGACCCTTTTCTAAATTGACTGCTAAAAAGTTTAAGATTAAAGTAACCCAAGTATTTTTAAACATTGTAAAAATAGACAAGTGTTTACTTTTGGAGTAATGGGATGCATAGCAAATATTTACCTGGCAGTAGACGCTTACTAGTTATTTGGTCATCTACTGGGTTTAAATAATAATAAAACAACCAGTTAATTAGGCAATTTAAATTTTGAAACTGCTTCTGAAAAGAAAAAGAGCAGTGAAATGGTTATTTCATACAAAAAATGTTGTACGCAGAATTTTTTATCTTTTGAACAGCTGCAATGGCCTTCTGTAAACAAATTTAGAGTGCACTGTATGTCACTGAAGTACTAAAACTCATGGGTTTTGTTTTACAATATTTTTCAAATAGCCTAAACAATACCACACACACATACACACACATGCACACAGAACACAGACACACACATAATCTCAATGATTGCAAAATGAAAAGTTAAAGTAGCAATGAGATATCACTTCACATATGATATTGGTAAGATTTAAAAGAGTGATAACACCTATTGCTGATGGAGATATGGGAAAGGATATAGTCATACGTTGCCAAAGGAAGTATGAATTGTTACAGCCTTTTGGAAAAGCAAAATTTAAAGTACACACACTCTTTGCATCAGCATCCCTGTTACTGGCAATCTATTCTGTAGAAATAAAGTACTGGTATATAAGAATGGTTAATGCCGTCTTTCAGGGCCGGGATAAAAAATGTGGGAAAAAAAATGCATGTCCATTAATGGGTAAAAATTTGAACAAGTTGTGATAAAAACATATATATACCATGAGATTACACGCAGCAATTACAGAGAATAATTTCATTCTAAAATCAATGATTGAAAAGATTTCTACAACATGCTGTTAAGACAGTTAAGAGGCAGAGAAATACATGTAATAATATATTGCATTATAATTCAATATGTAGTAATATATAACATTATCCCACTTTTCTAAACCAAATACCCAAATATTTGAATATACATACAATTATACAGGTGTATGAATATATGTAACTATATGTATGAATATAATTATATGACCATCAATTAAAGTAAGCCAAGAAACATACCAAAGTGGTAACATTGATTCCTAGGGTTATTTACTTAGAGGGAAGAGAAAAGACAATGAAAAGAAAACTGCATTTTTTAAAAGTTTATACAGTAAAGGCAGCATTATTATATGATCACCTTTTGATAAAATCTTTAGAAAGTGGAGTGTATGTTTCTAAAAAGGTGTAGGAAAGAATAGTCATCAGAATGTTAATGACAGGGGCTTCCCTGGTGGCGCAGTGGTTGAGAATGTGCCTGCTAATGCAGGGGACACGGGTTCGTGCCCTGGTCTGGGAGAATCCCACATGCCGCGGATCAACTAGGCCCGTGAGCCACAACTACTGAGCCTACGCATCTGGAGCCTGTGCTCCGCAACAGGAGAGGCCGCGATAGTGAGAGGCCCGCGCACACCGCGATGAAGAGTGGCCCCCACTTGCCACAACTAGAGAAAGCCCTCGCACAGAAACAAAGACCCAACACAGCAAAAATAAATAAACTCCTACTCCCAACATCTTAAAAAAAAAAAAAGTTAATGACATTTTTTCTCAATGTGCAGAAACCTGGGATATTTCCCTTCTCTCTCATTGGCTGATTTTTTTAAAACCATGATCATTATTAGCTATAAAATACATGATCGGGCTTCCGGGAAGATGGCGGAAGAGTAAGACGCGGAGATCACCTTCCTCCCCACAGATACACCAGAAATACATCTACACGTGGAACAACTCCTAAAGAACAACTACTGAAAGCTAGCAGAAGACCTCAAAACTCCCAAAAGGCAAGAAACCCCCCACGTACCTGGGTAGGGCAAAAGAAAAAAGAATAAACAGAGACGAAAGAATAGGGATGAGACCTGCACCAGTGGGAGGGAGCTGTGAAGGAGGAAAGGTTCCCACACACTAGGAAGCCCCTTCGCGGGCAGAGACTGCGGGTGGCGGAGGGGGAAAGCTTCGGCTCTGCGGCGGAGAGCGCAGCCACAGAGAACAGCGCAGCCACAGGGGTGCGGAAGGCAAAGCGGAGAGATTCCCGCACAGAGGATCAGGGCCGACCGGCACTCACAAGCCCGAGAGGCTTGTCTGCTCCCCCCACCCCCGCGGCGGGCGGGGCTGGGAGCTGAGGCTCGGGCTTCGGTCGGAGCGCAGGGAGAGGACTGGGGTTGGCAGCGTGAACACAGCCTGAAGGGGTTAGTGCGCCACAGCTAGACGGGAGGGAGTCCGGGGAAAAGTCTGAACCTGCCGAAGAGGCAAGAGACTTTTTTCTTACCTCTTTGTTTCCTGGTGCGCGAGGAGAGGGGATTAAGAGCGCTGCTTCAAGGAGCTCCAGAGACGGACGCGAGCCGCGGCTAAAAGCGCGGACCCCAGAGACGGGCTTGAGACGCCAAGGCTGCTGCTGCCGCCACCAAGAAGCCTGTGTGCGAGCACAGGTCACTCTCCACACCCCACTTCCGGGGAGCCTGTGCAACCCGCCACTGCCAGGGTCCCGGGATCCAGGGTCAACTCCTCCGGAAGAACGCACGGCGCGCCTCAGGCTGCTGCAACGTCACGCCGGCCTCTGCCGCCGCAGGCCCGCCCCGGCCTGAGTGAGCCAGAGCCCCTGAATCAGCGGCTCCTTTAACCCCGTCCTGTCTGAGCGAAGAACAGACGCCCTCCGGTGACATACACGCAGAGGCGGGGCCACATCCAAAGCTGAGCCCCTGGGAGCTGTGCGAACAAAGAAGAGAAAGGGAAATCTCTCCCAGCAGCCTCAGGAGCAGCGGATTAAAGCTCCACAATCAACTTGATGTACCCTGCATCTGTGGAATACATGAATAGACAACGAATCATCCCAAATTGAGGAGGTGGACGTTGAGAGCCAGATTTATGATTTTTTCCCCTTTTCCTCTTTTTGTGAGTGTGTATGTGTATGCTTCTGTGTGAGATTTTGTCTGTATAGCTTTGCTTCCACCATTTGTCCTACGGTTCTATCTGTCCATTTTTTTTTAATTTTTTTTTCTCTTAATTATTTTTTATTTTAATAACTTTATTATATTTTATCTTACTTTATTTTACTTTATCTCCTTTCTTTTTTCCTCCCGTCCCTCCTTCCTTCTTTCCTCCCTCCCTCCTTTCTTCCTTTCTTTCTCTCTTTCTACTTCTACTAATTCTTTCTTTCTACTTTTTCTCCCTTTTATTCTGAGCCGTGTGGATGAAAGGCTCTTGGTACAGCAGCCAGGAGTCAGTGCTGTGCCTCTGAGGAGGGAGAGCCAACTTCAGGACACTGGTCCACAAGAGACCTCCAAGCTCCACATGATATCAAACGGCGAAAATCTCCCAGAGATCTCCATCTCAACACCAGCACCCAGCTTCACTCAACGACCAGCAAGCTACAGTGCTGGACATCCTATGCCAAACAACTAGCAAGACAGGAACACAACCCCACCCATTAGCAGAGAGGCTGCCTAAAATCATAATAAGTCCACAGACACCCCAAAACACACCACCAGACGTGGACCTGCCCACCAGAAAGACAAGATCCAGCCTCATCCACCAGAACACAGGCACTAGTCCCCTCCACCAGGAAGCCTACACAACCCACTGAACCAACCTTAGCCACTGGGGACAGACACCAAAAACAGTGGGAACTACGAACCTGCAGCCTGCAAAAAGGAGACCCCAAACACAGTAAGATAAGCAAAATGAGAAGATAGAAAAACACACAGCAGATGAAGGAGCAAGATAAAAACCCACCAGAGCTAACAAATGAAGAGGAAATAGGCAGTCTACCTGAAAAAGAATTCAGAATAATGATAGTAAAGATGATCCAAAATCTTAGAATAGACAAAATGCAAGAAACATTTAACAAGGACCTAGAAGAACTAAAGATGAAACAAACAATGATGAACAACACAATAAATGAAATTAAAAATACTCTAGATGGGATCAATAGCAGAATAACTAAGGCAGAAGAACAGATAAGTGACTTGGAAGATAAAATAGTGGAAATAACTACTGCAGAGCAGAATAAAGAAAGAAGAATGAAAAGAACTGAGGACCGTCTCAGAGACCTCTGGGACAACATCAAATGTGCCAACATTTGAATTATAGGGGTTCCAGAAGAAGAAGAGAAAAAGAAAGGGACTGAGAAAATATTTGAAGAGATTATAGTTGAAAACTTCCCTAATATGGGAAAGGAAATAGTTAATCAAGTCCAGGAAGCACAGAGAGTCCCATACAGGATAAATCCAAGGAGAAATACACCAAGACACATATTAATCAAACTGTCAAAAATTAAATACAAAGAAAACATATTAAAAGCAGCAAGGGAAAAACAACAAATAACACACAAGGGAATCCTCGTAAGGTTAATAGCTGATCTTTCAGTAGAAACTCTGCAAGCCAGAAGGGACTGGCAGGACATATTTAAAGCGATGAAGGAGAAAAACCTGCAACCAAGATTACTCTACCCAGCAAGGATCTCATTCAGATTTGATGGAGAAATTAAAACCTTTACAGACAAGCAAAAGCTGAGAGAGTTCACCACCAAACCAGCTTTACAACAACTGCTAAAGGAACTTCTCTAGGCAAGAAACACAAGAGAAGGAAAAGACCTACAATAACGAACCCAAAACAATTAAGAAAATGGGAATAGGAACATACATATCGATAATTACCTTAAATGTAAATGGACTAAATGCTCCCACCAAAAGACACAGATTGGCTGAATGGATACAAAAACGAGACCCATATATTTGCTGTCTACAAGAGACCCACTTCAGACCTAGAGACACATACAGACTGAAAGTGAGGGGATGGAAAAAGATATTTCATGCAAATGGAAACCAAAAGAAAGCTGGCGTAGCCCGCGTACCACAAAAAAGATAATAATAATAATACATGATGAAAGGGCTAGTTTCATTGTAGGAAAAAAACTTAACTATAGAAAGAATAAACTAACTTTCTCTCAATATAAATACTACTTAGTGTAGGGGAAATTATTAAGCATTTAAGTGCAAAGAAATATCCTTAGTTTTAATGGGAAAGAAATAAGAAAACAATCATGAGATAAAGGACATGGCATATGCCAACAGTTGGCCTCATTATACATTCTCCTCTTCTGCCATTATGAGATTATGTCTGTGTTTTAGCTGAACCAATCGGTACTGAGAATAAACACCACATCCAGGCCTCCCTTCCCAGTAGGAGAACAGGAATGTAAGATTTGTCTAAGTTCTGCCCAGCTGGACGTGAGCAGAGGTGACGTGTGCAACCCTCAGGCCTGGAGCACGTAAGGAGCAGAGTGAGCCATGTGCAACCACGCAGACAGAGCAAACCCACCATAGGGTCCAAGTCACACGCAGATAGAGACCGTGAGTGAGACTAACTGGGGGAAAAATCAGAATATTTGTGAGACTTGGCTTTTCCTTGCCAAGTTTAGCATTCCTGCAAGAGAAATTATAAGGGTGGGGGGAGGGATAAATTGGGGGACTGAGACTGACATATACACACTACTATATATAAAATAGATAACTAATAAGAACCTTCTGTATAGCACAGGAAACTCTACTCAATATTCTGTAATGGCCTATATGGGAAAAGAATCTAAAAAAGAGTGGAATACGTATGTATAACTGATTCACTTTGTTGTACACCTGAAAATAACACAACATTGTAAATCAACTATACTCCAATAAACATTTTTTTCAATTTTTTTAAAAAGAGAATTATAAGAGGCAGATTTAGCAGGAGGTAAGATTGGCCCTGTCTTCTCAAAACCATCACGGAGCTAATGGGGCCAGTCTAGTGGCAAAGATCAGGTAAGATACGGCCTTTAGCCTTCTCATCCAAGACTGCTGATTCAGATTACCTGAAAGTAGCCATAAACAAAAATTATCTATAACTTCATTGAAGAAAATGAGAGTAAGTACAAATACACAAAATAATAAATAACCAAGGGGAAATAAATAGATAAAACTTTGAAAATTATGACTCCATGTTGTATAATTCTATGAAAATAAATTTGAAAACCTAGCTAAAATAGTCCCTTTCCTATAAAATACATTTATCAAATTTGACCCTGTTTTCTATTGCTGCCATAAAAAGTCACCACAAACTTAGTGTCTTAACACAATTTTTTAAAGCAATAATCTATTTATTTATTTATTCCTTTGGCAAACTTAGTGGCTTGACAAAAATTTATTATTTTATATTTCTGAAGGTCAGAAATCCAATGTCGGTCTCCCTGAACAAAAATCAAGGTGTCAGCAGTCTGCTTCCTTTTCTGGAGGTTCTAGAGAATTTCCTTCCTGCTCATTCGTGTGTTGCCAGGATTAGTTTCCTTGTGGCTATTTTCTTACCAGCTGTCAGTTGAGGGTCGTTCCCTGCTCCTAGAAGCCACCACAAGCCTTGGCTGATGGTCCCTCACTCAATCTTCAAAGCCAGCTAAAGTGGGTGCAGGTCAAGTCCCTCTCACAATGTATCTCTCTGATGCAGCATAAAAAAAAAAAAAAAGTTATGCATTTTTAAGTTCTCAAAAGATTAAATAGTCTAGGATAATCTTCCCATCTCAAGTCCTTACCCTTAATCAGACTGGCACCCTCCCTTTTCCCATGCAACATAACATAGTCACCGGTCCCAGGGAATTGGGGCATGGAGACATTTAGGGGCCATTTTTCTTTTATTGTAAACCCATATAAAGATTTCTTAAAAAAACAAAAACAAAAAACTTGGATCAATTTTCATAGAAGAAAATGGGGAACTAGCCCTTAAAAATTACCATGTACAGATGGTTTCACAGAGGAATTCAGACAAACCTTCAAAGACTAGATAATCCAATGCTACTTTAATTTTTCCAAGCATAGACAAGACACTTTAAAAAATTTTATTACAAAGGAAATATGGTATAGATACATAAGCCTGATAAAATAGCATAGTAAAGAAAAAACACAGACCAATCTCACTTTGAAATATTGGGACAAAAAAAATCTTAAATGAGATATTAGGAAATAGACTCCAATAGCATACTAAAAAAATAATATATCTTGACCGAGTAAGACTTACTACATGAAAGCAAGAGTGATTCAATATCAAGAAATCCATTAGTATGACCACCATTTTTTAAAAAATCTTTAGAAAATTTGACTATTCACATAGATACTGAAAAAAATTCAACAAAATTCAAAACTCATTTCTGATAAAAAACACTTTGTAAAATAGAAAACCATGGATTTTTCTTCAAATTGATAAAAATAAATTTACCTCATTTCTAACACCAGTCAGTGACTTACTAGGTAAACACCAGAAGCATTTCCACCAAGATCCAGAACAAGGGAAGAATTCCTACTATTCTATTGAACTATTCAACACAGAATTGGATTTATTAGCTAATGCAATGAAACAAGAGAAAATAATTGAAGAGAGTATTTTCACATGGTATAATACTTTTCTTGGAATATTGGTATCAGTGATAAAACTATCATAAATAAAGTAATTCAGTAAGTTAGAAAGATACAAAATTATACAAAAATCTATAGCCATAATGTATATAAATAATAAGCAGTCAGAAGATGTAAGGACAGGAAAAACATCAACAAAAACTGAAAAACATTTTGTACATTAACAGTAATGTACAAAACCTACATGAGGAACATTACAAACACTCCTGAAAGACAAAAGTGAGGTCGAACAAATAGACAGCCCTTGCTTTTCATCAGGATGACTCAACAAGAAGATACCAAGTATCCTTCTGAGTAATAGAAGTGTAATGTGATTTTTCCAAAAAAACACATATAGAAATGAGATTTTTTTTTCCTGGAATTAAGCAAGTTGGCTCTAAAACCCATGTATAAATATAAAATAGATGCAAAATTACTGATAAGCCCCTTAGAAAGAATAACCAAGAGAGAAGTGATTAGCAGTTCTCCGTATCAAAACATGGCAGACGAATAAACAGCCAGACTGATACAACAGAAAGGAAAGTGTCAACATAAATCCAACTGCCTATGGAAACATCAATTCTAGTTGAGGTAGCATATCACATATGTGAGGACAAGATGGACTTTTTAATAAATAGTGTCGTGACACCTGGATAATCACTTAGAAAAAGAGCTGATCCCCCAAATATAAGAACTCTCACAGCAAGAAAGAGCATTTTTTAAAAAATTTACTTTTTTCCAGTTTTATTAAGGTATAACTGACAAATAAAATTGTGAGATATTTAAAGTGTAGAAGTTCCACACCTGGATTTGGGACGATGTTATGCATGCACATCTCCATTCAACATAAGAAGATCCCCTCCGAGGCCTTTCCCCCTCAGTAGCAACCCCTTCAGCGGCCCAGGCAACTGCAATCCTAATTTCCTGCATGTGTTTTTCATTTTACTATTTGCCTTCTTGAAGATCCTGGAATGCAAAATAAGCCCATGAAAAGACCATAAAAATCCTTTGATATTTTAAGATAAGAAAACTATCCCTATACATCATAATATCTATCTGAAAACTTTTCAAACACAGTTCCATAAGATATTTTTATGAGAATATAAGGTCCTAATTTTAAAAGTAAATTTCAGCACCGTCTTTTGTTTGCAACCATTAAAGCAGTCGATTATGTGTCTGATTTAACCCTGATTTTAACTTGAAATATCTAATACGACAGTAATTGCATTATTCTCAATTCAATATTTGGCTCTACTTAGCTGTAACTACAGCTGTCGAAGAATTCTGAGTGTGGAGTTTTCCATTATTTCTCACTCAGACATACAGAGTTCAACTTTAGTTAATATTATGTTTAATAATTTTGTTTAAACAAGACTATTTATTTGCATTGGTAGCAAAATTGTTGCATTTTTCCCCTAATATGTTATTCTTATTGTCATAAAGGGAATCCAGGAGAGAATAAGGGTGTATGTTTCCCATCTGACCAGAGAACTATACCCACTTTTGTATTATTTACACAATAATGATCAAGGCCTGGGGCATTTCCTGAGGATGGAGGGCTGACTGGGAGATTGCCTCAAGGCCATTAACCTGGGGCAGTCATTCATTTTCTTAGAAAACCTGGTTGAAGTCATTATTTCTATTACAAGATCAATAACACACATTCCTCAGCATCACCACCACAACCAAAAACCTCTTTGGAAATGAGTTTTCTTCTGGAATTTTTCTTAAGTACATTCAATCTGTAGGTTATATTTTAAAAGAAATATCACTGAAATCCTGAACAACTTAGTAACATGACAGGCCTCATCACCTAGACATAAATGTCATGAACATTGGTGACTATTTCCTCTCTGCCCTGACTTAGAAGTCAAGCTAAAAATAATCTGTCTCTCTCCCTCCTTCGCTCCCCCTCCCACGCGCCTCTCTCTCTCTCTCTCTCTCTCTCTCCCTCCCCTTCTCTCCTTCCCTCCCTCTTTCCTAAGGGCTTCAGCTAGCAAGTTTTCAGTGGAGGTGTAAATCTACAAAAGCACCAGAGCAGGCTTCTCTGGTGGCGCAGTGGTTAAGAGTCTGCCTGCTAATGCAGGGGACACAGGTTCAAGCCCTGGTCCGGGAAGATGCCACAGAGCAAGTAAGCCCGTGTTCCACAACTACTGAGCCTGCGCTGTAGAGCCCGTGCTCCGCAACAAAAGAAGCCACTGCAGTGAGAAGCCTGTGCACCGTGACAAAGAGTAGACCCCGCTCGCCGCAACTAGAGAAAGCTCGCACACAGCAATTAAAACCCAACGCAGCCAAAAATAAATAAAGATACATAGAAATAAAAACACAAAAAATAAATAAATAAAAATCTTTAAAAATAAAAATATTGACTCTGTTCTGTCTCCCAGGAGTTCCTACATTCTTTTAGGCTAAGAGTGATGTACTACAAACTTCCTAAACAGTAAATAAAGGAACTAAAGAAATTTCATCAATCTATTTTCCTAATCTTCAAAATACTGTGAATTACAATATGCTCTTCATGGGCAAGGTGTGATTATGCAACGTAGTAAGGATGACTAATCACCTAGGATGCACCAGAAAGAGCAGGGGAGGTGGGAGTGAAACTGAAGCCCCCATACACCTCCTTTTCCTTGATCAAACATCCATTCCAGTCACTCCTTACCCTTGAAATAAGGAGCAGTGATACTGTCATAGTCTCGCCTGTCAATGTGTTTACATCAATTCCCTGCAGACAATTGACATAGCCCCAGTCACTGGGTACTGCCTGTCCCCCCTCCCTCGTCTCCTCTGCTCCTACCCCACTAAACCGTCTCCACCCGCCACGTAGCCAATGCACAGATAGGAGAAAGCCATGAGTCATGGAAAACAAGAGAAGAACAACTTTGAGAAGGAAGGGCACAAGGAATTGGTTGGTGCTGGAGAACACCTGAGGTTAACGGACACCCATCCTTTCCTCATACAAGGGCAAAGAAAAGGAAACGACTACGCTGATGAGATATACAAAAATTAAATTTAAAATATTCTTATCTCTAAGAAGCTTACAATCTATTAAGGGAAATAAAACAAGAAGATAAATTATTGTAACATGAGTTGGTAGGTGATAAGAACCATGGGATATACACTAATATATGAGTGATTTGTGGAGTGCAGAGTTCCTTCTGGTTGGGAGAATCAAGGAAAACCTCATGAAAGAGGTGACCAAATGGTCAGAGATTGGAGGAGAACGCTTACAAGCAAAGAGAATGGCTTGCAGTGCTAAGGATAAGAACATGGGGGATGGTCTGAGAAGCATGAACACTTTGGTTTATCTAGACTGTGAGATATAACTAGAGTGGAGGATGAGGTAACATACTAGAGGTCTCCAAAGGCCAGTGTAGAATTACAGGGGGGAGAGGGAAAGATTCTGAACAAGATAATGATGTGAAGAGAGCTGTATTTTAATAAAATCAATCTGGAGACTTCCCTGGTGGTCCAGTGGTTAAGACTCCACACTCCCAATGCAGGGGGCCCCGGGTTCAATCCCTGATCAGGGAACTAGATCCCACATGCCACAACTAAGAGCCCGCATGCCACAACTAAAAGATCCCACGTGCCAAAACCAAGACCGAGCCCGCATGCCACGACTAAAAGATCCCACGTGCCAAAACCAAGACCTGGTGCAGCCAAATAAATAAATAAATAAAATAATATCAGTCTGTGAGAGATGTTCAGAGAGTGGACTGGAGAAAAGACCATTGGATAGAAGCCAATTATGAGGAATTTAAAGAGCCCCAAAGTGAGCTATTTAGACCTTTAAGTAGCAGAGTAGCAGAGGGAATTGAAAGAAGATTGATATGAGAGCTATTGAATAGGTGTAAGTTATTCTCAAGGTCCTCTCTCTCAGGTTGGGAAGGAGTTCACATTATTATTATTATTATTAATTATTATTACATCAAAACAGAAACACCAAACAAAAAAGAAGGTGGCCATGAATGAAGCAGCAATGAAAGTGCCTCGAACCAAGGATTATGATTAACCTAAATCTGTGTCCCTGATTCTTAAATATAATCATAACATTTAGGAGGTAAACTCCATAGATAGTACCAGCATTCCTTGAGAGGGAGAGTTTCCATCACTGGAAGAAATAGGTTTGGGCGACAGATAAACCAGGCCCTGAAATCTGGCTCTTTTGCTTATAAACTCAGTGACCCAGAGCCCCTCATTTAACCTGCTTGAACTTCTGTTTTCTCATTGGGCAAATGGGAACAATAATGATTACTTGACAGGGTATTGTGAGACTTAGATCATATAGGGTTTGGGGCAGCTATTAGATGCTCAAAAAGAGGCAGCTAGACTGGGTGATTGGTTAAAAATATTAGAGGGAAAAGAATAACAGATTATTCCAAGACGTTGGGTGTAGGGAGGTGGCGACAAAAATAATCATGCTTTTAATGGAAATGTAAAAGTCAGACAGTAGGAGACAGATTTAAGGAATGAGATTTTTCTGTTTCAGCAGTTCTCATTCTATATTGCCTGTTTATAAATCCCACACCACCAGTAGAGCAAATCTATAAGATACTCTCTCCTCGATGTCTGTAAATAAATTTCAAGCTACAGTTTGCTTTGTGATGACTTTTTTTTCTTGTCATTGCTTCTGTTGTTTTTTTTTTACCTGTTTTTGCCGTTTATTTCACAACAATATGCTATGGGTAAAATGAAATATAGAAACAGATTTAGCCTCAGTAGGTCCTGAAGACCCAGAATAAGGACGTCTCAGGTGCTCATCACCATCCAGAATCCTAGCCGAAAAGTATGACTGCTTGTCACCTACATGTATACTAAGGTATACAAGAATTTCTTAAAGATGGTCATTTCTGAAGCTCATGTATATTTCACCTGCTTTACCCAGTTAGCAACCTATCAGCCAATTGAACTGGATATTTTTAGAAATCCTCTAAGAAAATGCATGAAGCCTCGCTGAGTCAAACTTGTTATTAGGTTGATTTTCAGCATCAAGTTACAATGATAATTGTACCCTTTCGAAAGAAATTGAAGTCAAGATTCAATGAATAAAGTTTTTAAATGTATGGCCCTGCAGTCTTTTTTAAGGGTGTAAAACGTCAAGTTAAAATTTAAATATGAAATCAAATTGATACCTATTTTCTTTCCCACTTAAAATGTGATTTGGTTACATGACCTTGTGTGACCCATGAAATATGTATAAGTTCGTGTAGGGAAAAATAAGATTACTTATCAACTGTATTATATCCAGCACCATGTAGAACAATGGGTATATATTAAAAATGTGTGTGTAAATTATTTCTGAAGAATATACAAGAAACAGGTAACAATTTCATCCAGAGAGGAGAGGTGGCAGGCTCTGAGACACAGAGAAAAAGGAGACTTCATTTATGCTGCACACACTTCTGTGCCCTTTAAACTGCATTCCTTATACACGTATTACCCGGATTTAAAATCATGTAAGAAATTCAAAATCAGACTTGCCCTTAATATTAGACCTGAGTACAGAGCTAGACTAACAAGAGGAAACAAAGTTTGTATAAGGTTTTGCTTTTGACACCGGAAAAAGTAAGCAACTAAAAAATAGGAAATATATGATTTATCAGCAACCCTCATTAAAAAAAGACATGAAGATTTGGGCCATCAGTTTAATATCTGTAAACAGACTCATGTGGCTGTCACAAAAAAGACCCATGTTTGGTTGAGTTCAACATTTAATAAGAATCTACTGTGTGATGGGAACATAAAAATGAAAGATAAAGACCCTGTTCTGAAGGAGGCACATACCAGAAGAAAGAGGCATATTAGTACATAATTAAATAGAATGTAGTAGGAGCAAAGGGAGGTGTATGCAGAGTCCAAGAGAAGCAGGGCAGACAACATCCAGGAAGGACACCCCAAGGTCTTTAGAGCTTTACTAGCAGTACAACATGCCAAGCAAGGAGTTGGGTACCACACCTCTCCATGTGCTCCCCAGAGCATCTCTGGGTCTCAGCAACTAAATTTCTTTGCCTTTCTCAAGGGCCATCACAGAGAAGAAAAGAAGCATTTCTACGGGACTTCCCTGGCGGTGCAGTGGTTAAGGCTCTGTGCTTCCACTGCAGGGGGCACAGGTTCGATCCCTGGTTGGGGAACTAAGATCCGCGCAAGCCGCAAGGCGCGGCCAAAAAGAAAAAAAAAATTTCTTTCTTCAAGGAGCCAGTAGCAGTAGGAGGGCACTTCAGGAAAAGGTCTAAACCAGCTCGATTAAAACCTCTACATCCTTTACCCATTGGAGACTAGAGAAGGTGTTGCATGCTCAGTGGAAAAACCAGGAGGTGATTCCTCATTTGATTCCTGATGCTGTGCCTAACCAGAGGGTTCCAGCACCTCATTATCATCTTCTATAAATTTGCAATAAAACAACCTCACTTTCATTGTGCTTTATGGCCCCAAAAACACTTTTGCATACATTATTCCACATGAATTTCACAATAACCTTGAGAGAAAGGCCAGGCCAGGGTTCCCATCCCCTCTTCCCAGAGGAGCCTCAGAGAAACCCAATAGCTGACCCCGAGTTGGTATCTCACCCCAACCCAGGTCCCTGATGCCAAGACAAAGGCATTTCCAAACCTGTCAATGATTCTCAACACTCTCCTGCTAGATGTCAACCCATGGCAAAGTTGTCACCCAAATGAGAAAAATAAGAAACGACTTCTGCGTAAGTTAAATTTACTCAATTTACAGTGCTCTTCTTCATTCATGCTTTATATCTTTCTCAATTTGGGGTGTGAAAATGTACTCTCATTTTTTTAGATGATAAGAGTATTTTTCACGCCCATAATGGGCAAAATCAAAAGTTGACTATCGACATAGGTCTCCCCCCAAAAATTCTGGAGATTTTTCTGGTCCGTGCAAACCACCAAAGGAGGAGATATGGATAAGGTAGAGTTTACGGGACTGGCTACAGCAATCGTGAGAAGTGCTAGTACGTGTTCAGTGAAGAAAATACAGTAGATGGCTGTTCCAAGCCCAGAAAAGTGCAGACTGTTCCACAAGGCATCAGACAAAACTCGAATCACAATCCCACATAACACATCCCCACCCTCAGCTGATGGAGTCCATTACCTGAAACCATGAGGTATCTGAAATCTGCTTCAACTGAAACTTCCTGGGTGAATTTCCAAAGCGGCCTGAAATAACCTTGATTCAGGAACTATCTAGAAGTCAAAAAGCAGAGTCATTGTGGTGAACAAGCCACATGGCAGATACTAACATCAAAAACTAATTGCTGTTTATACACAAAACATTAATTTCTGATGGGCTATCCACACACCCTGAAGACACTTAAAGCACTTAAAAAGTAATTAAGCCAAAGTGAGCCATCATGTGCTATCATAGCCACTTGTGGTTTTTATAAAGTAGAATTCATAATTCTGCTTTTACCCAGTTTTCATGAGCTCGAGGGATAATCTGGCAATGTGCAAAATCAACTGATTCCCCTGTTTTCTTTCTAATTTTAAGCCACAAATCCCTGGAGAAACGCTGCATTTACTTCCCCCCCCCCCCCACGTTACCTACAAAACAAATGACCAGAGCACAACTTTTTTTTTTTCTTTTTCTTACAATTGTTTTGTTTTGTTTTTTAACATCTTTATTGGGGTATAATTGCTTTACAATGGTGTGTAAGAGCACAACTTATTTTAACAACGTGGATTAGGGAATGGTTGTGTCAGTCCCCACAGTGAGAGAGGATCCTCAGGTTTGCTGGATGGAATCCACCCTGAGCGCCCTCACCTGTGGGTACAGGGACACTTAAACAGCAGCACAGTTAAGCTGCAAGGCGCTGAATGCAATGAAACCAGAGCACTACCTCTGCACTCCATTCACAAAAGCGAACTGATGGTAATTAATTCATGATTAGTTCATTTCAGCTAATATACGAGCCTAAGCTTTTGCTGAATGATGTAATATTTCAAAAGTAGGACTGTGCCATGAAATTTATTGAACTTCCCGAAATCACCAATGTAATTGTTTCTGCTGTTCACATATTAGGCGCAGTCTCCAGGGGAAAAGCTGATTCTTCTCATATAAGACTCTTTCCCCCCGAGTTTGAAAGTCTGTCATCTTTCTCAATGTACTCACTTCATTAAATAGTTTACAGCTTGCAAGAGGGTCACAAAGTCTGGGTAACAAAATGACTGTCCGGACAGATTTAGACAATAAAACCACCAGATCGTTATATAAATGTTTTTCTCAGAGGCCGTTTCTGAAACACATACTAAATGCAAATATTGAAACACCTGCATGCCAAGCACAATTCTTTTAACAGATGTTAATCCCTGTGCATTTAACCAATGGATTTAGATCACATAAAATATAACACACCCCCTTCAGACCATCTTGGAAAACTACCAATTACCTTATTTCACTTTGACAAAGGAACTATTACTCTCTACATCATAATTTTGATTTTATGGTTTATAATGGGACTATCTAAAAAAGCAAGTAAAAAATACAAAAAGTCAACTTGAGACTCCGGCAAAGCCCCTATATGTAAGTTGTCTACTTTTAGTGTGGAAAATTTACAAAGATTGATAGGGTTACAAAATTTAATGCTTTTTCTTCGTTGCCCTGAAGAATGAGATTCTTCATTTAATCCATCAGTAATCAGGATAGTCCACTGAAGGGTAGTCATCTTTTTTCCTCCATTTCGGAGTCCTGGTGGGTAACCTGGCTCATAGTTAAAATCGTCCCATATCCCTTGGGTCACTCCCTACTTGGGGGACGGTCTAAGGGCTGGTTTTTTTTAAACAGATTTTATTTTTTAGAGCACTTTTAGGTTCACAGCAAAATTGAGCGGGAGGTACAGAGATTTTCCATCTAACCCCCTCCCCCATGCCACACACAGCCTCCCCCATCATCATCCCCCACCCGAGGGCTACATTTGTTACCACTGATGAACCTACAACACACATCATAACCACCCAGAGTCCACCGTTTACATTAGGGTCCACTCTTGACCTTGTATTATGCATTCTACGGGTTTGGATAAACGTACAGTGACATGTATCCACCATTAGAGCACATACAGAATTGTTCCATTGCCCTAAACATCTACTGTTCTCTACCAATTCATCCCTCGGCCGACTCTGCTCTTCTTAATGCTTCTTCAATCATCTCCCCACTTTTCCAGCCTCAAACCTTCCTTACGGCTCAATTGTTTGATAATAATGAAAATTACCCTTTTGGGGCCCAACTGTGTGTACCAGGTGTACATCCGCTGGGTGCTTGACATCCATTACATCATTTAATTCTCAAATATTCCAAGAAGTGGGCTTTATTTTCCACATTTACTGATAACTCCGCAATCTCATGTAATTTAACCTGACTCAGTGCTTAAGTGGTGCAGTCCGGATTTTAACCAAGCCCCAAAGCCTATGACGCCCGCTAGGCTAAAGGGCCCCTCACGCATCTATAAAATCATGGTCTATAGGCGAGACTTCTAATTCCGTTTTAAAACATATTTTGCTTTTTTATAGATAGGCAGAAAAAAAGGGAAAGTATTTACTTCGGTTCCTGACTTATTTCAAGTACACATGCTGGCCTCATTCTCTGCTCCTGTACCAGAAGCCAGGCCGACAAGACTCGCCCAGTGCAGATACCTAGCTAATGTTCAGCAAACATGGACTTGTTGCTTGATTAATTAGTATCAACATGGGTTGTGCTCACCCACCGTTTTGCCTTCCACCGTGCTGCCACCTGTCTTCTTCACAGTGCTGGCCCTATTTAGGCAAAAAGCTCCTGGGTAAAAGTAGAGCCACCCTTGTCTCATGAGAGTCCCTTCCATCCCTTACGTTTAATCAGAGATAAATCAACACGAGTCACCAACACACCGTGCTTAAATTCCAGTAAAGCCAAGCCGAGATTTGGCTGGAGAATCTTGGCATGCTACAGCTATGAAATCATAAAAACTTTCAGATTCTTAGTTAGGAATTCTGTTTCTTTGTGCATTGTAGCATGACAAATTGGAAAGTATGGGCAATTATTTTTCATTTTGTTACCATGGACAATCTTTCCAACTATGGCCCTTTCATATATATGAAAGGGCCACATATTTCATATATACATACCATCTACAATACTGAGTGCTATAGTAGTACAAAATAAGCTCCAAAAGTGGTTTCTGCTCTCCAATACCCTAGACCCTCCTTGAGAAAAAAATGTTGACTCATATGAAACCATTAGAAACAGGGAAGTATATATTAGAAGACTAATAACAAAATCTTGGTAGAGGTTACAATGAAAATCCAGAGAGAGATAAGATTTCTCTAAAATGCAAGGGTACAAATGAACTTATCTACAAAACAGAAATAGAGTCACAGATGTAGAAAACAAACTTACGGTTACCAGGGTTGATGGGGGGGGAGGGATAAATTGGGAGATTGGGATTGACACACACACACTGCTATATATAAAACAGATCACTAATATAAGGACCTACTGTAGAGCCCAGGGAACTCTACTCAATACTCTGTACTGGCCTATATGGGAAAAGAATCTAAAAAAGAGTGGATAGATGTATATGTATAACTGATTCACTCTGCTGTACAGCAGAAAGTAACACAATATTGTAAATCAACTCTACTCCAATAAAAATTTTAAAAAATAAAATATAGGCACGAAGAAGCCTGAAAAAAAAAAGTAGCTCTGAAAATTTTCATTTTCAGGGACGCATAGTATTTGAGGAGATATAAGGGTGTGACAGCACTGTTGTGAGACAGTAGGTCTGTCACATTTCTGCGTTTCTTAGAAGCAGAGGCGCTAATTTCCACTGTTCCTAACTGAGGGTGTTTGCATAACTAACTACCTTGGAAGACAGAGATAAATGTCTTTCTCTGGGGCAAAGGAGCAGCATGCTCACTGCCCATGATAAAATATTGAACTAGCCGGGCTCCTCAAGCTCAGGGTTCCTCTCCTGTAATGCAGCCCGGGAACTGTGCGGGCATCCGTAGCCCGCTTTATGTGGCCGGGTGGGAACTGGAGCCCAGGATACTCCAGCTGCTGCTGTTGCTGTGAGTCATGAATGAAGTAGGCTCACTTGTCGGCTTGCCAGTAGGGTAAAATGTCAGACCCTTCCCAATTCCTAACAGGGAGGTCTGAGACCGCGGCCACAGTCCTCGGAACAGGAATACCCAGGAGGAAAGAGAAGAAGATGTGAGTCTGGCTCCCTGGAGTTCTAAACAGCATCACTGGAGTTGGCCCTTATAACTGAACTAAGAGTGAACCAGCCAGATTCTAGAAGTGCATTCATTCCAGCCCAGATCTAAACTGACTACACTGTGAGAGGAATTTTTTTTCCGGGTTCCATTTAATGGAATGGAATAATCCATTTAGTTACGTTATCTGCGGCAGGAAAGGATCAATTCACTTCCCTAAAAATGGCTACCAGGACAAGACGGGACTTAACAAAAGCTTTGACCCTCTGTGACTTTTACTGCTCAAAATAATGGGGAAAAAGGCACCGAAATGTTTGTCTAGTTTCTTCTCGGTGAATTAAATTTAGACTTTACTAGTCATGGTTCCCTTTCCAAGTCAGTCACGGGAAGTTCAGAGCCAAGCACAACTCGGCTTTATTCACTTTGGCCTGAGTTGTTCGGCTCTGATTCTCCCCAGCCTTGATCTCCATGTTATGTTTCCTCTGTCTGGACTTCGTATTCATGCATACTTTTAACCTTACTTTACACATTCATGTGCATCACCTCAAATCTTTTCTGGGATGGGGTAGACTATGAGCTAGTCAATAATCGTTTATTAATGATCGAAATGATTAGGCAAGCTTTGCTGAATCTATTAACTGCTTGTGAAAAATTTCACCTCCTTTTCTCCATATTCTTCCAAAGGAAGAAGTGGAAATTCAGTCAGATGCACTCAACGTGACTGCACACTTTGACTTCTAGATGCTGCAAAATAATTTTTTGCTCATTCCGCAGACAGTCCAGGAGCCAGGAGAGGGGAAAAGGAGGTCAGCGTGAAACAACCTCGGTTCTTCCCCAAAGTTTCCCATGATTGTGGAGAGACAGCGTGCCCTCCAGACCATGTCTAGATGCCGTAGACATCTAGACCTCAACGACTGTATGTACATAAAAGTGTACAGAGAAGGGGCTTCTCAATTACTTGTCATTATCCGGGCTGATGGCATCACATCAGTAACGTGTCCCGCTAAATTGTACTTTTCACCTTCAAGTCCCTTTACAGGCATTATCTAAAATTTGTTGATGCAAAGTACCACCTGGTTTAATTAAGTGGAAGTAATTCAGGGCAGGGAATGGTGCCTGGACGATTGGAAGATGCTTTCCAAATGTTGTTCTTCCAATGGAAGTATGTGGAGTCTGTAAAATAACAATAATTATTCCAGCACCATAAATCAAGCTAAAATATTTGTTTCCAGAAATGTCCAGTAGGACGAACACCTTCCAGACCTAAGTCATCTCAACAAAGTCCAGCTGTCTGCCATAACACTGGAATTTCTGTGTTTCTCTTTTTTTTTTTTTTTTTTTAAATGAGAAAGCACCTTTGGAAGCAGGAATGATAGGTGAGATTTACAACATCATATTTAAGAACCTAGGAAAAGGATAAAGAAGAGAAGGATGACTGTAATGCTTTGAAAAAATCACTTTTTAATTTTACTTAGAATGATCTCTAAAAGGTAATGGAGTATGCAAATATAAGGGATGCAGGGTTGAGGGTGTGGGGTGTGATAGAAGGTAGGAAAGAACTCTGTTTTTAACCATTTTGTACAAGACATAAAAACAGATGTGAAGAGAGAATCCATTTAAGTTTTGTCCCATAATCAAAAAGCTAAGATTACACCTATTGAGGGTAGTAGTACACTGCAGAGGATCCAATCCCATGGATTGAATCAGCCAAAACTGGGTGCCATTACTTCCTCTCTGTGCTCCTGACATGTTACTTAAACTCTCTAAGCCTCAGTTTCCTCATCAGAAAAACAGAGCTGGAAGGATCTTGTAAAGCACACATGACATGATACCCACAAAGCACACAGAAACGGCCTGGCACACGTGAGACTCCACAAGTGGTACATTTTGTTATTAATACTTTATTATTTAAGGATAAAATGTACTGCAACAATACAGTGCCAGATACAGTCTCTATTTGTGATTTAATGGCTATACAGTTAAGCCTATGTTATAGGCAGAAGTCTTCTCTGTTTTCCACGGTGCCTACATAAATCTGACTGTGATACGTTTACAGAGACCTAACTCTTTCAGACCACTAAAGTCGCATTGAATACTAAAAATGTGACATGGCCTTGTATTTCCCAGTAAATATTGGAAGGCTGGGTTTGTCACTTTGTCTCTATTATACCAACTTCACTAATTTAAACAAATGACAAATCTTCTAAGTAGAGCCTTCCTGGAGATTCCCAAATGCAGATAACACATTCTGAAAGTTTCTCGAACGTTCAACACAGTGCTTAATTTTGATTATTTATCACACATCTCAGTAGACATTTCAATATAGTCTATCTTGATATTCTACAAATAAGACACATTAAAGCTATAGGTGCTGTGTTTTAAGAAAATCCAAGAAGCAAGTTGTTTTCATAAAACCTGACTGGATGACCAAATTAACTACAGCATTAATGCTACCTATTTTTCCACTGTGAAGTAGTTATGTTTAAAGAGAGATGATTTCGTCAAAACTGATCACTGCAACCAATTTCAATCGTATACTAAAAGATACATATAGGGCTTCCCTGGTGGCGCAGTGGTTGAGAGTCCGCCTGCCGATGCAGGGGACACGGGTTCGTGCCCCGGTCTGGGAGGATCCCACATGCCGCGGAGCGGCTGGGCCCGTGAGCCACGGCCGCTGAGCCTGCGCGTCCGGAGCCTGTGCTCCGCAACGGGAGAGGCCACAACAGTGAGAAGCCCGCGTACCGCAAAAAAAAAAAAATGCAGTGGTGCTTATTATACAATACCACTTGATCTAAAAAGCTGCAAAGGAACTGAAAATTAGTGGCAGAAGTCACCGTTACTTGAAAACCAATCCATAATTAAAATGAAATAGTTCTGAATTTCAATATGTCAATGAGAATAAATGGTTCTGTTTAGAAAATTTATATTTACAAATAATGTAACCGGACCAAGCAGTTATACAAACTGAGAAAATATGTAATTGCCTATTAATTAATTAAAGACTGTGGCCACTCTGTGGATTTTGAAACCTCTGTTTTCTCCTCTTCCATGTGGCTAACTGCCTTTGGGTGGCCTCCCCAACATGAATTGGTTGTAGCCTGATGTCAGGGATCCACACATTTTCTATCCAGGGCCAGAAGTAAATAAGTTAAGCTTAACAAGCCATACAGCCACTGTTACGAGCACTCAGTTCTGCTATCCTGCATGAATGCAGGTGTAGACAATATTCACGGACAACACATAACCAAAAGGATGTGGCTGTGTTCCAATAAAATGTTACAGAAACAGGTATCTGACAGATCAGTTGACTCCCCGTCTTCCTTCTGCAGGGAAGATGCTGTTCTTACTCTCTGATTAAGTCAAGGAAGGAAAAGGAAATACATATGCAGCATAGACCTGACCCAGATGTTCTCTCAAATATCTGAAGATCAAGATGAAGAACTGGCTTAGACCAACTGAGGTCTCATTGAGGTGACCATCCACCTCAGATGTAAAAGTAGTCCTAATCTCACGATAAGTCTTGCTGCTGGAAGACTTCTTTGCTCTTTGGATGTGTAGATCCCACAAAGATATATTTAAAAGCTATTTCTGAGGCCTTTCCTCAAAGAGAATATTTCTGGAAAGCATGAAGATTGTTCACTTTCTAACTCAAGGGGCTCCTTTCTACAAGTGGCAGTCAGAAAGCATTAAACTTGCACTCAATCTGTTATTATTTTAAGCTTGGAAAAGACAAAATTCAAACAGTGGCACATAGAAAGGAAACACCACGGGCAAATGTTTTTTTACTTAATGAGAACTAAGTGTCGCTCTAACTAAAATTTGGTTGGAACTAGAGTATTCTCATAAAAGCAATATAAGGTAGGAGTATGCCCGTGTTTTCACACACCTGTTCATTTATTTTCTCCACAAATATGTATATCAAGTGCTTACTCTGTGGCAGCACCATTCGGGCACTGGGAACACAGTCACGTGAAAACAGACCTTACGTTCCAGTTGGAGGAGACAGAAGAAAGACAAAGTGAAAATGTGAAATGTATGATGTATGAGATGATGGTAAGTACCTAGAAAAAAGCAAAGTAGGGAAGGAGAGTAGGAAATACACCGTCTGGGAGCTACAATTTCACAGAAAACAGCTAGGGAAATCCTCATAGAGAATGTAATATTGGAGTCCAGACCTGAAGACAGTGCGGGAATAAGCCAGGTACAGGAAGAAGAGTGGTCCAGACAGAGGGAACAGCAAGTACAAACACCCTGAGGTGAGAGGGTCCCCGATCTGTTGGAGAAACAGCAAGGAGGCCAGTGCAGGGAACGTATAGCGAGAAAGGAGGGTGGAGGGAGACTCAGTGACAGAGATGATGGGACAGGACGGGGAAGGAGAGTAGGCAGACTGCCTTACAGGGTTTTAACAGAGGAATGACCTTTTCATGGATCGTTCTGGCCCCTGTGTTGAGAACAGACTGAAAGAGAGTCAAGGACAGAAGTGGGAAAACCAGTTAGGAGGATACTGCAGTAACCAGGTGAACTACGTGGTGGCTTGGACCAAGATGCTAGCAGTAGAGATATTCCTATATGTTTCCCAGAATAAATACATTCCTAGAGTGGACCTGGAAAGAAACAGGGAGATGGTCTAAAACACAATCTTGGTGCAATTCAGCATCCTTCGTTTAGTGAGGGATCCAAGAGGGGCTTTAGGGATGGCGAAGGGAGCGGGTCTGAGAGCCACCTGTAGTTTCTCGTAGGGTTTTTCTCTGCACTATCAGAAATTCTATGCTGATAACATTCAGCCTGAGCACGCGAGGAAAAGGCCCCTTGCATTCACTGTCAGTTTCTGGAGTGAAGTGCAGACTCCGGCATTTGTAATTCAATCTGCCTGGGTCCGTCACCACTTCACTTCTTCACCACCTGCGCTGGATTAATTACAGGGCTGATGAGCTTTACGTGGATTTCCTCTTCAGCAGAGTCAAATTACAGAAAGCTTGCTTTTGGAAGTTGGCGGTAAGGAAAGGGGTGGGAAGTTCTCCATTCTCTGATTCTTCAGTAGACTTGATAGAGTCGTGTTACCCTAGAGCTGCCAAGGGCAGAGGCATTGCTTCGTGGAACGACCATGATCACCACCATTGTGACAGTGTCCTCCACGATGCCCAGAAGAGGGGCCAGTAATTACTTGCTGAATCAAATTTGAGTTGCACAGCATGTTCTATTCATTTCTAGATAACAGATCTATTTGCTTCCTACAGTTTCGATGCTTTCTTATTTATGGTTGATGGTTCCCAAAGTTAACATTTTTTTAAACTATGATACATATTTGCTTTGGTAAGATATGACTCTTGTACCCTATTTATACTTTATCCAAACAAGAAAAAGCAGCAAAGTACGATAAAACCGTACCTCGTATATGGCCCTTGAATTGTTGGTTTCTAAACCAAGGACGGATCCCACATGCAGGCCATGAGTATCAGCTGTTCCCTGGAGTCCGCGCTCTCATGTCCTGGTGCCTCGGTAAACGTCCTTCCCGCGGATGGGACGGCCTCCCTTCCTTGTCCCACAGACCCATCCTTCTTTCAAGTCTCCACATAGGCAAGGCCTCTTCACGGAGGCCCCTCGGCAGTCAGGTCAGCCCTTGTCCCTTTGCTCTCTCAGTAGCCTTCTAGAACACGGTACAAAGATTGTTAGTGTATCCGATTCCTCTGTTAGACTGAGGGTCCTCTAAAAGCAGGGGCTGAGTCTTGGTTATGTTTGGAATTGAGGATGCCTGGCTCAGAAACTAGTCGTCAGAAAGTGCTTGTCACGACAATGGGCAAATGTATAAAGGGGGCAAAATTTTACCTACCTCCTCTCTCTGTGTCTCCACACCTGGTGTTGCCTCTTCACCCTGTCATCTGTCTTTGGGAGGCCCAGAGCTCTTCATTTAAATGTCCCACTGAAGCCCGTCCCCAAACATCTCAAGGTCTAGAGATGTTTCCTCCGCCTCCCAAGACCTGCTCATTGCTTTCCAAGTATCAGTACTAAAGCTGATCACTGGCTAAACTAATTCATGTTGGATTGTAAATGACACAGTTTTCCTTTGAGGAGCTAGTGCCTAAAATCCCAAGGAAAGAATAACTGATGGCTGAATCTCAGGCACAGTGACTGCCCAGCAAGGGCAAGAAAGGCAGGTATTTCTCTGCTCTGGTGTACAGCCAGGGATCCCCCAAATCACATTCTGTAGGCAGCTATCAACAACGTCAACATGTGAACATATAAGAACTGGAAAAACAATGTTTTTATTTCACAAACTCATAGTTATTTCAGGACTTCCCTGGTGGTCCAGTGGTTAGGACTCCGAGCTTCCACTGCAGGGGGCACAGGTTCGATCCCTGGTCAGGAAACTAAGATCCCACATGCTGCACAGAGCAGCCAAAAAAAAAAAAGAAAGAAAAGAAAAAAAAAGTGTGTATCTGACGATATCCTGAGATCAAATCTCCCAGGCAAAAACAAAAAACACAGTTACTTCCACATTCCTCCAGCACATATATTTCTTAAAAATAAATATGAGGTTTTCCTTTTCAAAATAACTATAACTTCCTTGATGTTTTGGTGAGGAAATGATATTTTTCACTCACAAAGGAAAAATTAACTGCACGCATCAACATGAATGAATCTCAAAAACGTAAAGAGCTAAAAAAAAAAAGGAAAGTCCCAGAAGAATATACCCAGTATGATTTCATATATTTGAAGTTCAAAACAATCAAAAATAAAACCAATTTTTGGCTTCAGGAGGCATTCATAGGTGGCTAAACCATACAGAAAAACAAAGAAATGATTAGCATAAGATTCAGGCAAGCAATGACCTCCATGAAAGAGGCGGGGACAGAAGGAAGGCTTGGCTTCTAAGAGGAAGCAATATTCTGTTTTCTCAGCCAGGCAGTGCCTATTCATTACACTATTATTCTCTAAACTGGACATATGTCCTCCCTCAAATGTATGGCACGTTTCATAATAACAAAAGAAAATGGAGCACTCTAAAAACTGTACAAAGAAAACAATAAACACCCATCACCCACCACCCGGGGTTCAGTATTAACAACCTTCGAGTCATCTTTCTTTTAATACACAAGCACCCACGTGCACATGCATAAAATTTTATGTGTATGTAAAATCATATACCATAAATACAGTTTGCAGCTGGCTCTTTATCCCACAACACCCATATGCATTGTTGCAGAACGAACTCTATGATGCATAATTGAGTGAGAAGAAACATTGTGAGCTTACTAAGAACTCACCCAAAAAGGGACGTGCTCACCCAACGTGATTAAACACATTTCCCTCAGATCTCCAGCATTCCCATGACAAGAGAACTTTCTAAGTTACAAACAAATTTCCAGAGATGCCACACAAAACGGATCTTCCCTAAGACAGTGAATTTAGATCTACTACATCTCTTTAATCCACAGTCAAAGCCAGACATTTTTAGCTTCTAAACTAGTTTTTTACCATGGAACAAACGTGCCAAAAACGATATTCATCATTTTCAACACAGAAAAAAATAACCGAATTACATCAGAGCCCATAAAATATGGAAAATGGAGAAGTGATTTTCTCACTTATGACACACACGTCATGTGTAAGACCCAGACATTCGGCATTTCAATTCTGTTCCGTTAATGACAGAGCTGTTTCCATCTAAGACCCCAAATTATGTCTCAATCACGGCAACGTTTATGAATGTTAATTGCCTGCTACTAGCATGTTAGTAAACGATTGTTTTAAATTGACATACCTCCTGGACCAAATTATTCCCATGATCGAAATTTTTGCTGGCCAGAGCCTCAGTAAGTATTTCCTAGGAGCTTGAATTTTTCAATACGGCAATCCACAACTGGTAACCATACACTTCACACTCATGGCTTTCTATAAATGTTTTAGTTTGAAATAATAAATGCTTTTAAAAATACCTCCACTTTGATAGGAAAACCCTATTCACCTCACAGCTCATTTCCACTTTTTAGTAATTTTTCTCTCATCAAGTTGACTCAAATAGAAAACATATCACCAAGAACTGAGCCACAGAACAGCCTAACACAGGTTCCAGAATTGGGAGTGAGGGGCTGACAAGTGGGCCCTGAGAACTTTCAGAGAAAGAGATTTTTCTTATCAAAACATGATCGTGTGTTTGGAAATGTGCTCACAAAAATAATTTTGGCTGCAGCAATTCCATGCTCTTCCAATCATCCCCCAAAGCATGCTTTTACCAGTCAGAACAATTGTTAAGACTCCACACCTACAATGCAAGTTTCTCATTTCCTCCTAAATAAACTAAATTGAATTTCTATAGCTGGAGCTGTTTGAAAAGGTTTTCCCTTTTTAAGTGAATGCAGTGTGCACAGATAGTCCCAATGCACCAAACCTCATAGCTCACAAAGCAGGAGACTTTCAGAGCAGCAAGAACACGCTGGGCTATATGAGATTTGAGGCAAACGCTGTGATCAGGGTAAGAAAAATACCTCCATGCAATTAAGAAAACCCGGTTGAGGCATTAGAAATGGAACAGGTTCACGTCTGGATTCAGGTGAGGACTGTAAAGTTTAGAAGGCCTTCTCGGCTCTGCGCTGTTCACCAAGAGTCTCTCCATCTGCCCTCAATAAACCCATCAATCCAAGGAACATCACCTGGGAAAATGCAAGACAGCTCATTGAATCCATTTTTTAAAATCGTCATACCTATAGATGGCCTACAGGCACATGAAAAGATGCTCAACATCACTAATTATTAGAAAAGTGTAAATCAAAACTACAGTGAGGTGGGCTTCCCTGGTGGTGCAGTGGTTGAGAGTCCGCCTGCCGATGCAGGGGACACGGGTTCGTGCCCCGGTCTGGGAAGATCCCACATGCCGCGGAGCGGCTGGGCCCGTGAGCCATGGCCGCTGAACCTGCGCGTCCGGAGCCTGTGCTCCACAGCGGGAGAGGCCACAGCAGTGAGAGGCCCGCGTACCGCAAAAAAAAAAAAAAACCTACAATGAGGTATCACCTCACACCAGTCAGAATGGCCGTCATGAAAAAGTCTACAAATAACAAATGGTGGAGAGGGTGTGGAGAAAAGGGAACCCTCCTACGCTGTTGGTGGGAATGTAAATTGGTGCAGCCACTATGGAGAACAGCATGGAAGTTCCTTAAAAAACTAAAAACAGAACTACCATAGGATCCAGCAATCCCACTCCTGGGCATATATCCAGACAAAGCTATAATCTGAAAATATACATGCACCCCTATGTTCATAGCAGCACTATTTACAATAGCCAAGATATGGAAACAACCTAAACACCCATCGACAGATGAATGGATAAAGAAGATGTAAGATATATATATATATATATGTACACACACACACACACACACACACAAACACACACACTGGAATATTGCTCAGCCATAAAAAAGAATGAAGTAATGCCATTTTCAGCAACATGGATGCACCTAGAGATTATCATACTGAGTGAAGTAAGCCAGAAAGAGAAAGACAAATACCATGTGATATCACTTATATGTGGAATCTAAAAAATAGTACAAATGAACTTATTTACAAAACAAACAAATTCACAGACATAGAAAACAAACTTATGGTTACCAAAGGGGAAAGTCGGGGGTGGGGGGGACAAATTAGGAGTTTGGGATTAACAGATACACACTACTACATATAACACAAGTAAACAACAAGAACCTACTGTATAGCACAGGGAACTATATTCAATATCTTGTAATAACCTATAATGGCAAAGAATTTGAAAAAGAATGTATGTATATGTCTAAATGAAGCACTTTGCTGTACACTTGAAACTAACACAACATTGTAAATTAACTATACTTCAATTTTTAAAAAATTGTCCTGCTTAGAAATGAAAGATACTCATGGGTGGACCCAAAGCAGGTGAATTATAGCACAAACTAAAGAGCAGGTAAACATCATATTTCTGTTGAGTAAGAGATAGCCACCCTTACTGTCAACCTGCATCCCAGTTCCTGTGTGTGGTCAAGGTCCCTCATGCTGAAGTTGTATAGATTTACACATAACGATGGCAGATTACAAGAAGTCTATGAGTTTCCTGTGTCTTAGCTACTTCTCCTCTACTCCCTGACTTCGCAGGATACACACCACAGTGAGCTGAACGACAGTTATGGATCTGCAGACAAAGGAACAGGCTGCATGTAAGTCAGAATATATGTACAAAGAGAAGGGACAAAGAAGGACATCCACAAGTCATGGCAGGTGGCTCTGTTTCCCTGGCCACGGAAAACATTTTGTTATCCTTGTCACATCAATTGCTTTTACCTTAAACTTGTTTCTCCGTTCGATTTTTCTCTTTGCGCTCTCATACGTGGAGATATGAACTCTACCCTCTTCCAAAGAAATGATTGTTTTTCCTTTGAAACATTTTTAAAGCACGTGCTTGAGAACATGCTGCTTCTAACTGGTTTCTTTCCCACTTTCCACTTCATCCTGACACTGCTGTTGGACAAATATTCCTAAATTTCTCCCTTTCTTCCTGTGCCCCTGAACTCCAAATCTTCAGGGCTTTTCCACAGCCTGTAGAAGAAGGTCAATGTTCTTAATCTGCTATTCAAGGCTTCCATAGTATGGCTCACCTCTTTTTTTTAATTTTGCTCCTACACAAATCCCTGGACTAGACCAAATGAGATTTTTTCACGGCCCCTCACACATGGAGCTTTCTTTCCCCACATGGTTGCTCCGGTTGAATTCCTTCCCTATACTGGTCAGCTGTGCTGCAGTATCAAACAGTCCCCAAACTCCCAATGGATTACAACAACAAATATTTATTTCTCATTCACATGACATGTAGGTTTTTAGTGAGCTTCAGCCAGGATCCTGCTCCAGGATCCAACTATGTGTCACTTCGTTCTGGAACCCACACCCAAGAAGCTACCACTCTCTGGGACACACTGTGCTCCCAGAACAGGGCAGAGGGAAATGTGCCGTCCCATCTAAAGCTGCGGCTCTGATGGGGCATATGTCAGGATTCACTCCTATTTCATTGGCCAAAGCAAGTCACTAAGGCAAGCCCAGCCTAAAGGGGCCAAGAAATTATACTTCCCCTGCAAGTAGACATTACAAATCACACTGCAACTAGCAGGACTGTAAAATCCTATTTCAGGGAAGAAATGAGGTTAATAATTGCAAAGAGAAATAAAATATACCCCACTCTCTAAATCCTCCACCCCACCTCTCTGACAGGTCCGCCATCCATTCCAGCCTTGGTTCAAGTCCCATTGTTTATCCACCTCAATCCCACCTGGTCTCCCTGGAGCACTGCTGATCAGTATCGCACATCTGGCCCTTAGCTACTGCTACCATATCTAACGTCATCGTATGATCTACCTGTCTTGTACTCCTGACTAGACCATAACCTTCCTGAGGATAAGATTCAATCTGATACCTCTTGGTAATTCCACTGATTGTATAAGGTCCATTCCTGCATAATGGTTTTTGCTGAAGGAGATATTGGTGATAACATTTTTCTGTTATGGGAAACAAGTGTCATCTTCAAAGAACAGACTTAGTCCAAAGGAATATTATTGCCAAATTTTAATGTTTTCTCTCCATTATTTACATTACCAAAATAAATCAGTGGAGAGAGGGCCTGTTTGCACACATATCTGGGGCCTGATCATTTATCAAATAAAGTATGTGGTGTGAAATAGGGCCATGCCGTGGGTACACAGTGGTTTCACCCTCGTTCTAGCCCCCCGTACAAAAGCAGTGACCTGGACAAACTGCAATGTAATGACCTACGTTAATGAGTTGTTAATAGTGTGCTAAAAAATGATAATTCTTAAAGATATCTTGGTATTTTAAAATAGTTCCCTTTCGATTCTTATTACATTTACAGACCTAGAACCAGATTCACAAGTCACGTAATTCAATGGGACTTTCCCCAAAGGAAATTCTTTGCAACAAGCCAGCAGGAGGCATAGTCCCACTTACTCAGGGCTATTCCTACAAATTTTACTTTTAACGTTTTACTGCCTTTCTCCCAGCTCATCAGTACTCAGTCATTCATCCTGAACATTCCATAGTCACTTCACCATATTGCAAAGCAATGTCTTTCATATTTCTTCATCAGCTACGTTATTTTTTAAATCCCCACTCAAATACAACTCTCCTGTCAGGAGGTGACCTCTGTCACGTGAGGTACAGTATCTCCATTCAACAGGTGATCAGAATCTCCCCGCACCTCCTCAAGCACACCTTCCCTGGGATCTCAGCTCTTCTCACATTCCTGCTGGGTTCTTTTCCCTTATTTGAAGTTACACTTGAGACTCTGAGCAAAGCAATCATTGCCTCTCCTACCCACAAATAGAATCCATTAAGTGAAAATTCATTCCAAACTCATCTTAGGGAAGTAAGGAAGACTCAGTAAACCCCAAAAGGTCTAGAGGTTGAATTTCATTTGGAAAACTACCCAGAAGTTCAACTGCTTATCCAGTGCTTATCCTAACTCTGAGAGTGGCCTAGAGATGTGCTGACAGGAAGGAATTAGGGTTCCACCAGGCGCCAGGGAAACCAGTTCTGCAGCCCTTCGCCGCACCCTGCTTCTGAGGAGGAGAAGGGAGAGTGGGCAAAGACGCTGAGGGAGGGGTAAGTCAGGAAACCCCACCCCAGCCTTTCCAGAACCTCGGTGAAGGATTCTTCGTGCCGTGTTTCCAATGGGGAAGACCTACTCTACCTACTGCAAAAACATCGCTCCTGACAAATAAAGAGCGCTCATCTATGAGCAAAGTGGTGTTGGGATCCCTTTCCTAAAATTAATCTACTTTCCAACTTGAAGACCAAAAATCTTTGGAAGGTAGCGAGGTACCATGATTGCCTTGGGTTTAAAAGGTGATGTTTGGAAATGATAGAAAAGTACATTTGGAAAACGAAATAGGCAAAGGGGGCTTAATTTCAAAGCCCCAGGGATGCCTATCAGATACTTAGGCTCTGAGACTATGGAGCTGAAAATTCATCCATTTAGTTACTCAGTTGAAAACAAAGCTTTATTTGATTTTTTTAAATCAATGTGGCTGGAAATCTGAGCTTTAGTGAACATAAAATTACTCAGATCACTACTTGAGTGAACAGTGAGGATAAGACAGGGAGCTGAGGAATTAAGCCTTAGAATAGAGCATAGAAATAGAAAAGTCCACTAAGACGTTTACCAAACCACCTTTTCCTCCCCAGAGCTTCATTTTAATCATTCAAGAAAAAAGATAACTGTTATATTTTTAAACACATCCATAGCTGGCAGGGGGTGGAGAGGGCACTATATCCTATCTCATTGTTAATCACACTCATCAATGCCAGTAAATTGTTTCTTCCATGTGACCCAAAGGGACAACTTAGATGATGCCCTAGCTCACCCCTCATGATGACTGACAAGCTATCTCTAGGGCCGAATCCAGTTCCCTGACCTCCCCGTGGAGTCCAGACCGGGCGTACGAGCCACTACAGAAAAGCTAAGGCCTTGCACGTGTCCTTCCTCCTAGAAGGGAAAAAAAGCTCTAATTCAACAGGCACATATCTTCCCAAACCTCCCAAAATCTGGATAAGAAGATGCTTTTAAAACCAGGGGACTTCCCTGGTGGCGCAGTGGTTAGGAATCCCCCTGCCAATGCAGGGGACATGGGTTTGATCCCTGGTCTGGGAAGATCCCACATGCCACGGAGCAACTAAGCCCGTGTGCCACAACTACTGAGCCTGTGCTCTAGAGCCTGTGAGCCACAACAACTGAGCCCACACGCTGCAACTACTGAGCCCGCATGCCTAGAGCCCGTGCTCTACATCAAGAGAAGCCACCGCAATGAGAAGCCCGCACACCGCAACGAAGAGTAGCGTCTGCACGCTTGCAACGAGAGAAAGCCTTTATGCAGCAACGAAGACCCAACACAGCCAAAACTAAATAAATTAAATAAATAAGTTTATTTTAAAAGAAACCCCAACGTTGGCCATTTTGCTGATCAACAACACTAAGAAAGAATGAAAAAGAGAGGAAGTTTGATGATAAGAAAAAGAAACTTACATTTTTATATGTGGTCTTCTTGGATTTAAGTACACTAAACACATCCATGAATACCCAGATCTCTCAGGAGAAAAGGAAAACATTCCAAAAGAGGAAAAATTCTGAACTTTCTTTGAATGTAATGTAGCAAATAATATAATGCCTACTTAGATTGTATAATTGTCCATGGGAAGTGGGCTAACTAACAAAGAAAGCTCTTACATCTCCAGCGTTTTTGTGGTGTCTTGAATAAATGGGGTCTACCTTGCTAAGAGAGTACTTCCCAGGTGTTGGATCTAATTCTGATAGAAAACCAAGTGTCTGGGGAGACGCAATTTCTCCCAGAGCTCCTAGGAAGCAACTTTATGTAGGTGATGCAAAATTAGTTTTCTTCTGAAACTCACATCAAGATTCTTGTCATCCTTTCTCCCCTAGAATTACAGAATCACAAGAACCCAGGAAGTTATCTGGAAGGGGAGGAGAGAAGAACAAGTAGGAACATTACAGAATGACATTTAACAAGGAGGGAAATAAGATAACAATACATGTTTCAGGAATAGGAGCAGCTTCGGTGCAAGTTGTGCCATGTAACCACTCCAAGGAAGGACCAGGATCCCCTCCCATCAGCAGCAGCAACTAAGCAACCACTAAGCTAAGACCCCCTGGTGCATTGCCTCAATCTGACTGATGGTTCAAAGAGTACGGGCTATAGAGTCACATAGCCTGTGTTCACATACTGGCTCTATCATTGTTCTTTCATGACCCTGAGCAAATTTCTTGACTTCTATGCCTCAGTTTCCCCGTCTATAAAGTGAAAATGAACATAATAGCAACTTCATAAAATTGTTGGGAAGATTAAATTGCATAAAGCATATAAAATGTTTCTCATAGTGTGTGGAGGGTAGTAAGCACCCAATCAACGTAAGCCAGTGTTGCATTTTGTTTCCTCTCTACAATGGCCCTATTAAGGTCATCGGCATCACCTTCATTTATCAGGAAGGATACAGAGTTAAGGAGGAGATGTTACCTGTCCCGTTTCACACTGTTAGTTAGCATTCCAGACAGTACCTGTGCCCCAGAAGCATGTGGTTTTAAATTAACACCCTTTTCTCTGAGCCAAACTCTTTCTCCACTCTCCCAGGACGCCCTGGGAAAATGCTGACTTCATTTAATGCAAACAGTCAATCAATGGCATTTGACTGAATAGCTAGCATTCTAGAGTTCTGGAAGAATGAATAATCTTCCCAGGCTACACAACTTTTAATACTAGAAACAAACATTCTTGGGCTATCTATAGTCAATCCCAGGCATTCAAAGACTCCTTAAAAGACACATGTCTTTACAGTGTGTGTATGATCCCACTAAACTAGTAGTTCTTAAGTTTTATTGAGTCTTGGAACTCCTTGGAGGATCAGATCAAAGAAAAGGACACTTTCCCCAGGAAAAAAAAATGCACATACACATACTCACAAAATATGCCTACAATTTCAGTGGGTTCAGAGACTTAGGGAAGTCTGTGAAATCCAGGCTAGGAATCCCAGTTCTAAAGTGCCTGGAGGTCTGGAAGGAGAATCCATTTACAAAGATTTTTCTTTCTATCTAGATATCCTCTCCCTGCTTGCTTTGCTTTGTTTCTGCCGGATTCCTTCCCCTTCTCTCCCTGCTTTCCTTCCTATCTTTACCTCTCTTATTCTTCCTTTCTCAATACTCCACCCCCTTCCTACCTTGGCGATCAGACAAAGCCACTATCAAAATTCCCTCACCGCCGCCCCCGCCCCCTGCTGTCCCCCGTATCCTTCCTGACAAACTGATTCCGGAGAGGAATCCGATAACTTATCAATAGGCATAGGTTGCTCCATAGGAATATTGGCCAGCCTAGGAAACAGCCTTTCTTTGAAGGATAGCAGATCAGAACTTCTGACTCCATTGGGGAGTGTTTTCTCCTAATTCTCCAGTAAATGTGGCCACTTTCCATTAAATATACACAGATTCACTGTATCCTGTTTTCAAGGAAACAGATTCACTAACAAGTTAACAGTGCTGGCATAGGTATCTGGGTACTCATTTGTCCTCCCACGTTTGTGACTTTTTTTTATGGTGCCCATCAACTTATCAGTTAACCAATCAGAAAAAGATATATTGGAAACCGAAATAGCCCTCATTTAAGCAACCCTTGCATTAAAATGTGTCCATCTGCACTGGGTCTCTTGTTTCCCTTCAGCGTGTGAGTGAATTCCGTTTATAGCAGTTTTTTTTTTAATTAATCTTTTAAAATTCACAATGCAATCCTTTGGAATCCTTGGTCAACTTTTATAATTTTATATTTAAGTTTTTATATACATTCTGCCCATAGAGTTGCCTAATATGAAAATCTGCTTAAGTAATTATAAGAATGGAAAACCTCAAATTGAAAGAAAGTGTAAAATACTGGACTAAAATATTTAAATGAAATATTGTTCAAAGGATTTGTCTTAAGGCTTGCCTTTTGATGCATTTTATACCTCTATAATATTCCATCATCAAAAAAAGCTAAAAAGTTGGTATTTCCACTCCTAAGCAAATAAAAATGCTTTGTGTACACCCAAGAATTTTCCTGAAGGATGCTTTTCAAGACAATAGTCCTTTGTATTTTCCATGTGGAAGTTTCCACAAAAACCAACTAAGATATGATGACCTTTTTTTTAGTAAGTCAGATTTACCACCACAAATGTGCCTCAAATTATAAATGGGACATTTTGTGAACTGCTGGGTATGCAAAATTCAAGGGGAGGGATAAATGCTTTATACGAATATTACACATTTAGTTCAGAGTTTTCTGAATATTTCATAGCAACTTCACTGGCCTTTCTGCTTACGATAATGATCGTTTAAGGTACAATTACTGTGAAGTCATTCACTGGACGGAAACACTTTTTTTTATTTGGAAAGGGAAAAAAAACATATAAAATGAATAGCATTGGCAAATGTTTCTAATCATTTCCTTAAAATACCAAACCACCAAACAATCTTTTTATTTACTATGTTTTGCTTTGGTACATAAATCAAAGGACAATAACAAGCCTAATGTCAAAGAAACTTTTTGACACTTCATACATTTGAGCAAGCTTAGCCGATAAACAGTTTAGATGAAGTTATGGTTTGAAATATGTTTCCCAAGGGGACTGTGGTTCATAAATTGCTATCAGGCTACCTCTGTCATTATTGATTTGAGACATACTCAAGGTACCCACAGCTATTACTAAGTCTAACGTTACTTGACCTGCTTTTTCAGAAAATAATATTTAGTTATACAAGGACATCTAACCATCCATCCTAGAAGAAACACGGAGTTTGCTTGTCATCATGTATAAAAAAGTATTGCATTCTATCTGAAATTTTGATGAGCAATTAAAAGAGGAGGAAATGTAATCCTTTTTCACAGATTAAATAATTTTCATAATCCTGAGCTGGTGTTAAATGAGTTGTTTTATAACAACTGTACCGCAAGAGCTTAGAAAAATGACTTTTTTAAAAATAGGTCAAACAAAAGAAATTTACATCTCAGCATTTTGTGATTAGATAATTTATTACATCTGTGTCTTCTTGGCCGTTAAGTGTTTTTGATAAGCTTATTAAAATTAAAGCCACAGTCACATCGAATATCAGTCACATAATATGTGCTTATTCCTTTCCCTGCCCACAGAAACCAACTTGCCTGTGAGCGTGCAGCAAGGGCCATGAGTATGGAACAGTTTATGTGCTCCAACCTATATCGTGTCCTCAGCCTTGGGGATTTGGGAAATGTCAGAAAAAGATCAGAGCGAGCATCCTGCTACTTTTTATTCAGATCCTCCGGTCTTAACCTCCAGGAAAACACTTAAAGGTTAGTTATGACTTGATCACTCTGCTTTACATTTATCATCAGTGACCCGGCTTCATGAAAGCACAGAACCAAAGAGTTTTAGAAACGGACCTGATGAGTGTCATCCACCTCAAGAGATGTGACAAATTTATGAATTTTATCAGCCTTGCTTTTAGATGTGCTGGTAAGTTAAACAGTCAGAGGTGGAAGTTCCCTGTGAGCCCTCTTAATCACCTGAGAAGCTGCCTGACTGCACATCAGAGGAGAGGGGGGACAAATAAAAAGCTGGACCACGTCACTGCCACACGAAGAAACCTGCCAAATGTAGAGGAAAATGTTTGGCTTTCTTTTTTTTTTTTTTTTCTTTTTTGCGGTACGTGGACCTCTCACTGTTGTGGCCTCTCCCGTTGCGGAGCGCAGGCTCCGGACGCGCAGGCTCAGCGGCCACGGCTCACGGGCCCAGCCGCTCCGCGGCATGTGGGATCTTCCCGGACCGGGGCACGAACCCACGTCCCCTGCATCGGCAGGCGGACTCTCAACCACTGCGCCACCAGGGAAGCCCTTGGCTTTCTTATTTAAAAAAAACAAAAACATCTATATCTCCCTGGAACTGAGTGATCTGAAGCACTTTGGATAACTCATTCAAGGAAACACCACTTGCCCTGGTCTCCTACACTTGCAGGAAACTTTCCAGAGGATTCCATAGTAACCTTTGCTAATTTTACACAATCACCTATTCAGCTATCTGAAGGAGAAAGTAGGTTTTGCCAAAGCAAACTTGAGTTTACCTTGGTTTTGACCTTTGGCTGGCATCGCTTAGGAGCCAGAATGCCTACGGAGAACAAAGATCCCTCTTCTCATTCATAATTTACCCGTTACATGGCACTGAACCTGTAGAAACAGTGAAGACGCTGGGGAGCAATTAAAAGGCTCTGGAAATCACTGTCAGTGGCTTCACTCACCCACCCTTTTCACCCAAAATAAAAATCAAACCAGTTTGTTTTGGATCATTTTAAATAGGAAACACCAGGCCTTTCCTAGTGCGTTGTTATTTCCAGTTAAAACAGAGCCTCTAGTTTCAGAATATCTTTCTTTTAGGTTTTAAACGTAGAACTCTTCTTTCACAAAGACCTCGGGAAACTTCCCCAGAACTGGTTTACTTCTCTAAAAAGTATCTAAAAACGCACAGGGCATTTCACTCTGATGAAGCACTCCTGACACATAACTATTAACCTTTGAACAAAGGGTCTCCATCTCCTTCTCTCTCGACCTCTGGTCCCACAGTCCTGTCCTGTGGTTCTGGCCTCACTTCAAAGACCCGCAGCCCGAGAGGGGCTGCACTTATTCTATGTATTTCCTTTTTCCTCCCCCACTCCTTTCCCGGGGCTCGCTCCCTCTCTCTCTCCCTCTCTCTCTCTCTTTCACTTTCTTCTTACAACTTTCTTGCCTTTGATAGAAAAACATCTAATCTCTCCATCTTCCCACAACTTTACAGCTCTCCTGACGGTGTGCCCTGCTCTTTTATTTCCTTGGTTCCAGGAAAAGTCCAAAATCTTCCTGTTGTAACTGAACGGCCAAGTTAGTCTCAATTTGGGAGCTATCTCTACCTTGCAGCTTGGAATGATACTATTTTAGGCAAAATAAAGAAAACTTGACCTCAAATTAGTAGACAGATTGGATCATTGCTTGATACCCAAGACAATGCTTTCTTTGAATCAAAGGATATAAGAGCTGGAAAGAATGATGAAGGCCTGTCCTAGCTCCTCTTTTGAAGATAAGAGGCCCACAGAGGCTACATAATTTGTCCAAAGCCACGGGGCCTGTTGTGACAGAGGCAGAAACCGCCCCTGCAGTCCAGCACTGTGGTGACACCAGCATCTTCCTGTGGTGTAAAGAGACGTGGCCTTTGCCCTGGGCGCTGGTCGCTAGTGGAACAGTGCCGGGCCCACCTCTCTTTTTTGGCTGGGAGGACATGAACTAGGGGGGCCTGCATCCCGAATCCACTCAGAGGCTCAGCATTTAGGATTAGATCAGTCTGCTTTGACACTGCATTTCTATTTCTTTTCCCCCTCGTTCTGAGAGAAGAGAAACATAATCAAACAACTAAAGAAATAATAATAACAAGATTAAACGTATGCTTTTAGGACAGTGGTATTTCAGAGCTGATAGGAAGCTTCCGGTCTCAGAGTCCATGCCCTTTACCTCACATTTGAGGTAACTTGGCCTCAGGTTAGTTAGCTGGTTAGCTGGGAGCAGAGGGCCAGGTTTACGACTTGACTACCACATCTCTGCTCACGTGTCATTGGGAATACGCGTGTTACTGGACGTTACTAGTAATGCCTTTAATTCACTATGTGCATCACCTAATTACTTTTGTATTTCAAGGATCTATGATACATCTCATAAATTCACTCTCAATCATTTAATTGCTCAAAATCTTTTATAAATACAACTCCTTATGCCTGTCCTACAACGGTCTCACATATCAAATATCACATTTATCACTCTTCTGGGCAATGGCCTAGATGTATAAAATTTCTTTTGTGCTGGATTTTTAAGGAAAATGTCCACTTTGGCTATTTCACTTGTTTTTTTTGTTGTTTTTTTTTCCTGTGATAACCGTAAGGCAGTACTGATTTTATTTTAAGAAATGTTCTGATAAATGGTTTCAACCAAAGGTTTAAGGATTTTTAAGGAAAAGGACTTGTCGCCTATTCATGTTTCTTTTCACCTTTGAGAACAAAGTCCCATGAGTCAAAGTTTCTAGTCAATCAAAAAAAGGCACATTACTCTCCCATTTTAATGGTAGAACAGGGACCTTTAACTTTCCTGGAGGCTTTGCTTTGGGGTTTATGTGGAGCAGAACTTCCTTAATGCTGGTAATCAGACCTGCAGGATGCATGTTAATCGTTCCCGACATGTAAAACTATCTACAGTATCTCAGCTAATAACACCGCGGGCAACCCTTCACTTCTGGAAAGCACAGTATTGAAACCAATTATGTGTCTGTTGATTGACCCTCCCCTGCCTCCCCAAAGACATTAGTGTAGCTCATTCCAATAATGTCAAAATTTTATCTCCAAAACAGCAGCAAAGAGGGGGAACTACAGAACCAAGTTAAAACGTATACTCTTACTGGCTGGTTAGAGATAATACATTTGGGCAAAATCTCATTGTGCAATCCTACAAAAGCATGTAACTGCTACAGTTTCACAACAGCTAATTGCTTCGAAGGAAACATTGCTGAAAGGTAAGTTACCATCAGCTGCATTGATAATTCAGTGTAAAACGTTGACATTTATTTCTACGCAGGCTTTGAATATTGTCGAACCAATGAAAGTTCTTGTTTGCAAGAAATAGAAACCTACTCTGATTATCTTAAGGGAAGACAACAAAGGTGAGGAAACGGGTTGAACGGAAGTACACAGAGGCTTGCAGAATTGGTGCAAGGCTGGAGGGCCAGGCTGGGAAAACGGTCAGGAACCCAGAAGCCCGATAGAGCTGGGCACCCAGAACCAGAGCAGGGGGCCAGCCAAGCCAGCTACTCCAATTCCACGGCCAGAATGCCCTACATCCGCCCCCTGCCTGCACACTGCTTGCTCAAGGACCAAAGTCCCAGAAGACAATGTGTGATTCCCGATTCTAAATCACCTGGCTACTCCAGTGTTCATCACGCTATTTCCAACAGCCAAAACATGGAAGCAACCTAAGAGTCCATCAACAGAGGTATGGATAAAGAAGATGTGTGTGTGTGTGTGTGTGTGTGTAATACACAATGTAATATTACTCAGCCATGAAAAGGAATGAAATATTGCCATCTGCAGCAACATGGATGGACCTAGAGATGATCATACTAAGTGAAGTATGTCAGACAGAGACAAATATATATCACTTATATGTGAAATCTAAAAAATATTACAAATGAATATACAAAACAGAAACAGACTCACAGACATAGAAAACAAGCTTACGGTTACCAAAGGTGAGGGAGGGATAAATTAGGAGTATAGGATTAACTAACTCCTATACATAAAATAGGTAAGCAACAAGAATTTACTGTAGAGCACAGGAAACTATATTCAATGTCTTGTAGTAACCTATAATGGAAAATAATCTGAAATATATATATATATATATATATATATATAACTGAATCAGTTTGCTGTACACCTGAAACTAACACAATATTGTAAATCAGCTATACTTCAATACAAAGAATACAGGCTTCATTTTATGACTAGCAAAATATTTATTACTAGGCTAATTGGAAGAATCTGAATAAAGTCTATGGATTAGAAAAAAATTTTAAATAAAATAAAATAAATCACATGGTTACATCCGGGAGAAGAGAGAGTCTGGCCTCCTTAGCCAGCTGTGCAGCTACCTGGGACTCCACACAGAGAGGCTTCATGGAAAGTGGACAGGGGACGAATAAAAGGGAAGTTGGATGACAGACTCACACATACACACACACACACACACACACACACACACACACACACACACGCACATACGACAAAGCTTTACTATAAATGTGCTAGTCTCATTTGTTTTTTTATTAAAGCCTTTGAACTGGGGGAATAATTTTCTATTTCTGGCAAAGTCCACTTTGAGCTTTGGAACTTAAATGCCTCGAACGGGAAACAAAATAGATGTGTCCTCACACCGATGTCTGTGCTGCAGGCAGTATGGTTATCAAATGGTTCCCGGGTTCTGCCTAACTCCGATCAGAAAAACATGGCTGTAACAGGGAGCAAAATAATCTGTCCTAAGTTCTTTGACCCTTATGCTAGAACACAAGATTCAGTCATTTCTCAACTAAAAAGGGTATTTTCAAATTGGGTTCCCATGTTTGGTGAGTCGAAGTGTGACCTTTCTCGGTTTTTTACTTTAGATGATTCTCTCAGCTTATAGTCTAATTTTCTTGGTACAAAGTATGAAATGTACAAGCATTGTTTGCACATACATATTTCACTAAATGATGGCCAAAATGCAATTCAACATGGAACTTTACTCTTCAGGATATTTTTATCATTTGAATAAAATAAAGATCAACTTTTTAAAAGGTCAAAATAATATTTTATTGCATATTTGCGTACTAAAGTCCAGATGCTGCCCTTTAAATTTTTTTTTAAAAAGTGTTCTTACTAAGAATTTTGCCAGATATGAGTACATTTTCATCAGATTTTAACTCTTCAAAACCTGACCCTCTCTGCAGGGAATGAAGCAGTGAGAATCTGAAATCAGGTTTATTCCCTTAAAGAATTGTTTCCCTGAGAGGCTGGGGAAATAGGGAGGTGTTGGTCCAAGGGTACAAACTTTCAGTTGTAAGAGGAGTAAGTTCTAAGGACCTAATGTACAGCATGGTGATTACAGTTAACAGTACTGTATTCTATACTTAAAAGTTGCTAAGAGATTAGTAGATCTTAAATTTTCTTACCACACACACACACAAGTGTGTGAGATCCTAGATATGCTAACTAACTTGATTGTGCTTATCATTTTACAATGTATATGCATATTAAATCATCACGTTGTACATCTTTTTAGAAATCACATTGTACAACCTAAATATATATAATTTTTTTCAATCATACCTCAATCAAGCTGGGAAAAAATAATAAAATAAATCAGTAAAAAATAGTTTCCCAGGACTTCCCCAGTGGTCCAGTGGTTAAGCCTCCATGCCACTTAACACACCGTTGTAAAGCAGTTATACTCCAATAAAGATGTTAAAAAAAAAGACTCCACGCTACCAACACAGGGGGCGCAGGTTCGATCCCTGGTCAGTGAACTAAGATCCTGCATGCCCCGCATTTAAATTAAAAAAAAAAAAAGTTTCCCATAAAAGGTAATGATAATATAGAAAGTTAATGCAGATGAACAAATGCTAAATAATAAAAGCTCTTAATGCATATTTACTAATGAACTGAATAATAACTACATTTATATAGCACTAACTGTGCCAGGAACTATTCTATTTACTTGTCATATGTTACCTCGTTTAAGCCTTACAATGGCCCAATGAACTAAGTATTATTTTTATACCTGTTTTACAGATGAGAACACAGAACAGTTAAGTAACTTGCTGGGGGTTCCTAGCTAATCCAATAAGCCCGGCTCTAGAGTCTGTGTTCTTAATAATTGTTATAACACCTCTTTGGATCAGTTTTTCAACAAAGGTAATGGAAGTTCTCCAATTAATGTAATTTAAAGATAAATATGCAATCGGTCGGGATCATTGAAATAATCTTCCACCTCTACTAAATTTTAGATCAAGGTGTTACAATTTCATCCTCACATATTAAAGCCTATAAACCTGGAATAGAGGACCCCTCTTCCAAAAAGTAGATATATTTAGACCACTCTCCCCAAGGTAATTGTGCATTCCTTATCCCGTAACCAAGTATGTATGCTTCCTCCGATATTACTCTTGTCAAGATATGACCTGGGAAGGTTTTGCTTGGGGTGCAAAGGTAGTGTCTGTTGATGGACACTTAGCTTGCTTCCAGGTCTTGGCAATTGTAAATAGTGCTGCTAGGAACAATGGGGTGCATGTAACTTTTTGAATTCGTGTTTTCGGATCTTTTTGAAAAAAAAAAATGAATGAGTGTATTTTGAAAGGTGGACTGAACAGCCTTGAAGAATACAGTGACTACTGAAAAGATCTGCAGACACACTAGACCTAGTGGACCCTGTCACGAACTCTAACTTCCACCCTCAGTTCCTGTGTTCATTGCTTCCACTGAAGCCTCTGCTCAGAGCAACTGGAGCAAAATGATGTTTACATTTTACCAGTGTTTTATTTTCAATTAAACATCTCAGCTGCTATTTACATAGTTAAATGGCATGGCATTTATTCCACGCAATTTGATGTTATTTCTTTGTAAATATTTCTCCAACAAGGGACCTAAGTTCAAATTAGTTGTGAAAATGTCGCCCAAAGTAAAACAAACTCTAATTTAACCTTGATCACAAATTATTGTTCAACTAAAGCTGAAAACCTGCAAAAATTAAAAATGGAAGGCCAAAGGAATTAACTGAGATGCACATGGCTCAGGAAGCAACTTGTTTTTGCACTGCCTGGGCCTTTGAGGACTTAGGTCGGGTTACTTCAGCTAAGGGCATGTTACAGTGGAGAGTGAAGGTTTAGGGGGCTCAGGGCAGTGATGGGGTGCAGTCTGCTCCTGCCCTCACCTCACCCCTCCTGCCTGCAGGTCCATCCTGGAATAAGTCACCACCGGAATGCTTCACGTTTCTCACTAACAGTTGCTGTTACCCGACCAGCGCCTCCGTCCGAGATCATTCATCATGGCTGGAAACCTCCACTCTATCTGCGTCTGAAACTCCCAGCGCCAGGCAGGTCAGCATCAAATTCAGAATGGGAACAGAAGGGTAAGAGGGTCTGCCTGGCTCTCTTTGCGCTGCTACCCCAGAACCTTCTCTTCCTGTTCTCTCTTTAATGCAGGGAGAAGCCTAAGGAGACAGGCAATGTTTCAGACTGGCTTTTTAACATTTACCGGTTGATTTCTTCCAGTTTTCTAGATTCTGACATAGAAATCTGAATATAGAAGTATAGGCTTCGGGGTAGGACTTGCCTTATATGCTATGCACACAGTGTAAAAGCTAATCACCACAACTATATAATGTGACTTGAGAGATTCCAATCATGCCGTTAGCCAACACCCACCCCCACCAAGAAAATAAAAAATTCCATTGGCTTGGCAGATACCAGAGACGAGGGTGGGGTTAGCGTTCTCTTTTAAACTCCCAACAGCTGTAGAGGGATAAGCCATCATACTGGGGCCAGCCATTCCCAATTCCGTGTGGATTCCTTTATCAGATTACTTTCCTCTGAGAATGCTAAATGAAATAAATGCATACGAATTTGACAGGAAAAGGGGAGGGATCATTTTTGGGCAGGGGTGACCTGACGTCAAAGAAATTCAACAATTTACCAATTTTGCCAATTTACCGAAGTTGCCTTGGTTTGGAGAAATAATCCTTCCTCTCTATTTCGTCAGCAAACTCAAAGGCCTTCGGCAGTTAGGCAGGTAACATAAATTACACAAAATCAACTGTGTCAAGCAGTGGAGGGTGTCTGTGACGATCGAAGAAGTACCAAGCTCATCATGAGAATTGCAAATCCAAAGAGAAAATTATGAAACAACGTGGCCGGCCAATTAAGATTAGCTATAGACAGCTGCTAGTTTTTGATCTGTAATGTAGCCCAACCTGAGTGAAGTCCTTATGCAAGAAGGATATCATTCAGGAATTAAATTAAAACGCCGTTCAGCACCTCGTGAATGCTCGTTAAATCAAGAGGACCTAGAAAGACTCTAATCAAGGGGCGGTCCCAAATACTGCTCTCCCTGATTTGTGTACATTTTTCCCATGACGATGATGGCCATTAGTGGGATGGCTCAAGGAAGTCTCACGTTATGTGGAATGAATTGGCAGCAACGGACAGAGATGTCAGGGAAAGGCACCAGCTTGGATATTTGGAGCTCAGAACCAGAAAGCAAAGTGCTCATCAGCAGCATCACATAAATACCACCCTCAATTCTTTTCTTTTGTTTCCGTATCTGAGAAAAGAACAGCACTTCCAGTGCCTACCTCAGAGTGGTATTATGAATATGAATCATGTAAATGCCTTGCAGGTACTTTGAAGATGAAAAGGACAAGTTAGTATCAAGCCTCAGAGTGGCAGACAAGACATCCATAATTATTAGAGCAAAACAGGAAGGAGGCACCCCTGAGAAACTTGGAAGCAAGACAGCAATGTATTTGTTTCTGTGCAAACCTTTTAATAACAAAAGCCTCTGAACTCCTCTTCACATGAAAAGAGGCTCCACTGTGTCTTTAATTAGATCATTCTATTGGAGCACAATATAGTGATAAAGAAGATTTAATAAAGCATTTTGCCTTTTTATTACTGTGATTTGATGCAACATATCTGCTCATCCAGGCAAGATGTTTAACTTCAAAAGAAGTTCTGTCCACCCTCCCCTCTGGCCAATAAATAACTCCAAGGCGGAAAAAGCACAATGTATTTCGAGCATCCCATGATGCTGAGTGATGAAAAGATTCATCATTTTTTTCTACTGTGGGTAGAAAAGACGTGGGTCTTTAGTCCTTTAATTTTCTTCCATAACTAGTAGAATGTGTAAGACTTTAAATCTTCCCAGTTATTGATTAAAACACATGGTAATTTTGGGAAAAAAAATCTAATTTGTCAACAACCATGGTAAAACTTCCCTATTTAAATGATCTTGGATATGTCCATTAGACTGGATATTTTAGGAATAAACAAAATTAAGTCCTAAAACAGTTGGCGTACAATCCTCTGTACTATGACAAACTTATTCTAAACATCTTTTTTATACATAGATCTATAATTTGGTTCAATTCTTGTATTTAAAATTATGACCAGGCTGAAAACATAAACAGAATGTATAAGGGGTTAAAGAATTGACTTTTGGAATTAGTTTGCCTTTTTTTTTTTTTAAGTCATCTTAATTATATTAGTATAGATGATCAGATTAGCCAGACAGCCATCCTGAGTCTATACGTAAGAAAATTTTGCTAACACAACATTGTAAATCAACTATACTTCAATAAAAAAGAAAGAAAACTTTAGACAAAGCCATATAAACGGATAGACATTGATTGAGCAGCCTGGATAAAACTGAGAAGGAAAAGAAGGACAAACAACAGAGGGGAAACTAAAAGCAATATCAGCAAAGACAGGAGGGAGAGGAAGCACCCAGTCAGTCGTCTTAACTACACTACGTCTCAAAGCCACTTGGACTTCTTTGCACAAAAATTTGGCTGTATTAATGAATCAACTGAATCTCTTGGAAGTAGGCTTAAATCCTCAGGTGAACAAACAGAGAGGAAAGAAAAAACGAAACGTCTCAGGTGAGTCTGCAGGCCACAATAGTTAAGCAACATAAAAATTTCTAAGTGGCTTCTTAGAACCTAATTTTTTGCATGACACAAACAGATAAAAACAGACATTCCCAACAATTCTCTTCTATAAGAAAACTACTGGGGACTTCCCTGACGGTCCAGTGGTTAAGACTCCGTGCTTCCCATGGAGGGGGTACAGGTTTGATCCCTGGTTGGGGAACTAGGGTCCCACATGCCATGCGGAGAGGCCAAAAAAAAATAAGAAAACCACTGGTTTCCATATCTCCCAACTAGAGTTCCTTACTACTACCCTCATACCTGAATTCAAACTACCTTCACCATTAACAGGGGCTCCGGTTTTCTTATTTGTAAAAATGGAAATAACAAGACCTACTACATGTGGTTGTCATGAGGATTCAGTGAGGAAACACACATAAAGATCTTGGAAAGTAGCAGGTTCACACACTTACACCCACCCACACTCACTCCCATGCACACATACTCTGATTCACAACACCACCCGTGTCCTCTGAGCTAGGCTGCTGTACCAGCAGCATCTGAATACTCGTTTATACATTCTCCTGTCAGTTTTTCTGCAGTGATATGTATTCAAGATTACATCTAATAAACTGTACATGTCCAGGTGAAAATTTGTTTCCTCCTCTGCTCTACAAAAATTTCCCAAATGCAATTATCTATTTATTTGGGGGAGTTTTGTCTGTATCTCTAGAAGCAGGTAGACACAGTTGTAAACTGCAGATTCCTAGAGAAAAAGCACGTGACACTGAAGGACAAGGCCTGAATGGTCCTGCTTCTTGCAACTCAAAGGAGGCGGGTCCAACACCAAACCTACCCACTGATGCGGGACAGCTCCAAGGAGTCGATCCCACCTGCAAGCGATCAGGAAGGGTCCTGCTGATGGGCAAAGTGTGACAGCTAGCAGCAGGCTCCGCCCACGGCACAGGCGGTGAGTGCACTGGTGAGAACAAGCACAGCTCGGACAAAACTAGAATTCAAAAAGATGCATGCACCCCAGTGTTAACTGCAGCACTATTTACAATAGCCAAGACATGGAAGCAACCTAAATGTCCCTCAACATGGATAAAGAAGGTGTGGTACATATATACAATGGAATATTACTCAGCCACAAAAAAAGAATGAAATGATGCCAGGTGCAGCAACATGGATGAACCTAGAGATGACCATACTAAGTGAAGTAAGTCAGAAAGAGAAAGACAAACACCATACGATGTCACTTATGTGTGGAATCTAAAATATGACACAAATGAAATTATCTACGAAGCAGAGCAGACTCACAGACGTAGAGAACAGACTTGTGGTTTCCAAGGGGGAGGGGGTTGGGGAAGGGCTGGACTGGAAGGCTGGGGTTATTAGACGCAAGCTTTTATATAAGATGGATAAACAACAAGGTCCTACTGTATAGCACAACTAGATTCAGTATCCCATGATAAGCCACAATGGAAAAGAATATGTAAAAAAAAGAATGTATGTATATGTATAACTGAATCACTTTTCTGTACAGCAGTAATTAACACAACATTGTAAATCAGCTATACTTCAACTTTTTAAAAAAATTTAAAAAAGAAGAGCTCCAAGGTTTGAGGCAAGGTACCAAAAGAGGGACTTAAAAGATGGGGTCTTATTGTGGTTATGTGTTATGTGTATAACAGAGACTAACTCAATCCAGCTTAAGCAATCAAAAGAATTTCTTGGAAGGAACTGAGGTATCTAATGGATCCCAGAGACAGTTGCAGGGCTGGAAAGCCATCGAGAACCCAGGCAGGTCTCTGTCTCTCTCTTGCTTTCTCTCCTACCACCTTTCCTCATGGTCAAAGATGGCTGTCCCATGGCAGCTCTCGCGTTTACAGCACTGACACTGTACAGAAAGTGATTCCCTGGAAGAGATTCTGAAGGCCTTGCTTGCATCAGATGTACTAAAAACATGACTGCTAGCGGCCCAGGCCTGAGCTGAAGTGAAGCCCTTAGGCAAAGAGGTCACCGTGAGGATGGTCACCGTAAGTATTTCAACTACAGAAAAGATCACCAATTCTGGAACAAACTAGCAACCGAAACAGACTGGTGTTGAGCCCACGGCAACTGAGCCACTGCTCAGCATCTGCCTCGAGTACAGGGAAGCTCTTAGGACCAGTTCTGAAGGGGGAACCAAGGAAGCGCGGCCACGCAGAGGGAAGGGCGCAAAGTTTTAGAAATCGAACTGGCTCGCCCATCCCTAACTTTTGTGGGACCCAGAGCAAGAAAGCAAACAGAGGTCCTCATGTCGTATGTCTGAATATTTAAAGTGATTCATCAAGCTTACAAACTGTCGAATAAAATATATTTTATCACCTGACCTTGACAGGTGTCCCTTCGTAACGACTTGGAAGGCCAAGTTGTAATGCAGGGTCCTCGGCTTCCTGTGAGATCCACATTGGAACGTGAGAGAGCTGGCTTGAGAGCCACTGCCTTCTCGTCCACCCCAGGCATCTGGGCGGGGGGGGCTCACAGAAGCATGTGGACACCCCATTCCACACACCCAAGGTTTTCCCACATCTCTCTCAAATAGCCACTCGCATGTGACCAGGTGATGAGAAGAACAGACCCTGGAAATGGGCTGTTTGGGAGAGAACGTTAGGGTCCCAGGGACCCAGAGCAGGGTTTCTTAACCTCAGGACCACTGCTCTGGACGGGTCTTTCCTGGGGGGAAGGGAGAGGATTTCCTATGCATTATAGGGTGTCTAGCAGCATGTCTGGGCCTCTCCAAACTAGATGCAAGTAGCATTTCCCCCTAAAATCGTAACAACAAAGTCTCCTGACATTTAGTGTGTCTTCTGGACAGAATTGCTCCTGGTTTAGAACCACTGGCCTGGAAGGGAAAGGTTGAGCTGTGACCAGAGGCAAAGCTAGAGCAGGGATGAAGTGGGGTAGGGGCAGTGTAAAGCATGGGGACGAGAACAGGCGCCGCTGTGTGCCAGGCTCTATGTTGTCTATCTTCCCAGAATTATTTTCTCTGATCTTCCCAACAACTCAGCAAGGGAAGTACAAGTAGCCCATTTTATGGATGAGGAAACCGAGGCCCATGAAGTGAAGCATCTTGCTGAATTTCGCACATCTAGAAACTGGCAGGACCAGTCATCCAGGTTGGGTCTCTCAGGTGCCAACCAGGCTGGGACTAGCTTTACACAAAGCCAAACTAGAATCTCAGGCTTCCAAGTGATCCTAATAGCAAAGTGACCCTGATTTTCCACGAGACGTGGAGCAGATTTGTCACCGCTCAGGAAACGGTGTGTGATGAGAAAGAACAAAGCAGAAAGCATTTTCTCTTGTTTAGAAAAATATCCAAGAATGAAGAGAAGGTTATTCCTGATTTTTAAGACCAACACTATCTTTTTAAAAATATCATATCTAAGTGGAAAAGATCCATATCCCCCAGTCTCTAATTCACTAATTAACGTGATTTTAACTAAATGAGAATCTGCTTTTCGGAAACCAGTCGAGATTTTGTCAGTGCAATTAAGCAAAGACTAAGGTAAGATGCATACAAGTTAAGGTGAAGAACTCCTTGAGCAGGGTCACAAATCACGTAGCTACAGTTCTTTAAAGGCAAGAGGCACATCTTCTTCCTACTAGATCTAACACTGTATGTGATACATAAAAAGCACTTGTGAAATTTTGTTGAATGAAGGGATGCCTTTAGGTTTCTCTAGTTTTAGTTCCAGAAATACACTTTCTTCCACCCACAGGAAGATTTCTGGGTAATTGCCTCAACTTTTATTTAGCTTTAACTCTATAAAAATGATCTAAGAGAGAGCCTCGGAATGTATCACATTTAAAAGTTTGAAAATAAAGTTTGCATTTGGTGTAGCACAGTTCACAGAAGCAATGTAGCCAGCAAGATGAAATAAGCATGTGTCATCGGAAAGCTGAAATGCATTAATAAATACATTTGCATGCACTGGACCAAGGGTAATAGTACACAAGGGCAAAGGTTAAACAGTTGGAGGCCCTGGTTTAATAGCAGACCTGAACTGTTATTTAAATGTCACAAATGTCAGTGTTCGTCTTCAAATGGTATTACAGTAGGATTAGTGTCCTAAGCCTTGTTCCAATTTATGGAGAATCAGGGAGAATGATTCTCATCAACTTGGTCCAAAGCAGGAGAAGATTGATTTTCCTTTACCACTCGGTCAGCTTTTATGAGATTTCCAGACCCTACCTTTCTCAGCCTGCACCATGGATGGAAACCGCCAGGCCTGCTTGGAAGCCATATGTGAGCAGTGAATCTGAAAGAGTTATGGCTCCTTGAGAAACCAACGAAGAAAATCCTGCCACTCTCCACCACTCCCCCCGGCCAGGCTCCCTGCACTTGTTCAAACCAGCAGCGGTTTAAACCCACGGAGCAAGGGTAGGACCCAGCGAGCCCAAAGCAGAGTCACCAGAACCAGGATGGAGGGGCTCAACCTGCATCTCCACCAGCACCGAGGCACCTGTGTGCCGCCAGGAGAAGGTACATGATTGTGAAGCTCTTCACATCTGAATCAGGACTTATTTTTGTGACTATCTGAAGTAAAACACGTGTATTGCAGTGCCTACGATGTGCCAAAGGCAATAGACACAGCATCTTAGTTCACTTAACAGTTAGGTACTATTGTTACGCCTACTTTAACTAACAAAGATAAGACTAAAGGTCACAAAACATGGCAATGGTTACCTGAGTCCAGGCACCTGCCTCTTTTTTAAAAAAAATTTTATTGGAGTCTAGTTGGTTTACAATACTGTGTCAGTTTCAGGTGTACAGCAAAGTGAATCAGTTATACATGTACATCTATCCACTCTTTTTAGATTCTTTTCCCATACAGGCCATTACAGAGTATTGAGTAGAGTTCCCTGTGCTACACGGTAGGTCCTTATTAGTTACCTAGTTTGTATATAGTAGTGTGTATGTGTCAATCCCAATCTCCCAATTCATCCCTCCCCCCATCTCTGTTTTCCCTCTGGTAACCATAGGTTTATTTTCTACATCTGTGACTCTCTTTCTGTTTTGTAAATAAGTGCCTCTTAGCAATTATGTAAGTGGCGTGGCTTGCAAAGAGGGCAAAGGCAAAAAGATCTCCAGGCCACAAAGCTTCATCCCTTAAAGTATCGTCCACCATGGACAGAGGGGGTATCCAGCTGCAGGGGCTGTAGCCTGTGAGGCCTCAGCCTCCACTAGGACACCCAGATTGGAGGGCGGGGGAGCAGGCCATTCAAGACTGACCAATCCCCAAGAGGGAACAGTGCCCGCCCTTAACAGCTCTCTCCTCTTCAGAGCTTGGACGTACTGCAGGACCAATTTTCAAATAAAAGCTGGAGCCTTTCCTGCGACAGAGAGGACACGGCATGTCAGAGGAGGTCGTGGAGGCCATGCTACGGGCCTCTTCAAGCTCTCTGCGGGGACTGGCAGAAAATGCAGGCCAGCTGAACAAAGGGATGAGCCATGTCTCTCCCCCCAGCACTTCCCATCTCCCAGGTCTGGGAGGGTTACTGTGATTTTAGCAAAGAAATGAGCTTTCTGATTGTGCTGAGGCGTGTGGCTGTGTAGTGGGGGAGGAAGGCTGCATGAGGCCCCAGAGGGTACACAGTAAAAATATCTGAGCACATAACCACTGCAAGGCAAGGAATTCGACGTGCATTAAGCTCTCCAGAAAGAAAACCGCTCAGGGCAGCCAGGCATCTCTCCATCAAGTTTGCAAAGAGGTGCCCTGTCTCTTACTCCTTTCCTCATTTGAGGATGACCAGATGTCACAAATATACAATAACATGGATGCCTGTTGTTGGGACACATTGACTATTAATGAGGTGACCCCCAAATACTTTGACTGAAGCCACCTTGCAAAAAAATAGCTAAATGTTTAATCAGTAATAAGTAATCCTTCATATGGTGGGAACATGAAATGTACTGAGCAGGGACTATGGATAAGGGACATTATTAGGTACTTTCACGTATCTAATTCTTTCCTCACAACAGCCCTGTAAGGTAGGTGCTATTGTGAACCCCTTTTATAGAGGAAACAATTGTGTCTCAGGGAAGCTTCATGATTTTTGCAAAGTCCTGCAGCTATCAGATTCGGAAGTGGGGTCTTTTGATCCTAAAACTCGTGCTATTTTCCATTCGCCATACTGACAGCTCAGCGAAGCAAACAGTCCCACATGGCCAGTTGCAAAGGAGGAACTTATGAAAAGGTCATTATTAAATACAGATTTTTACTCTGACAAAACCTTGCCGAGGCAGGTTCAGGTTGCTAATACTGCAGTGCCCCGTGCCCAAACACTTTAAGTTGGATCTACATTGATGAAGTGAAGACTTACCTTCATGCTGTAAAAATTATTATTGAAGGAATTGGAATTTGGTACCAAGATCCACCATCATGTCATTTTTTATAGTCCAAATTCACCTGATAATTATTAAATAACCCTCTATTTTGCTTGTATAGACAGTCTTATTCACTATGGTAATTTCTTCCTGTAATTAAAGTCTTGTTTTTAATTGTTCATGCATATACACAAACCCTACACGCACACACACACACACACACACACACCGACAAATTGGATTTGAGTAAGAACAAAGGACAGCAGAATTTAAAACAACTCTTCTGTGTTTTTAAGGTAGGAATTAGTCCATCCTACTTTTGTTTTAAGTCTACCTTTTTGAAAATTTCATCTCCAAGTTTAAACGAACTTTGAACCTACTCTGCTAAAGAATTTTACACAGGAGAAGAAAAAAATACAACCCCAGACATGATTGGGAAAAAATTTTTTCGTAAGCTTTTGTGCTAAATTAGAAAAAAACTTACTACATATTTTATCATCTCAAGTGATTTTTCAGAAAAAATAATATTAAAGTCTTTTTGAGCTAGAGTTCAAATTTACATTGTAAAGCAATCAGACTTTTACCCTGGTAGCTATGCCAGAAAAGTTTACACTCTCATCATTTTTCCTCCTTTTCTATCATATTAAATAAACATTTGCATCCCCCCTAGAATGTTTGGGAACCAGCTGGTCCTGAAAAGTGAGTATATACTATCTGACAGAGGAGTCACTTTACTGAGGAGAAGTAGAAATTAAGAAATGGGGGAGCCTCATTTGAGGGCAGAAGGGTGCCGAGGGAGTGGTGGTAGGGAGAATCAGAGCCCAGGAAAAAAATGTTCTTGGGTTACAAAAAGGCTTTTCAGATTGTAACAAAAATCCAATTCAACTTACAAATTAACCTTCTCTTAGTTCACTAATAATCTGAAAATAATGTCTACATTAAGCTAGGAAGGAAAACCATTCAATTAAGGAATCAAAAATATCAATATGAACTAAGAACTTTCTGATGGTAAACGTATAATAGCTCTTTTGTTAGTTTGTAAAATAAGTCCAGGAAATATTTTGATAGATTAGTACTCAAATGAGCAGCAAGTTAAATTTTTCCAACACAGTAATACAGTCTGCTTTATTGAGCACCAAACAGAAAGTTGCAAATGTACCCAGTGGATAACAATCTCCACACTGTTACATTTTAGCAGGTGGAATTCCAGCTCGCCAAAGACTCAAAATTAGGAAACTGCTCTTCCAGCCATCTCCAGACTGCCAACTCTTTATTTGGTGAACTGAAAACTGTAGGAAGATTGTCCTTAAGTATGTGATCAGATCTTGAACCAATCTTTTGTTTTCTATTACATTCCAAAGAGGTCTTTATGCTCTGCAAATAACTCCACGGTACATTATAAAATGGATAAACAAGGATGATGGGACATCAGTAAATGCTGATCATGAGAGTTCTGAAGACTGCATCTTGCTTCTGCATATTCATCTACTTTATCCGGAAAGCAATAATGAGAATTGCCAGACACATCAAAGAAAGGAGGCCCCTTTATTGGATAGAATAAAATAAAATAACTAAGCTACATATGGAGATTTACCACACTATAGCATTATCTTCTTCTAAGATGTCTTAAAATGTTTCCATTTAAATATCATATACCATTTTATAAGGAGTTGTTTTATCCCTCCTGGACAAAAAGATATTCCTAAGTGTTATACTAACTCAGTGAGCCATGAAGAGATGAGCTGTAAAACATTTAATACAGGACCACGGTTGGTTATTCACAACTGAGTAATGAACTGCATGTCACACGATGCTTGATAGTTATCTGTGTTGCTGAAGTTATAGCTGAGGAATTATTGGGCTCCCTTATCTGAAAGACCAAATGTAGTGCGAGATCAAAGGAGGCAATAATTGTGCAGGAAACAACATCTTTTTAAAAAAATTCCTCTGAGGATGAGAAACTGACTTATAAAGTTCAAGGTTAATAAAGTACCGAGTATCATTTTAGGTTCCCCAAGTTGGACCAAACCTTTTTAGCAATATTTCTAATAGGTCATTTGCAGAAGGACTGACACTGAAAAATTAACAAATTGACAAATCAGGGATCCCTTCCAAGGACTAAAGAAAACAGCATGTGAAGTCATTTACATGGCATAGAAAAAGTCCGCATTATAAATGTAACATGATTACATAAATGTGTTTCATTGGAAAAAGAAGAGGGCTCTCAACAGTCCACTTTGGAAGGCCCTAGACCAAATCGGATCTCTAAACGCCAAGGAGACAATTGGGACTTTCTGGCCCCCGCCAACTGATGACAGTGTTTTCTGAATTGGCAGCTCTGGGGACCCGAGCACAACAAGTACTTGGTACAGATTGATGGATCGTTCATATCAGCAGCTAGTCAATGAATAAGGTACCAAGCCAGATTATTTTACCCCCTTACCAAGGCACGCCAACAAAGAAAACTTTTGCAAGTCATTAACTACTGATTACAAGATATAATTTATTAACATCCTTAAAGACCTGCAGAAGTGGAAAACACTGCGTGGCTTTCCCAACTGGCCTGGGCTTCCCTAACAAAAGTTCTTCGCTCAAAATAATTCCCCAGTCAAAACTTAATTAAGGTTAAGTGAAAAATTATGATACACAACTCTCTGCAATATTAAGTAACTAAATATTTAAAGCTAGGTTTTGCAAAGAAGGGGAAAAAAGAAACTAACATGGGCTCTCTCTGAGTGAGATTGAGTTTTAGTTGCTTTTTTTTGTCTTTTGTTTATTTCCCTAGCTGAATACATTAAGCACACATTACCTTTATGAAATCAGAGAAACAAAAAATGTTAAGAAACATCCACAATGTGGATTTCTACTTTAGATAATAGATGATTTTTCATTCCCCATTTTACTTACATTTGTGTCTCCTTTTCCAAAGACAATCATGTTTCTAATACTTTCCATTTCTCTCTGTTGACTCTTTGGAATGTTCTGTGAGCACTTGGGTCTCATTTGTTTTGCCTACCAATGGAAAAAAAAAAAAAATCTCTGGAAATGGTGTCATGCAATACTAGGTTCAGACTTTAGTAAGCCAAGTGAGGATTTGATTTCCAAGCTATGCCTAAAAGAAAATAGCCAATAATTTTCTCCTGATTTTAATAGACAGCCTTCCATGACTATTTACCCCTCTGTGATCTAACAGCATAGCTTTAATACTAATTAATTCTATATCACCACCATTCTACAGGAAAACAATCCTGAAGCACACCACTTTCCTTTCACATGTTAAAACTTCAGAAATAGTTCAGCTGGTTGTGGTGATAAATGAGCATGTGTAATTAATACAGGATGCAAGAATGCAAAGTCAACCATGGAGCAGAAGTTTGCTTCATATCAACCACTGTTATGTTTGAATGACATTAATGTCATCTTTTACCTCCTGTGTTAGGGACTTTAATACAGGTCAAGTCCATGAAAATATATATTATACTAGGATATATTCTAATACATCTATTTCAGAAAATGCCCTGTTTTCCCCAACTTGATTGTGGGTTCTTTATGCCATTTTGCACCTCTCTCCTCCAACAAATGCCCTCCTGATCTCAGTACCTGGCACCAAGTCCAGCATGCACCTCTTGGCTGGTTGATTTGAAGGACTAAGCTTGACTTCACTTTTTTAATCTTCCAATCAACCATCTTCAGCTGGCTGTGGCTACAGCCCTGGGGACGCCACATGGTAGGGTCAAAAGTCCACCAAACTGGGAGTCAGGGCATCAGAAGGCCAGCTTCCAACTCCACTCATCAATACTCATGTTCAAAACCCTTGGATGAGGCATTCCACCTTCTGGGCTTCAGTTTCCCCATTTGTAAAACAAACTCCCTCATTTGTAAAATCAAAATGCCAGACTAGGTAAACTTTAAGGTCTATCCTAGCTCTTAAATGCGATGGTTCTACATGTTCAGAAGTCCCAAGAATTGCTTAGAGCTGGGCTGTCCAAAACAGTAGCCACTAGTTAATATGTGGCCATTTAAATTCAAATTTAAATTAGCGGAAATGAAACACAATAAAAAATTTCAGTTCCTCATTTGCAGTAACCCCATTCAAGTGCTCAGTAAGCTACATGTTGACTAGCGGCTACTGCATTAGCACAGATATGGAACAATTTATTGCCACCATTTGTCCTGTTTCTTCCACTCAAAATGATTTCCCATCCTAGGTCCAAATTCCTCAAGATCCTTTCCACAGTTATTCTGTGGCAAAGCTGGGAAAAACTGCTCCAGATGCAGCCAGTGTGGCTTAGCAACTGGGGTAAGGATAGGTAAAGAAGTTGCATAAGGGTAATGCCTAGGAAGCCATGCTGCTTACCTCCGCTTGTATCCATCAGATACGCCACAGATACATGGTGAATTTGCTAAGGCTGGGACTTGATGAGAAGATGGTAGCTGAGCTCACACCAAAATACATGCTAAAAATGATGGGATACAATCAACCATAAAAGAAAGAGCCTTTGGGTCTTTGAGCAACAGATGACCCAGTCTGCCCCTCATGTGGGTCTGGAGAAATGCCAAGATCCTCTGCCCAACAGCCCACCCGGACCCAGTGGACCCCATGGAACCAGGTTATGCAAGTGTGTGAAGTGTCAGGAAAGGGGGGCAGCTGGGAAGTAATCCATTCATCAGCTTCCAACAATTTCTCCAGTCAATGCAGACTTTGAATAAGTCACTGCATTGTCAGTAAAACCTACTACATTGTGTTTTTGTTACTCCAATTGTCATGCACTCCAGGGCAAATGCCACCATCTCTTGCCCATTGAAAGTAATGTCTTCCTCTGTGGAACCACCATAGCACTTTATTTTTATTTATTTTTATTTATTTTTTGCGGTACGCGGGCCTCTCACCGCTGTGGCCTCTCCCGCTGCGGCGCACAGGCTCCGGAAGGACAGGCTCAGCGGCCATGGCTCACAGGCCCAGCCGCTCCGCGGCATGTGGGATCCCCCTGGACCAGGGCACGAACCCTCATCCCCCGCATCGGCAGGCGGACTCTCAACCACTGCGCCACCAGGGAAGCCGGCACTTTATTTTTTATTATTTATTTGTTTGTTTGTTTTTGGTTGTGTTGGGTCTTCGTTGCTGTGCGCGGGCTTCAGTAGTTGCGGCACATGGGCTCGGTAGCTGTGGCTCGTGGGCTCTAGGAGCGTGGGCTTCAGTAGTTGTGGCTCACGGGCTTAGTTGTTCTGTGGCATGCGGGATCTTCCTGGGCCAGGGCTTGAACCTGCGTCCCCTGCATTGGCAGGCAGGTTCTTAACCACTGTGCCACCAGGGAAGCCCCGCCATAGCACTTTATATCATTGTTTTCTTTTCTTTTCTTTTCTTTTGTTTTTTTCTTTACCATGCCACCGCCACTCGGCACATGGGATCTTAGTTCCCCGACCAGGGATTGAACCTGCGCCCTTGCACTGGAAGCGCAGAGTCCCAACCACTGGATTGCCAGGGAAGTCCCTATATCATTCTTGAGGTATTTACCACGAACCCTTTTATTGTATCCCGTGCATTCCTTAATTCCCTTACAGGACTGTAAGGGATGACCTATACTTTGTACTTCTTATAGATTCCAGAGTTTTAGCACAATGATTAGCACACCAGGAGTGAAGTAAATATGGAATCTGACAAGGAATGAATCAATCAATGAATTGAATGAATGGATTTAAGAATGAATGAATACTCTATAGTGAATCCCATTGCTATGGTCCCAAAATAACCCAGGTCTTAATGTGTCCCACCTTAAACCAGCCTTCCAACCATGATTTACTTAAAGTCCCTTTCTTTAAAGGGAAGAGTCATATTGAAGACAGATAGCAAGAAATGTCCAAGAACAATGTTAACTACAAGGATATATGTAGGTTGACAACTACTGAGGAAAGCATTCTTTAGCCATATTCTCTAAATTCTACCTTCTTTTCTGCTTCTTGTTTCTTAATCTTAAATAATTGTTAGAATTCATCATATCACAGTTAATTAGGCATCAAATAAAATTACCTAAATGTAGTAAATATTTAAAATTGTACATGCCAACATTAATCATTACTAGCACTAACTTTTTTTCTCATAAAATTTCGGGGCTTCCCTGGTGGCGCAGTGGTTGAGAGTCCGCCTGCCGATGCAGGGGACACGGGTTTGTGCCCCGGTCCGGGAAGATCCCACATGCCGTGGAGCGGCTAGGCCCGTGAGCCATGGCCGCTGAGCCTACGCGTCCGGAGCCTGTGCTCCGCAACGGGAGAGGCCACAACAGTGAAAGGCCCACGTACCGCAAAATACATAAATAAAAAAATACAATTTCGGACTCAGTGACAGAAGGGTTTTTCTGCACCTTCCTCAGCTAATAGTACCTGAAAAGTATCCATAACAGAAAAATATTATTCACAATCAAATATTTCACTCATGCAGTTATCATGGGCTTCACACTTCTCTCTTAAGTCGTTTTCTGTACCCTTAAGTAGGCTACACAGACTTCTCTAATTTCAGACATTTTATGGCTCTAACACTGCCTAAAGGAAAATAAGTGAAAATATTTAATTGTATAATGTGATGATACATTTTTCATGACTTTTACTCTATTAAAATTTCCATTTTTACTAAAAATCTGACTTCTAGGCATTAATTCTACACATTTACTTGCCCATATATAAGATAATGCACATACAAGGTTATTTATTACAATATGGTCTATAAAAATAAAAGACTGGAAACTCAATGTCCACCAAAAGAGGACTAGATAAATAAGTTATGATATATCCTTTCAGTGGAATGATATGCAAATATTTAAAAAAGGAATGAGAATGATTTCTAGGTAATGCATCCCCAAGTAATTTATTATATTGCTGTTTGTAATAGAAAATATTAGAAATTCTATCAAGATCCATCAATAGGTGACCAGATAAGTAAATTAGAGTACATCCATTCAGTGGAATAGTACACACCCGTAAAAAAAATGAGGCTACTCTGCACATATAGAAAGATATCTGAAATACATTATTACGTGACAAAAACAAGATTAAGAACAATGTTTATAGTGTGTTAACTTTTGCATTCAAGGAGCGGAGCGTTTCAGATATACCTGCATAAAGAAATTCCAGACAAGACACAAGAAACTAATAAACATGGCTCTATGAGGGAGGTAGCCTTGGGTCCACGCAGGGCAGGAGAGGGAGCAAACTTTTTCGCAATCTACCATTTTATATTTTTCATTCTTAATCTTGTGCATGTATTATCTATTCAAAAAAATTTACTATGTGTCTCCATTATCATTGGTCTAATGTTTGTTTAATAAATGGATTTTAAAAGAATTCCCGTTTTGTCACTCTCCAACCTCTATTGCCAAATTTCCCTTTTGTAAACTGTGCTCTCCTCTCTTTTACATCAAATGTCTTTTCAATGCTCACAAAGACCCAACTGAGGGAAAGAGCTAAGGCAGAACACTTTGGAATGGAGTTGATTTGGATCCAGTTTGAAATCTAAGAAGACATGATGCTAAATAGTGAACCAATTTGGGGAACATATTTGCATAGAAATGAAAGATGGACTGTGTGGTCTGGGTGATGGCCAAAAAGTTGAATAACACAGAATTAATTGTGCTTCCTTCCTGCTAACATTTTAATGGTCTAATTATGAGAATGTTTAATTAAAATGTTTTCATTTGTAAATGAGGGTAATGATTATCAACAGCTCTCTGAAGAACTAATCAATGTTTTATTTCACCAGCTTAAACAGATTTTAAGAAAAAAGGAAGATAACTGAACAGCCATACTGAAATTTCTTTTTTCATACTAAACCATCTTTTCAAATATTCAAGTCATTAATCTATATTTGGAAATCTGTAATCGTCTGAGGTCTTACATAGCCAGGCTTCCATTTATTAGAGAGATGAATTCACACAAAAAAGCGACAATGTTTAAACGTGGTGTTCAAAAGTCCCTCTCGGCGAGAGGTATTAAAATGTCAACCTCATTTGAATGAGACATTATTGACCCCCATTAGTAGGACACGTGCTCGCCGTGGCTTTCTCTAATGGTGGTGATGGATTTTCTCTTGTCCATCCACACACTCCTGCCATGTCCTCTTATGACCTGGGGCAGACATATGCTAGACAGCTGGCTGGACCAGGTCTGTGGCCACTGAACAAAGCAAACCTTGCTGGCCCACACAAAGGTTGAACCTGTGACCTTGTTCTCATTAGCTCAATGCCCTAACCACCTGAGTTAAACAGCCACAAAAAAACGTGTAGATTGAATGCTGGGTTGATAGATGTCTGTGCAGAGGGGTGTCAAAGCCGGGTATAAAACAATACACAATACTGGACATAATGCTGGTGTTTAGGTATTAAAAGAGGGTGTCTTGTCCTCCTATAAACTGTGTGTCTTGTAACCCACACCCCAGCGGCATTTTCCAAGCTGAGAACAAAAACATGATCATCTTAAAAAGAATTATATTTCAGTTCTATACCACAACTCAATATGGTACCCACCCTGAAATAAAGACAATGGCCATTGAAATAGTAGTTAACTAGGATGGATTAGGAGATCCCAGAAAGTAATAGATTCTACATCTCATTTGATCTGTGCTCTCCTGAGCCTTGGGTTTTAAAAAGGGAAGGAGAGATAAAAATGGTAGTTGACAGAAGCAGAGGTAAGAACAAGAGTCAAGAATTCGTGAGTAGAAGACATAGAAGCTGTTCATCCAGGCAAAGCTTCATGAAGAAATGTCTGTGCTCAATCCACAACTTTTGGTTGAGTATCGTGTGTTTGTTGTGTCACAGGGCCTCTGAGATCTACCAACAGGGAGGGGAGTTCGGCTCACAGAACACAGAATCATGGAGAAAGTCACCGACGTCTGCATTCTCACATTGTCCTTCGCCCTGAATAGACAGTGACTCTGGTGCCAACCTCTAAGGGTCATCATGACTGCAGGCCCAATGCAATAATCACCGAGTGTGGAAAATCCCAGATTAGGTGAGAAACGTCACCACAAGTGCAATATGAGTAGTTTCAGTGCCAAGATTATATTTCAAGTGATGAGATGAAGTTCCACCCTTTGGCCCTTCCTCGTCTTCCATCTGCATGGACTCTCCGTCACAGGACCCTGGTCAACGGGATTGCAGGCTCATTAACCCCCAACCACTAGGAGACAGCAATTGAACTTATCGTCTTGGGGCTCGAGAAATATATTCCAGTTAACCATCCAAAACTACCACGTTCAAGCACCTCCCCTCTTGAAAGTTCCCCTCGAAATAAAGTTCCAATTGCTTAGGTTGATGCCCAATAGAAATGCATGGCTCAGTCTTTTCTTCTTTGCATCCCCATGCTTAGCAGAAGGCTTCCCGCATAAAAGGAGTTCAATCCATGTTGAATGAGGAGACAAGTGAACATCTCTGATCCTTTTTTTTTTTTTTTGGTACGCAGGCCTCTCACTGCTGTGGCCTCTCCCGTTGCGGAGCACAGGCTCCAGACGCGGCTCACAGGGCCAGCCGTGGCATGTGGGATCCTCCCGGACCGGGGCACGAACCCATGTCCCCTGCATCGGCAGGCGGACTCTCAACCACTGCACCACCAGGGAAGCCCTCAGGGAAGCCCTCTGATCCTATTTTATCTTTCCACTTTGTCTCACTTTGCTGCTCTTACTTAATCCTCCCCTCCATTTTCATTGTCCATGGGGCGGTGAGAATCCGACTCATTTCTTCCCATTGCCCCATGGACATGGCCAGCTCTCTCCTCACTCCATGCCTGTTCAGGACGTTCCCTCCAACTAAGGATATTAGCATGTGTTGAGTGCTTACTATGTATCACTCTGTATATGTTATCTCCTTTAATTCTAAAACAAAATTAAGCAGTCACTACTATACCCATTTTCTACAAGGTACTCAGAAAAGTAGAGTAACTTGCCGAGACTCTACAGCTGGAGAGCAATGGAACCAACATTTGTTTTGTTTTGCTTTTGTTTGTTTACTTATTTTGGCTGTGCTGGGTCTTAATTGTGGCACACAGGATCCTCGTTGCCCTGTGTGGGCTCTTAGTTGCAGCATGCGGGATCTAGTTCCCTGACCAGGGATCAAACCTGGGCCCGCTGCATTGGGAGCGGGGAGTCTTAACCACTGGACCCCCAGGGAAGCCCCTGGAACCAAGATTTGTACTCAGATCTCTGTCTCCAAAATGAAACTCTTCTCCCTTCTAGAGTATTCTCTCAACCCCACCCCCATGTACCCAAATTCTGCTTTTCCAAAATAGGTCTGACTCTCAAGGTGGAGAGCAAGCTGTAAGCAGAGGAGCTCTTTCCAGTACACTCCATCCCATAATGGTCGCTCATTCTTTTAACTTCGTGTTATTAACAAAATGTCTCAGACAACAATCATGGACTACCTCAGCTCTCCACTTATTATTCCTTTCTATTTGTCCTTTTAACTTTTCTTTAATCCATTTCTTCTCAGCCTCACTAAATTATAGGTTCAAAGAGCATCTTCTACATGCTGTAATGTGCTGTATCCCTTCACAAGCATGGAAGACACTTCCACATGTGGTAAGTACCCAAAAAATGTAACTGACTAAAAACAATGAATGTCAGCAGCTCCATCCTCCCACTAAGAATTTTGTGCCAATTTCTATTGTTATGCACTCCTTGGAGTATTGATATTTATCTCTTGAGGTTATTGTAATAAAGAGAGAAAACAGGAAAACTTGGAAAATGAAACAATGTTTGTAAACTAGTTTAAAGTCTTCAATTATTAACTTTCTGGAGCATCTCTGGGATGGCTTCCATACCAGTGTTTGTGAGATCCTCTTGTTAAGATTTTTCTTGTTTCCTTCAAATACCCTCATATTGAAAGGTTAATTACTTGGTTGTAAAAGTGCACTCCAGAATGAAATTTAACCTACGAGTTCTCCATCTTGAGGTGAATATTTTTAGCAGTTTTTTTTTTTTTCAAAAACAGAAAGTTTAACATCTGTTTAACAAATTTGAACACATTCTTACAGAAGAATAAAAAAAATAGAAATACAGAGGTTCATGGATTTTAAGCTCTTTTGAGTATTTGTAAAACACATTATGACTTTTATGCTTAGAAAAAATAGGAAGTGGTGCTTTCAGCTGTAAATCAGCACCAGCAAATAAAGATGGGCTAGAAGTGGCGATATCTTTGGGACAAAAGTTTTTGGATCATCCAAAATGTTGATCATTTGTGGGCCGTAGAAAAGGAGGATTTATTATTTTTGAACGGTTCAATTTTTAGTAAGATAAAGCACATACAATTTGAGAGAACATCAAACAGAATGTGGTTCTTATTAATATCACATAACCTTTCCTACAAAGCTTTTCCTTTCTCCAGCCTCGCTCCCATTAGAAGCAAACTAAACATGTTGACAGCTCCAACTTAGGAAGGTGTTAGGCCAATAGTCTCTCCTTTTGAGAAGCTGGATCATTAATTCAATATCACATTACTAGTTTTCTTCATAAGCTATGCATGGGGACAGACTCTATTCTGTAGGGTTTAATCACACACAAGTGGCAAAACCCACAGAACACAGCTCCTAATCAGTTGGGCCTTCAACCAAAGACTTACTCCATGCACATATGTCACTCCCGTTTTCATTAGTGTGACTAAAACTCTAACTTATTTTACACATTTGGAAGAGGCTGGGTCTCAGTGCTAGTGATTATATTATAAAATTATATTGTCTCACTACCAAATGTGTTTATACGTATCAGTATGTTTTATAATTGAAGATGCTCCTCCAGAGCAGATGAACCATTGTTTTCAGAACAATCTGCGACTTCCTTTTCATCCTAAATACTAATGTGAATCTAAAGATAGCATTTATGTTTTTAGAATCTTTAAGAAAACCAATGAAGTCTAGGACCTCAATTTATTGAGGTCAATTGATTTATTTTAGGTCTTGTATAAAATAGGGACTCAATTAAACATCGACTGAAGAATGAATGAATAAATTCCAACCACCTGAACTTGGGAACCCAACCCATAATCACAAAGGCCTATATCCTGGAGCAGATTCCAGACGGAATTCAAGATAAAAGTCTCAAAAACTAGGCTCAGATCTACCTCCTGTAATTGATTCTGCTTAATTCAGAGTTTGAATCATCTTAAGGTTTCCAAAAGATCCAAACAGAATTGTTTAGGCAGAGGTCCAAGAAAATAAATGTGACTATACTTCAGAAGAAGTAGCTTGGACCTTCCTTTGTATAAAAGAGAGCCCTTGGAGTTTCTCGAAACCCCCTCAAGGGGCCATCGCTGAGTGGGTGATCCCAGAGTCACATTCCAGAGCTGTATGGCTATACATCAAAACAAAGTTTTGAGTTAAGAGTAATGCATTCAGGGAATTCCCTGGCTGTCCAGTGGTTAAGACTCGGTGCTCTCACTGCCGTGGCCCGGGTTCGATCCCTGGTCGGGGAACTAAGATCCCACAAGCCGCGTGGCATGGCCAAAAAAAACCAAAAGCAATGCATTCAAAGATCACCCTACCGCCACCTCCTACCCCTACTGCCACTGTTACCGGTGCAGTCATATCCAGGTGGGGAGCCTGCCCGCCTAGCCTGAGACACACATCGTGGTCCAGGGAAAGGAACCACTCCAGTGGGGAGCAAAAGGAAGAAGACAGCCATGGTGTGTGGGAAGGAGTTGGGCTCCCTGTGTTTATTAAGGAGCTTAGATCAAAATCACCATGCCGGGCTTCCCTGGTGGCGCAGCGGTTGAGAGTCCACCTGCCGATGCAGGGGACACGGGTTCGTGCCCCGGTCCGGGAAGATCCCACATGCCGTGGAGCGGCTGGGCCCGTGAGCCATGGCCGCTGAGCCTGCGTGTCCGGAGCCTGTGCTCCGCAACGGAAGGGGCCACAGCAGTGAGAGGCCCGCGTACCACAAAAAAAAAAAAAAAAAATCACCATGCCATACAAACATGGACTAATAACTTCTCACAACACAGTAAGTCATTAGCCTTTATGCCCAATAGGTGATAAGCTAAAAGAAGGCAGAGACATCCATCTAGATTCACTAGTTTGCCTGCAGAGAACCCAATACCTGTCATACATTAGCTGCTCTTTATTGAGCGCCTGAGTGAACGGCAGTGAATAAGAGTGGGTTTCCCTCCTGCCTGTAGCTCACTAGCTGTGTGACATGGAACACTTTGGTGCTGCAGCTCCTCAGCTGTAAAATAGGGATAATGGCTGTACCTTAGTTGGTAACTATGAAAAATAAATGAGTTAATATGGGAAACGCACTTAGAACAGGACCTGGCACATAGTATTATTATATTTTCTATCATTATTATTATTAGTTATTCTGACCTCTAATTCCTGGTGTAGGGTGGCCCTGCCCAACTTCTAGGATTTCATGCTGTCCTGGAGGTGTTCACTGCCCTGTGGGAACAGCCACACCTACAGTAAATCATCCTCCTTTTGTGAAGAGGAAGACAAAGCTTGCCCCTCAATAATATGAACTCTGCAAAAGGCCTAATGTCTTGCAGTGTTTAAAAAGATCCTCTGCTCAATATTCTGTAACAACCTAAATGGGAAAAGAATTTGAAAAAGAATAGATACATGTATATGTATAACTGAATCACTTTGCTGTACACCTGAAACTAATGCAACATTGTTAATCAACTATACTCCAATATAAAATTAAAAGTTAAATAAATAAATTTTAAGAATAAAGAGATCCTCCAGAGTGAGAAGCTTATAACCACGTCTGTCCTTAAGTAATTTTTTTTAAGTTGTATCCAAGTCACTACCCAAGGTCCATTGATATTAAACAGAAAAAATAACTTCCTCACACGGGCATAAGTTGCACAAAATACCATCCGTGCAATTTTGACAGGTACCAGGAGATCCCCAATATTGCTAATTGTTTACTGGGCTTGGCCTCAGATGTGATTCAGTAAACTGCTATATTGGGTTTCCTTGTTTCCACTCACACTGCCCCTGCAGTCATCCTCCGGGGGGGTTTCGGTCATCTAGGACAGCCCGGGTGCCTGGGTGTGTGCGCCCAGGTCACTGTGGAGGGCTGTGTGAGTGGGATCAAGAACCGGAGCATCTTAAAATGAAACAGCTGCAGCAAGAGTGGTCCAGGCTTGGGCGCAATACGATAGCTGCTATTAAACTCCACTTTGAGCTTCTCTTGGCTTTGATGATTTCTTTCTTCCTCTCCAAAGTTTATCATTCTTTTCCTGACCTCAAGTCAACCTCATAAAAGCCCAATTTTTTGTTTTGGCTCGAATTAAAGTTTTCGTTGTTTTGTTGTTGCTTTCAGGATTTTGCTTGTTCTCGGTTTTTTTGTTTGTTTTTCCTTTGTCTATTTGGTCTGGGAAAACTATGAAGTGAGGCAGCCCAGCCATTCTAAAGTGTCTTGAATACATGTGGAACTAGGAATTTTTGTTCCCTGGTATTCACCTGTCTCACAGCTTCTTCCCCTTCCACCGTGCCATTTCCTCCCAGTAAGCAGCTGGAAATGCCCCTTTTTTTTTTCAGACTGTGTGCTACCAATCGCCTTCCTTGGCATCTCTCATTCCACGGCGAGCTAGTTGAGGTAAAAGGCTTCATTTCAACATCCAACAGTGGCATCCTTGAGTAAAGTTTGTTATTCACCATTGAAGAGAATAAATGTTTAAATGCATTGTCAGAATGAAAAACTCTTTTTCATTCTGACAGTTAAAAATTGAATGCACGTTTAAGTTCCTCGGAAAAGATGTGTTATAGTAACACAAACAGTGATAGAATTGGAAAGATTATAAAGAGGAAGTTCTAGGGCCTTTTAACTTTACCGTGAGGGAAATCATTTAAATGAACTACAAATATCATTCCCTCGATTAACATACCTTAACTCCACCACTGTATTTGCATCATCTTTTCTTAAGGTGATAATTAATAAGGCATCACTTAAAGACTATATAATGATGCTGAGACGAAGACAAGACTTAAGTCAGCCAGCTCATTGGGACTTTTTCCAGCTCCCAACGACCACCTGGGATTCATCTTAATTCTCTGATTCTGTGTTTCAAATCAGCCTCTCAAAGATACTATTTGCTGTCAGCAAGTCCCCTGATTTATTTAATCCTTCCCCAAAATGTGTCCTGAAATTCTCACAATTTAACCCCTATTTGTCATTGAAGGCAGCTCCTCTGCAGTGACTAAATCACTCTCCGGCATTGTCAGGTGTTAGCAGGGGCCCTGGGGCTGTTCTGGTGGCCTGGGAAAGCAAGACCAGCCCCCTGAAATATTGCTGTTACTTTATTGTCTCAACAAATCATCAATAGATTTTTTTTTTTTACACTTATAATCTCCACTACGCCTCTCCAAAAGAAAGAACACCCAGGCATAGTGCAAATGGTAAGTTACTCTCGGAGATTCAGTATATCTTTATATTTCCCATTTTAGGAAGGACATCACTAATTCCAACATTACTATTCCAATGTGTAATATGCACACATTGTGTTTCAGATCACATAGTACGATATGGGGAAATATGGATTCGAATAGAAGAAGGGAAAAAGAAGAAAAATAAGTAGAAAAGGGGAAAAAGGGTAATAAAAACTCTTCTCTGATTCACTTAAAAATAGATTGAGACAATCAGATCCGATGTGGTCTCGTTTCTTCTTCTAATGTGTAAATCCTGATGGATTAAAAAAAAACACCACGGTTTATAAAGCAGAAGTCCCATGACAAAAGAGGTGGCATTTTTATGCTTCCCTAAAAAAGCAGTAAGAATGCACTACAATCAGTAATAAAAATCATCGGAGGGAATAGATTTGGAAGAGTTTGTGTGGTATCACATCATCATCCTTAAAGTTCACGCCTCCAACTCATAATCTCAACCTTCCTCAATCTGCAGGTGATCTGGAAGGCATGGGATTGAATTCACTGAAGGGCAGCCCACTTTTTTATTAAGCTTTCTATGTTGAGGTACTTGTAGATTCTCACGCAGTTGTGACAAATGATAGAGATCCCATGCACGCTTTACCCAGTTTTTCCTAATCTTGCAAAATTATAGTGCAATGTCCCAATCATGATGCTGACATCAATACAGTCAAGACACAGGACTTTTCCATCACCAGGATCCCCCTTGTTGCCCTTTTATAGCCACGCCCACTTTCCCTCCACCCTGTCAGGCTCCTTAACCCGTAGTCACCACTAATCTTTTTCCTATCTCTTTAATTTTGCCATTTAAAAATGTTACATAAATGGAACCAGACGGTGTACAACAATTTGGGGTTGGCTTTTCTACCCAGAGATTCATTTGCGTTGTTGAGCTTATCAATAATTTATTCCTTTTTATTGCTGAGTAGTATTCCAGGGTATGGATGTACTATAATTAACAGTACATGCTTAACTGTTAACAAAATGGCGAACAGTTTGAAAGACATGTGAGTTGTGTCCGGTTTGGAGCTATTATGAATAAGGCTGCTGTAAACATTCATGCACAGGTTTCTGTGTGAACTTAAGTCTTCACTGAGCTGGGATAAATTCTCTGGGGTGCAGCTGCTGAGTCATACGGTAATTACACGTTTACTTTTTAAGAAATTGTCAAACTGTCTTCCAGACTGGCTGTCCAATTTTTCTCCCCACCAGCGGTGTATGAGTGATCCATTTTTTCTGCATCCTCATTAGCATGTGGTGTTGTCATGGTTTATTTTTAGCCAAAGCCAGGAATCCAGTTTAGGACAAAAACTGCGAGCAAGACTTCCAAATTTAACATATTTTGGTATTTTTAACACTACACAGCGATTAAATAAGTATATTATATATATATATATATAAACGTTAGCTTGCTTTGGTTTAAACTCTACAACTTAAAAGCTCTGCACTTTAGACAAATTACTTAACATCTCTGAACCTCAATTTCCTGAGATGTAAAAACTACTCCTGCCAGGTAAAGAACTATATTAAAGTAATAATGTGTATATAGAGCATAGGATAAAATAAGTGTTCAATGAATGCTAATTCCTTTCCTCTACATCACTCCGTTTGATCCTCATATATTCTAACCTACATGCTTCTCCTCAATCTGTTCCCAGAACCACGTAGAACCACTGCTTCTGTTCAGTTTTATAGCTCTGTCTCACCTCAATTCAGACGAATATGAAAATAGTTTAAAACTCAGTTAAGATGATGGAACAGAAACAGCACGATACTGCTTTCAGGAAACAAGTTCAAGCCCAGATCAACCGCCTACTGACTGTGTGAACTTGGGCCATTATTTCACATCTCCAGTCAACACCACTGATGGTTCATCTCTTCACCTTTAGAATGGACAGAATCAGACCTGCTTTACCTGCCCTCCAGAGGTGCTGAGTTCAAATGAAAGAACTATGTGAAAGCAACTTGTAAACAGTGAAGAGCTACACAACTACATGGCTAGCAGAATAAGGCAAGTTATAGAAAACAAAGTCCAGGGCACCAAAGGGTCTCATTCATTCTGCCATAGAATGTCAAGGTAGAAAACTGGCAGCAACCACAATGACTTCTGAGTCTAGGATGGTGACGCCCCAGAGGATGGGCTGCAAGAAGACCAGAGTACAAATTCTCTTTTGTTTTTATATAAACAATTAGAAATGAGTTCACCAACACCCTTACTTGATCTTCATCAACAGGTGACCCAGGCCAGGGGTGGGGGAGATCTGAAGGGCAGAGGGGCTAACAGTGCCCCTAACTGTAATAGGGAAGAACAAATCTGACTCCATACTGGATCTGTTTCTTTTACTTTAACCTTTGTATTCTGTTGCTTTTGCTACAAGTTAATCACAAGAGAATGTTGCCTGTTGCCTGAAATATACAGGATAGCCAGTTCTCAAGGCTCTGACCTTTAAAGGTATAACATTTTCCTATTCATATAGAGATAAAAAGCTGCAGAACAGAGAATAGCATTTGTCTTGTTGGAGGTTTATTGAAACATTGTGACCAGACCTGACTGGACAGCTGCAAGAACAAAGGATTCCAGGCACCAAGAAGTCTGCAACAACCAGCCACACCCCCCTTCCCTTTTAGTAAAAGAAGCCTGAAATCTAACTCGGGGTAAGATGGCTCTTTGGGACACTAGTCCACCATCTTCTTGGGCTGCTGGCTTTCCAAATAAAGTCAGTATTCTTTGCCCCAACACCTCGTCTCTTGATTTATCGACCTGTTGTGCAGTAAGCAATATCAGCTTGGACTCAGTAACACCACCACGAGCTCACAGAGATGAGCTTGACTGAGATGTGTTATGGTTTATCTGGCTCAGTTAGGTGGAAGCAGATTGTACAATCCAGTTGCAACTAAACTAACCTTCACCAAATGGACAAAGGGCTTTAAAAGATTCCTGCAAAGAACCCTATATTGAAGATAATTGAAAGAATACAGGCAGAAACCATCAAAAAGAAAATGACAGAATTGATACTCTTCCTTCTCCACGTTAAGCACTTTAGTCCTAAAGCCATGAAACAAGGCAGAAACACAGACAACATGAATCCAACAGTAAGTCAACTAAAGTATTTTTAAGTGACCGAGGCTATTTAAAGTGTGGATTTGCATCCACACCTCATAAGGCTGAATCTCACCTTTAAATATTTAAACCTATTATTTAATTTTTCTTTATCTTGCCCTTTTGTAGTTTTGCTTTTGCATAGGTATATAATGTACATAATATATCAGTAAAGTAGTGCAGATATATAATTTGCCAATAAATATCCTTTAAATGTTTTATTCTTGGGGTGCACAATTAAAACAATGAGGAGACCACTGACCTAGGGTATCCTATTTCTTTCAGATGTCATTTCTCCTAGTTTAGACCTTTGTGTTAGACACCAACAGACCACCACACATGGCCAAGATGGCATGCAGGTAGATTTCCTCTGCCAGTTTAGCAGGTTGCTCTCACAAAGACCACCTCCCCATACCTTTCTAGAGCCTCTAAAGACAGACAGGAGACTCTTCCTTCACCCTGTCAACCTTGAGGTCTGGAAGTCAATCTCCTCATACAAATCTCTATGAAGTCCATGGGCTGTCAACATCCCCACATTCCGCAGCTTTCAGGAATGTACCTGGCATGCCAGTCTTTAACATTGTACAGCTATGCCAAAGAGAAGAGCTAGTGTTTATTAAGCACTTACTGTATACCAGACCCTCAATTAAGAGCCTCATGTGAATCATCTCACCACATGTTCATCATGACATTGTGATAGACGATTACAGAAGTGTAACTGAAGCTGTAACTGAAGTGTAACTGAAGCTAAGGATGGTTAAGTAATTCTCCCAAGATCACAGCTGATAGCTGCTCTAGTCAAGATTCAAAATTGTGCCTCCGACTCCAGAGACGTGCTCTTAATCACTGTGTTATGCTACTCTCCATGCGTAATAATAGCTTTATTTGTATGTACTAAGATTTCTTTACAATGTACTCAAAATTAATTTCTCAAATTTGTCTCATTCCAAATGTGATGTTGCTTCATCTTGGGATCAAATATTTACCAGAGCACATCACTGATCTTGTAATAAACAAAATAAATTACAATTATGTTTACAGGAATTGTTCTTACAAACAGATTTCTTAAAATTTATCTTACCAATCCTTGAAAAAAAACTGCTGTAAATTATTTCTAACATGAAGCAGGGTATAAACAATAATACAATAAAATATATCTGGCTTACTATTTGTTCAGATGTATCTGAGGTTATAATTTAAAACTCCTAGCATCTAAGGCAATGAGAAAAATTCAGTGTGTGATCTAGTTATTTCCTCATATTCAGACGTTCTTGCCTGTGTACACTGAGGACACTTGAGTTCTCTTCTCAGATGTTCTCATTACAAATACCTAGGTCGTGATTTTAAAAGCACTATAATTTACAAAGCACAGCCCACACCGAGTGGACTCAAATGCCACTTTTTTGACATAGCTATTTTAACCTTGATGAACCATCATATTTATCCTTATGAACACTTCTTTAAATATCACTGTATCTGAAAAAGGAAAAATTCAGCTTTCAAAGAAAAAGCACTTCAACAGCCCACATATAATTCGTATTTGTAATAGAGCAAAAATAGCCCCTTGATTAGATTATGTAATTTTATTGCTAACATCATCTTGACTTGACTAGCACAAGATTCAGAGAACTGAACAACGTTTGGAAAAGCGGAAAGAATTACTAGGAACGTAAGGAGGCAGTTTCTCACTTCATTTATCCCAGATTAATAACAGTTAAAGTTGCCTGGTTTCTTCCTGAAAAAGTTTTTTCCCCGTTTTCTCCACAAGTTAGAGTTTATGGAAATCCTCTCATGGATATACTTTATTACTCCAGTTTAACACCAATTTGAAAAAAAATCAATGCTTTTTGACACCAGTTATGACAACATGCACTCATTTAGAAAGAACAGTGGTATAGTAGGTTAAAGGTCCTTATATTTTAACCCAATGTGAAAAGTCAAGGTAGCTAGTATTTTCTATATACAAGAATTTGTATATATTTCCTTGATGGGTCTTCTTCACGCAGTGAAAAATCTATTTTAAAAATCACTGAATTGAAACAAACAAACTCAATCTATTTGGTTTTGCAGAGCCAACCCATGCCTCTCCTGTTATACACAAAGAGCCAGATGCTGCCTAAGGAAACTTTCTTTTTTAGATTTTATGTTTCTGCATTCCTCCTGTGTCATATTTTGCATCCCTCTTTAAGCCATCATTTCATAACCGTCATGAGAAAAAGCATTCACTCATTTCCTCTGATTTTACATCTTCACAGAATTTTTTTTTAGATGGACCACAGCAATCTTATAGGAAAACTCTGTTTTCTGGTAGGTTCTACAAAGGGTAGAATCTGAATGTCCAGTGCACTGTCTGTTTGTCACCCAGCACAAGTAGGGACTCCTATTACCTACAAAGGTATTAGGAAAGTGCTCCCAGCTGAAAGTATTTATCCAATTCCAATTGTCGTTTGAAAGTCTAAAATACTAAGGGTGGTACTGTTCCAGGAGCTACTGTTTAAAACAATGCAATGCCTGTTTAGAGGGAAAAAATCAGTACTTGAAAATCTGAGTTGGTTTAAAAAATAATAACTATGCATCCAAAAAAGAATTCTTAGAGAAACATTTATATGCCAGGCACATGTTTTTAATTTTAATATCATTAGCTTACTGAAATAAATATGTAGAGTCTAATAATTGTTTTTTATATTTTGATATTTTTATATTATTCTATTATAGTGAGTTTGCAAAGAAGCTAATGAATAACAATGAAGGAAAAATATGTATCTGTCAGGACAAAGTTGCTGTGGTTTGTAGGCACTGCAAAATGCTGTGTTGAAAAAAATCTGTTAAAAAGTAATTGAAAACTGCTCTGATTTAAAAAGAAATGAATGTGTAGCCCTATACGATAATGTCAGATAAAAAGTAATCGTGTTCCCCGTACAGTGTGTTTGTTGGCATTTATATAAGCATAATAATGCTTTCAGGGTATTTTCATAGTTGTTCACTTAACGTGGGATTAACATCAAAACCTTTATAATTATCTGAGATCACGAATTTGAAAGTGGCGTGGTAAAACATGTTAATGGTTAAAACACTCTAGCAGTTTTAATACCAAACAGATTAACACACATGAAAGTAATATAATTTGTGCACTGAATAATATGTCAAGCCAATTCTTTTGGTGAAGAGAGAATTCTTTCTAGCTACTGCTTTGTATTTCTTATAGACATACTAAAGCAATCAGCTAGAAAACTGCATGAGAGATACACATAGGTGTGCATGACTCACGGACTTTAAATATTATTCTGTGTCTTTGTCATCGCACAATTTCATGAAACCATCATTTCTGAAGTTCGCTTTAAATAAAATTGAGAACCATAACATGACAATCTAGAAGAATGAAGGTGGGATTATAAAAAAAAAATCCTAAAAGAGATTGCTAATTGGCAAGAACAGCTATGGATTTCTTTTATAACCACCAGCAAAGAAATGTTGATCCTTAATGCATTAGAAGCATATTTTAATATGCACCCCAGAGTCTCATAAAAATATTTCTTTGCCTCAACTTTCCCATCTGGACAGGAGAGGAAACTGGGTAGTCATTTAGAAAATAATATGAAACTGTGGATTAATTACCCGTTTTGCCCATCTTTCTTGAATTCGTGTGAAAATGGACCTCACATCTCAGACCTAATTATATTATAATCCTTGTTGCACTCAGCTACACGGGTCAGGGTGGGGTGGGAAATCTTGGAAACTATGCTGAACGTGACAAATGCAGGTGCCTCCCCCCAGACACGGAGACTGTGTATTAAAAGCCGGTATCTGTATAACTTCAGCTCCGCCTGAAGGGGCGGGGGTCGAGGAGTTAAATCATGTGGTTTCCACATATACAGAGAAAATCCATAAAAAGAGATTTATTATCATATTTTCTTTTTGAAAAGTAGTATTTGTTTTTGACTTTAAAAATGCTCCTCGGTATAAAGCAAATATTACAATTTTGTGAAACAGCAGCCAAGATATAATTATCTGTGAAATATAAGGCTTAGGACCTGGTTCGAGTTAACTACTGTTCTGCTGAGACCAACTAGGCTAGCCCGCAGCGGCCGAAGGAGCAGGTTCAAGGAGGACTGGGCGGCCGCGGGAGCCGGGCCAGACGCCTTGGAGCGTTATCCTCCTGCAACCGAGTTAAAGTTACTTTGCACGAAAAGTCAAACAAGAATAAGCAGCCATGGAAAACGGCACGGAGCGGGCTAGCAGGTTTAACAGCGAGAGAGAGCGGGAAATCCAGGAACCGCCTGGAAGTACTGGAGGAAAATGGGATGGGATGGACGAGAGGGGAACGGAAGAGGGGAGAAAGGAAGCTGGGCAAGGGCACACCCTGGACTCCACGTGCGCGCTGCACGGTGCGTTACCACTAGGTGTGCCCCAGCCGCTCGGCCGGGAAGGAGAAGCCCTTCAACTCGGCTCCGCGCGCCTCCGCACCGGGTGCAGGAAAGGCCCCCGGCCCGGCCCCCTACCCGCCTCCTCTCCGCCCCCCCCCCCGCCCCTCCCCGCGCCGGCTCCGCGAGTCCTTCCTCCGCCGCCCGGTGCGGAGAGAAAGCGGGCGGCGGCAGATTTGCCCCGGTGGCACCGAAGCCACAAGCCTGCCCGTAATTGCAAAGCAAACAAGGCTGAAATATTGGATTGGTCTCAATCGTGACAAGATCTACGCTTTTGCCGCCAATTTGTTTGTGCAGCTCTATTTAAAGGCCCTTGATTGAGGAAATGTTGAAAATAGCGGGGAGGGTTCCCTAATGAGACCTCGGGAGAGAAGATGGGGGGGAGGGGCGCCGTTAACCCCTTCCTGCCCGCCTCGGGCGAAAAGCCCCGGAGCTGAGCGGGGTTAGAAGGGGGAGCAGAGGTCCGTCCCATCCCGCCCCGCGCTGTGACCTCCCGCCCGCCGCGGCCTAAACTCCGCCCGCGCTCGCATCTCCCCCCAGCGCCGGCGGCCCGCGCGGTTGGGGCCCCGAGGCCCGGTGGCGCCCTCCGGCGCGACCCGGCCCTGGTTGTCGGGCTGGGGGTCGCGGCGGCTGGAAGTCAAGGCGAGACACGCAAGAGGAAGGAAGAGAAAACACATTTATTGCGCGCAGCCTGTGCGTCCGGCGTCCATCCCCGCGCGCGCCTTGATCTCATTCATCTTTCATGCGCATCCTCGCGGCCGGCGTAGCTATCCCATTGCTCAGATGCGGAAACCAAGGCTTAGAGAGACCAGTCCGCGGCGTCCGCCCGGCCAGCTGTTGCTCCGCAGCTCAGGAGGCGGAGGGGCCAGGGGAGACCAGGCCGGGCTGGGTCCCCGCTCTCCATCCCACGCCGGCGATGCGGAGCCCTCGGACGCGCGGTCCAGCCGAGGAGCCTTCCCCTGCTTCTCCCGAGGGCTTGGAGATGAAGGTCTGTGCCCTTCGGGACGACGTCCGCCTCCACCGCTAGTTTTGGTCGCTTTCAAAACAAAGAAAATTGCAATCCGATTGCAACTGGGATACGCAGAATTCACCAGATTTCTCTGTCATCCTTTATACAAGTTGTTTAAGCACCTACTGGGTACAGTGCCTCGATTGGGCTCTCAGGGAACCCACAGTCACAGGAGGGGAAAGATGTGTGCCCAGAGATCGACCGGAGAGCAGATGGGGGTTGGGGGAGAGGGCATCAGAACGGAGTTCATAAGAAGGGAGACCTGATTTGCGGGAGCAGAGAGAAGGAAAGCCGTACCTGGAAAGGCTTCCTGGAGGAGGTGGCATTTACTCTGGGCCTAGAAGAAACGAAGAAGTGTGGATTCTTTAACATGGGAGAGATATGGGTTGTTTGCCAGCTCCGCTGGCAAGTCGAGGGGTGCCAGACACACAGCTGAGGACAATGTAGGGGTCACACTTTCGTCACCTGCTGATCCCCCAGCTGCCCCTCTGACTTGGAGAACTTGAGTCGATCGAGTCCTGAGCAATAAGTTCCAGTCTCTCTTAGGACTGAAAACCTAGGGCTTGCAGATGACACCAGGGGCTAGACTTTGACCTTTCAGGAGCCCTGGACTTGGGCCAAAAGGGACTGTTAAGGGCAGGCAGGGGCAGGAAAATGGCACTGGGGCACTCTCCCCAGGGCTCTTATTAGAGCTATACGTTCCCAGGCTTTTCCCAGAGGGATGTGGTCAGAGATGTACCTTGGCCAATCAGAAGTTTATCTTTCTGGAGTCACAGCCAAAGGTAGACTGGGCAAATGGAGACCCCGTTGGGGGGGGGGGCAGGGAGAACTGGCTTCGTTGGTACTTCCCCAAGAATGATCTGTGCCTTCTGTCAGCAAAACAAAAAAAGCATCAGTCATCCGCGTATAGTGGAGTCTCTCAATGTGTTTTGAATGGAATTCTGCTTTTTCTGTATGCAACCAATTCCTTCGTTTGAAGTTGGATGCTTTGCAATAAGAATGCAATTCCATTTTTTGTTCCTCGAGGTTTTGGCCTGTGTTAACTTAAGTGGGCACTCGCACAAGTATTAAAAGGAAATCCATTCTCTCCTGGAAAATAAAACAAAGTCTCGCCTCTCCAATCACACTGCAGATATATAATCTGTAACAACAAATTCGCCTCCTGGTGCTGCGCATTTCCAGCAAGCATCCTGCCTTCTCTGTTTATGTTATAACTTTTCTGCCTGCAATTATTTTTATTTTAATTTTCTGTCACTTTAACAGAATCCAGAGCCTTTTCCTTTAATGTCTTGTACACAACATGTTCATTTGGATAAGATGTCCTTTCCTATCCTCTTTTAGCTTGCCTTTCCTTGTGTAGCATTCTGTATCAGGAGTTTCTAATATTTCTCTCTCTCTCTCTTTTAAGAACTTGTCCCTGTCTTGCTTTATTTGTTTGTGTGAAATATAGTTTGAAAGGAGATCAGAGAGAGCAGGAGGGGTTTGTAATAAGAGAATGACCAAATGACCCAAAGGCTGATTATCTGTCATTAACTGGAGACTCGGTGTACCCAAATTACCAGGGAGACCTCAGTCTGCCGGATCCAGAAAGGCAAGCTGGAATGCAGGGCTGAACAGGCTCGTGGCGTTGCAAACGAAGACACTTTGCCAACACATTTTCTTAAGGAGGTTTCCTTCAAAACTCAGCTCAGCTTCAGTGGACAAATGTTTTAGATTCTGACAGGTTGTACACAGGTTAAAAAAAAAAAATCTCTGCTGAAAGACTACCTTCAGCGTTTCTGGAACGAACTTCCCTGTGTTGTTTCGTTAGGAGCAAAATTGCAGTTAATTGTCTAAGCTCCAGAGAATATTGAGAAGTCAAGCCAAGCTGCTTTTGATCTGCTGAACCCAAGCCTTGTAAACATCGAGGTTTGCCATTAATATCGACAATAAAACGGTTTCTTTTTGTTAACCTGAAACCCAGCCATCATGGCGAGCCCTCGTCTAGAAGCAAAGGCCCCGGAAGAAACTAGCAAGGGTTTGAAAGCAACTGCCAGGGCTAGAGAAATCTATCTCTGTGAATTTGCAAAGGAGGCTTCAGAACAGGAATGCGAGCCGCACTGCAGTTAGAACTGGGAAGGCACCGGGGCTTCCAGACACAAACAGACCCTTCAGTCACTTGAGTGGTTTGTCCGAAGCCCTGCACTTTAAGCTACCATTTGCTTTCATATTTTATCCTGAACCGCAGACTGTATTGCAGACTAGTTGAAGTCTATTCCTTACCATTTCCTCAGAGCGTGTATGCAAAATTACAATTACTTCCTCTTCTGCATGTTGAATGCTCTCCTCCCGGCTTGGAAGAAAATATTGCTTGTGTGTGTAGGTGATTTGATTGAAACAAGAATGTGAGTGAGTAGTTGACATAGATCCTGTGAGGTGTATTTTCTTACACCACTTCTGCTCTAAACTCCATCTATATTTTACTACAAAGTAGCGAAGATCAGATTTATCATACCTCTTAGGACCACCATAATGACACTAGTAACACTTCCCATGTATATATACATCATGCCACCCAGAGTGAGGCCCCTTCATGTGCATTATCTCTTGTTCCCTTCAGTCTGAGTAAGGATTTTAGCTTTACAGACACATGTGGCTACCTGGCAAAGGTTCCCCCTTATCAATAAAGACTCTCCAGAGCAGCAGCACATTTGCCAGTTAATATGAAGATCTAGTCATTGATTATTTGGAGAAAATGCAAATTCCCACCACCCATCATAGTGGACATTAAGATGTTTCTTGTACAGTGTACACCTTAATTATTGTACACAATGTTATATGTCAGTCATATTTCAATTTTTAAAAATATTTTTCTAAAGGACTTTATTTAAGGATGAGCCAGTGTCTTATTCACCACTTTCAGGTTCTATGACACCAAAACCCCTATAAATCCAAACATTGCTGGAAGGCAAATTAGAAGCAAGGGAAGGAGAGAAAGGGGAAGGAGGTAGAGAGGGAAAGGAAGGTAGAAAGGGAGGAGAGAAGAGAGAAAGAGAGAGAGAGGGGCTAAATGCGGGGGGGGGGGGTGTTACAAGCACCCAGCAAGTTCCAATTTTCTCCACTGACTTAACTGTTTCCTGATCAACACAGAGCAATCAGCCCCTCCAGAGTCATCACTGCAACTGGGTCAGCCCCTCCCCACCCTGTCGTCACAGATCTGTTCGGATGGGAAAGAGGAGGGACAAGGGCTCACTCACCAAATACCCCAGGCCCACCCCAAGATCCAACAAGAAAATGCTCACGAGAAATGAAACCTCCGAAGAGCCAAGGGTAGCTCTTCCTGCCCTTCGTTTCTGAAACAGACGTGAGTCCGATCAAACTTGATTCTGCTTTGTAGATGTGTACTTCGAGCACCACCACGTTTCTGGGGCCACCGTCACTCGCCAAAAGGTACACAAGAAAGGGAGGGACTACAAAACCCCAGTTAGGGGAGACTCTTGCTGCCACTTCAGACAATATGTCTGGTTCTAGATTGTCCTAGAGGTTCTGGGGCTAAGTGGCCAGCAGGTACAATGACTCAACCCCACCCTCTGACAGACAGAAATGCAGAGCAATTAAGGCGTCACAAGAAGCACATCCTTGGAGCAGGTGAGGCTGGGGTGACATCTTCAAGAACACACTGCTTTTGCTGCCACTCTCTGGGTTTCATGTTCTTTCTGGGCCTCTTAGCACGTTCTGGGGTTCACCTCACAGAAGAGCATTATAGATACTTAAAGGAATGCCCAGAGTCACTTCCACTACGTTGGTTAAGAAAATAAGGGAAAATGAGATTTGAAAGACGCTGAAGGGAATTGAGCCATAATTCCCGTAAACATAAAATGTGTGTTTATGGCCCTCTGGCCTGGTTATTTTCAGGTCCAGTTTATTTTGAGTTCTCATGAGCAAAACACAAGATACAAACTGCCCTTGCCTTTGAAATAATAAATACCTCGAAAAGATCTGTATTTTCCCTAAAAACAGACTGAAGTTTTTAAGAAAATATTTAGTTTAAACCAGATTTATTTTAAAAGTAATATCTCACAAGACCAGAACGTTTGCAAGGGAGTGTGCAACCATTCCCGTGCCCTTTGACTCCCTTTCAGGGGAAGGGGTAGGAGTGAGGGAAAAGAGACAGGAGACACGGGCCCAGAATAAATGTTGGACCCCAGTCCTGTCTGCTTAGCTGAAGGAGGCAGATGTAATGTGCAGCACAGTGGGTACACCATCAGCTACAAGGATCGCAAACATCATCCCCAGCCCCCTTCCTGTGAAGCAGTCTCCCCGCCTAGGTAAGACTGGTTGCAGCTCAGCTCAGGGCCTCAGAAAAGGGGAAGATGTTAGCACGCCCTCATCCTTGCAGGATTCCTCCTGCAGGCACCCCAGGCGGCCCCCAGCCCGCATCTTCTCAGCTGCTCAGTGGTCCTCAGCCTGAATCGTGTCACCTCCCCTGGAGTACTCGGAATGCATGCCCTTTGGGGAGCAGCACACCAGAGGCCACACTAGTACAGACCAGGATGGGGTCCCTGGGCTGATAACTAAGCCAGGAACTTCCCCCTCCTCCTTTACTTTTCCCACTTTCCCCTCCATCACCACCACTACCACCAGCTCCATCAGTAGCCCCTCAGAAGGCACAGGCCACCTAAACTGGGGGCAAACCTGAGACGGCATCTTTGCCTCACAGCTTTCCAGAGTAGCAGACTAATCCAACATCCCACTAGACCCGGAGCAAAATGTCCCAAAGACAGCACTAACAGAAAAAAAGTGGACTTTGTTGTGCTTTCAGAGTGGAACTCAGCCAGTTAGGGACCCTAGAATTCTCCCATTTGTCCCCTGCCTCCAAGCCCCCTTTCTAGGGCTGTAGCCTCTGCATTTTGGCCTTCGGAGATTCATGAGGCCCTAGACCCTCGGATCACGTTAATTAACTGATAGTGACACGGTCAATGAGGACGGATGTTCAGATTAGCATCATTTATGACTGTTTTCTGTCCCATGTTGTCCATCTCTTCTATCACTTGCCAGGCTCTCTGGGACCACGAAGGGGTTCGTCCATCTTTTGTTTCAACGAAAAGAGCATGGGAAAGGCTGAAAGTGGCAAGTTCTGATGCCTTTCCCATGGAGGCCCCTCGCCTCTGGTGGACACTGCATCCCAGTCCCCTGCTCAGCCCTCTGCCTGGCCTCTTCCTCCTCCTTTCAATCCCCCAAACTCCCCCTGGCCTGAAAGCCGCTTGCATCTACTTTCCCTGCATTTTTATCCGTTCCCAGCCAGGGTGCAATCATCTTACTTTGTCTACCTGCTCCCAAGGCCTAGATGTGTTTTTATAAACAGACTTTTTAAAAATGTATCAAATATCAGAGGATTGAACTACCAGTATTTACACATTTAGGGTTGGCCTCCCCTGGTGAAAATGTAAACAGAACCCTGACCACACTACCTATATTCTTTCCTTGAAGAACAAGGTCTTTAAAAGACTCTCCTTGTGCTCAAAACTGCAGACCTACCCAAGGTGGCGGTCCGAAGCTATAGGTGGCTATTTTGTTCTGAGCCCCAAGGGCACTTACCAACCAGTCTGGTTTCAGCTACTCTCCACCTCCTGTCCTCTGCCTTAACACCTCTGCTGGGGGCATCCAGGGAAACTGACCTCTTGCTGAAGGGACTGAATGGGCCGTCATGAGGACTTCCCAGACTGGATTTCTACGATCCTCCCTGAGTTCCTTTCCCTCTCCTGCAGCCCAGCCACCTAAAACCTAAAACATGTTTCCCAAAGCTGTTGCCCAGGGCTCTGGGGTTAGTGGCTGGCGGCTGCCCCAATCCCTGGCAGCTCAGGAGTTGGGTACCCCCCAACCCCGCCCTCTATTCGTGCTGACCTGGCCTTCCATCCCGAACTGTGTACCCCGCAAAACGCACGCAGCAGGCAAGAAAAGGACTGTGCTCGCTGAGTCCTTTGGATGGGACTCCCTTTGTGGCCTCGGGCCTGACTCCGCCTGCCTGCCAGAGACGACGCCCAAAGTAGTGTAGTTGGTCTCCCCTGGGCGACCCTCACCAGGCCCAGCGGCAAGTCCCAGGCTCAGCGCGGGCTCCTGCACACTCCGCGTGGGCTCCCTCTAATTTACGGCCCCGCGGGCTCCTGTAGACACCCTTTTCCACACCAATCCTTTGGGCGGAATCCTCAGCTACACATCAGCCTCCCCTTGCGGCTCCTGGCCAAGCCCCGGGGATCATTTCAGTTCCTGCCACCGTCCACCACCACCCCCCCCCCCCCCCCGCAACATCCTGCGAGCTTTCTGGAGACGCTCACGCCGCTCGGGGCACCGCGGCCCCGGTACCCTGCGGCCGGGTGACTTACAAGTGGAGATCCATTTTCGGTTATAATGCGTTCAAGATCACCAAGGCCAGCAGTCTAAACATCCACGAGCCGTCCTCCCGGCCTGCCTCTTAAACTGGTGTTTAATGGTTCCCCTCCGATAACTAAACCTGCTTTCCACAGATGCCCGCTTTTATGGGAGAGGCAGGAATGCCGAGATGTATTTATATGTTTGTTCATAAAAATTGGAAAATAAGCTCAGAACACGCTGTAAAAAATATTCAGTTACTTACCAGACAGGCTAGTTAAACCAGGGGAACACCGATACCGGCCACACAACAAATTCGGGGAATCGAGGTGTCTGCGCTTTGAAATAGCTCAAGGTCTTCCTTCGCTGGGGCTGGTGTCCCTGAAGAACATGGAAGTAAGAGTATTTATAATCGGCTTGGCCGTCGGTCCCGGGGTCTCCACCATGATCTCCAAAAGCAGCCACAATAACATGAGCTACCCAAGACGGCCCTGGCCTGGGTAACGTGATGGTGGGTAAGTCCATAGACGCTGAGGCGGGCGTTTCCAGACCGTGCCCAGGTCAAAGCCGCAGCCGTGCCCCGCCGCGCCCCGCGCCCCGGGCCCCGGGCCCCGCGCCCGCCTGGGCTGGAGACGCGCCTCCGTGGGGACCGCCCGCCGCCTCTGCTCCCGGCCCCGCACGGAACTGCGCCCGCTGCCTTCTGGCTTTCTTGCCTCGGTTACCTACAAAACACTTCGAAAAGCAATATCTGCTTCCTTTTTTTTTTTTTTCCAGAAAAGAAAGCGGAGTGATACCGTACCTGGTTTAAGATTCTTCGATATTTGAGACTTGGGGGGAAAATATTTTAATAGTGAAGCATCTGTTAAACACTTGCATTAACCTCCGGCTGATAAAAAAGTTTTTTTAACCCTCCCCCCCTCGTTTTAATTATCTTCTGGTTATGAAGGGGCAACCAATCCTGGATGAGGACCTCGGCAATTAGCAAGGAGAACATCAAAAAGTTTTATTGCAGAGAGCGCGAGGCGCCGCCCCCGCCGCCCCGGGATTGGCGTGAGGAGCCTCTGACGACATATATTAACCCGAGCGGCCCTAAAGATGTAGCTGTACATGGAGATCTTGCTGGGAAAATCCTCTTGCTCCCCTCACGGTGTCCAGTCCCGGAGAACCGCCGCCGCCGCCGCCCGGGAGCTCCCAAGGCCGCCGCGCAGACCCCTCCGAGCCCCAGCCGCCGCCTTCGCGCTCCAGGGCGCCTGCAGGGCCCAGATCCTTTCCCCCGAAAGAAGGAGAGGATCTGAGAAAATGGATGCACTGAGACCTCTCTGAAAACCCTCCGAGGGAGCCCGAGAGGAGCGCGGGACACGTTACTCGCAGCTAAAATCACATTCAAGGACCAAAACAACAACAACCAAAAATTTCATTAAAACAATAAGCGCCCAAGAACCCAGATCAGGCTGGTGGGGGGAGGGGAAAGGGCGGGAAGGGGAGGGTCGCATGGAGGTAGCTTCACAGTGAGCAGTCGACCCCGCCGGCTCCTCCAGCCGCGGCTTGGACTCGCCCCGGGACTCCGAGTAGCAGCGGCGCCGGGCGCGCGGCCGGGGCGCGGAGCCCGGCGACTCCTCCGAGCAGCCCAGCCGGAGCCCGGGCACCTTTGCATGAGCACGAGAAGACTGTGCCTGCCCGCAGACGCCCGGGAAGCAGAAGCCCGCGAGCGGGCCGTGGAGCGAGGCGGGAGCCGGCGGCGGCGGCGGCTGCCAGGGGCGCACGGTGCCGGGACCACCTCGCCGCGCCCTATGGGGAGCCGGCGGCCGCGGCGCTGCTGAGGCGGGCCCCGCG
>NW_021703782.1:5860466-5928157 GCF_005190385.1 Monodon monoceros | reverse complement strand
GGGGGGAGGAAGAAGGGCGAAACTTATTAAAAAGCGGTTTGCTTCAGGAAACGCCGCGTGTACAGATCTGGGGCTAGGGAGGCTGGCCAGAGGGTTTCCACCTTGGAACCCATCCTCGGGGTGATGTTCTCACCTCGGCCTCGGGCACGGACCCTGCCCCGCCATCCCAGGGGTCCCACTCTGGCGGGTGCCGCCTCTGAGCCCACCGCCGGCAGCCGGCGAATTCGCTAGCGCCGGGCGGGAGGCGGGCGAGCGGCGCTGCGGGGTTCTGCTGCGGGCGGCCGCCGACTCGAGGGCGCGGGGTTAGAACAACTCGGCCAAAGCGATCTGAACTTTCTCCCCTCGGGTCAGCCGGCGCTGGGCCGACATGGTGGGCGCGGGGCTGTGTTTACAGACACTTGCCTTTGTTTATAACGCTGGGGGGCGGAGGGAGGCGCGCCCTGATTTTCTGTGACTCTCGGGATCCCTGTCCGTTTGACCGAGGGGCTCCCTCCCTCTCCCGCCTCCAGCCGCCTTTTACTTTAATCCGTTCAAGAGAAAGAAAGATTCCAGATCCTAGGGGCGGAGGGATAGAGTTTACCGAGGTAGTGGCGTGCACGGTGGTGGAGGCGGTGAGGTTTTCAAAACAGGAGCCCCAGAGCAGTTATCTTCACGTGCCTGTGTTGGCTGGTGCGGGCCTGGCTTGGCTGTGGTCTTCCTCGCCACCTGGGCCTTAACGCATTGCTGCCGCTTTAACACTTTTTCTGGTTTGTTAAGCACCAGCAGAAGGGAACCAGAAGACCCGGCAGCACCGTTGCTACGAGGCCGCCGGCTGCTGCACATGCTTTTAAACCTGCGCTCCAGAAACGCGGGCTGGCCTCTTTGTCTGGCCTGGGCCCTGCGCTGCCCGCCCGCTCTCCTGCCCGCCCGCCGCGCCGCTTCCTTGGGCTCCGCAGCACCCAGCCCCGACACCTCCACCACCTGGACGTTCCAACCCAGCGGCCACCTCAACGGGCCAGACATCCGGCAGACCCGACACGCCAGGGTGCCGAACCCCCTAACTGGGCGAGCGCACTACCCGGCCGAACGCTTCAGCAGCAAGACACCCCAGATTGTCGGTCACTCCCGCCGCCGCACGTCCCCACCCTCCCAGTGCCACCCCACCTCCCGCCCCACGTCGTCATGTCCCACCCAGGGCACTGAGTGGTGGGCGAGGCAGGCGTTTCTTCCACGCTTCCATGCTTTTCTCTTCTACACGTTTCCTTCTCTTTTAACTCCCTTTCTTCTTTGCTTTAAAAAAAAAACAAGTTTCCAAGCTCCTGCCTTGTGGGACCGGCTAAAAGGCCTCTGTTTTAATTGCTCGGATAATGCGGTTGCTGCCATTTTGTTAAAAGCAATCACTCCTGCAGCGAAATCACAAGCTCTCTAGACAGGCCGGAGCCGACAAAAATGCAGGATTTGACGTTAAAAGCTAAATGGGAAGCTGGGGCGGCGGAAGGTAAATTGATGGTGGATCTGGTTGTCAGGGCCCGGCCCCAGACCGCCGCGCGGGCCGAGAGCCTGATAACCCTGGAGCACCGGCGGGGCGAGGGCTCGCCGCCGTGTGTGTGTGTGTGTGTGTGTGTGTGTGTGTGTGTGTGTGTGTGTGTGTGTGTGTGTGTGTGTGTGTTCGTGTTCCAACAGACCCATTCTCACCTTCTTGGGAAGTAATTTGGGAAACTCGACAGAGGGAGACCCGAGCACTCCCTGCTCCCAACCCCAATTTTCCAGGACTTTTCGCCACCCCAGGCAGGACACTTACTGTGGCTTTCAGAGTTGTTTTGGGTTTTTTTTCTTTTTGTCTTTTTTTTTTTTTCAGGTCGACGTGCCAAGGAGATGACAGCAAGATCACTTGGAGTTCTTCTTGCCTTCTAAATCCCGGGGCCACACTCTGGGGGCACGGTGGGAAGCTCCATCCTCCCAGTCGGTTAGCCAGTAGGTGCAGGCATCTAGGAAAGGTGGGCCTCTCACCTAGGCTGCCCTCCTCAGGGGCGGCAGGACCAGGCGTCCTGGTCGTCTCCGCGGTGAGGTGAGTGCAGCAGTGGCGCCAGGGACGACAACCTTCGGGCCCCTTGGAAACCGAGTGTGCAAGAGTCGGGACAGGAGGGCGGCTGCATCCCTGCCCCCTCACCTGGGCCGCTGCTGGCCGCCGTCCGGGGCTGGTATCCCACACCCCGTTGTGAAGGTGGCAAGAGGAGTGAGTTGCGTGCACGCGGATTTCGCAGGAAGGGGGGCTGCGGGTGAGAGTGATCTCGAGGCAAAGCCACAGGCAGCCGGAGGAGGCCTGCGAGCTGCTTCCGAGACTAGTTTTGCAGCGAGAGCCCGAGCCGGCTGCGAGGGCCTCAGGTGTGTGTGCGGGGGGCCGTAAACTGGGCACAGGATGCCACAACAGCCGGCACTGCATCTGTACAGCGGCTCTACAGAGCGCAGGAAACGGCTCAGCTCTTCCTGTAGCTTTAAGGAAACTGCGCGTCTCCCGCTGCGCGTGTGGCCGGCGGTTTTCTCCCCCACGGCTGCCCTGCGTGCTCCCTGCCCGCGAGTCCCACCCACGCGCCTGGATTTGGAGACCAGACTGGTGGTAGGTGCCAAGCGGAGACGATGAGGAAAGGAGGCTTGGGGCGTGTGCCCCGGGGAGGGCTGCATCTGGACCCTAGGCGCCGCCTGTCTCTTTCGGATCTGTTGACCTGAGGGGACCCTTATCGTTCGACCGGGCCTGACTCCTCGGGCCTGTGGGAGCCTGCGCATCCCTCGGAGTCAGAGACCCTGGAGCAGCCCCGAGGCCCCAGAAGCCCTCTTCCCCGGAAGCCCAGTTGTGCTGTCGGGTTTACGTCCACGGGGGGATGGGGGACCAAGTGTTGTTTAACGGTTTGCCAAGAGAGGAGGGGAGAGGGGCAACTCCAGGAGAGGAACCCATCCCACGTTTGGGGGCGGACGGCTGGAAGCAGGCACTGCCCGCAGCGGGTCCGCGGGTGCCGCCCGGCCAGACTCAGCTCCCCGGCGGCGGCCGGTCGGCTGGTGACGGTCCAGGGGCGCGGGGCACTGACTCACAAGCGCACCGACGAGCCTCCACTCCTGTCCCCGCCACCCTGCCCAAGCCAGCTCCCTGCTGGAGCGCGCCCCCCGCCTCTCCCCAGAACCGACCCCCCCTACACACGCATTCCCTTCCAATTCTCCCGGCAGTTGGGCCGCTTTGATGATCAGATGGTAGAGCCCTGATTACAAATTTATTCCCGGCCGCTCCGTCCGTCTTTATCTCCGCTATTAGGGCCATCTGGGAGTGATTAGCGCCGCGCCCGCGCCCGGCCGCGCTGCCTATCTCGCCGCGGCGGGGCCGGAGCCTGGCTGACGTCAGGGCAGACGGCTCGGAGCCATCCCAGCCGAGCTGGGTGTAATCGGCGACCGCGCGGCCAAGTCCTCCCGGGCCAGGCCGGCAGCTGGAACGCGCCGCCCGCCTGCGCGCGGGGACTTTCTCAATATGTATTTTTAGTCCAGAAGACGTTTTGTTTTCCTTGTTGGAGGTGAGGTGTGGCCGGGGAACGTCCCTACGGGCCCCCTCCCCACTTTAAGTTTTCCAACTCACTGCATCTGGTGAATCCGGCCTGGAAAAGGCTCCTGCGTCTGGCCCTGACCGACTGCGTTCCTCTGCTATCCCTGGGCCGGGATGCTGCTCTCCTACACCAACAGCTGCGGCCCCTGTAGCCATGCCCATGTTGGCCGGGCTGCCAGGAGGAGGTGGCTCTTAGGGATCCAGGGGGCTCTTAGGGCCGCTCTCCTGGTACTGGCATCCGCTTGGCCCCTACAGCCCTCGAGCCAAAATAGTGGGAGTTTCTGCCTAGCGGGGCGGCCGGGCAGACGCTGGTTATGCAACAGGACGTCCCTCCACGCCTCCGTCTTTGCACCTGCTATTACAGCCCAAAGGATCTGAGCAGCAGAGGCTCTGGACCCTCTTCTGCCTCCCCCTCCCCCTCAGGAGTTGTCCTTGACACAAACCCTGACATCCTGCAAGGGTAAGGTTGCCGGGCGGCAGCTTTGTCTCCTACTATGTCTCAGTGCCCAGAGCAGAGGCTGGGTATATTTGTACAATTGCTGGGTGGGAGGACGACACTCCTGACCTCCAACTCTTGTGCCCTGGGGCACTGGCCTGGTCTTTGGGATGAATCCAACTCCAGAACCGTTTAGGTTGGAGCTTCCCACACTTACCTAGTGATCCAAAATCCCCGAAGAACCTGATAAAGATATAAATTCAGCCCCCACCTCTACCAGAAATTCTGATTCAGCCAGTCAGGGGTGAGACCTGAAGTCTGCAGTTTTCAAAACTCCCCTACGGGATTCCGGAACCACTTCCTGAGGCCACACACACCCACTGCAGCCAGCCCCTCGACCTTGGCACTCTCTCAAAGGCCCATGTGGAACAATGGATGGGTCCGCATGGAGATGGCTTTCTCCGGGGAGGGTGAGGCCTGCATTATTTATAGTCTCTACTGGGAGAGAATTGGCCATATCATGGATCAGTCCCACACCTTGATTTAACTGGGCAACGGCAAGGATTCAAACCAAAGCCAGAAGCTGCTATTTATTTCAGCACAGGCTGCAAAGGCAGAGCTGATTGTTTACTCAAAAGCTACAGATAATTTAGCTAGAGGGAAAAGAAGTCATAGCCCATGATTTGAGCGTAGTGATAAGATCTATTTGGGCAGCCAAGAGTATCTAAAATAAACAGGGGATCCGGTCGAGAAAACGTCCCAAATGTTCACCCCTCCTCGATTCTTTGAGGCCACTCAATACGGCAACTTCCAAAGTGTCGTCTTGTAATCTAGAAGGGAAGAGAACCATCTCCTCCTAAGTCGGGGAGAGCATCACACTGAGAGAGCTTAGCGCCCCCTATCCCCTCTCACACACCCCTATCCCCAGCAGAGGGGAGAGGAAATATGGGGGCGGGGTGGGGATAGAGAATGAGGCTTTTAGAGACTGAATCCATAATAACTGGAGGAGGAGGGGCCTATCTGAGCTCCTAGAGGGGGGGATCGCTGCAAGAAGTAGTTTCCCACAGCGCTGGTTAGTGGCTTCTCCAGGTTCTGCCTGAATGGTGGAGACCGCTCAGGCAAATAGACAGTTTTCTGAGTCATTCAGACCACTCACAAACAAACAGACAAAACTAACAACAGCAACAACAACAAAACCACATTGCTTCTTCCCATGCACTTGCACTTAGCATAAATAACTTTTACTGGAATTAAATGGAATGAATCAATGTGGTCCGCAGGCCCAGAGAATCCCTGTGTATATTTCTAAGCAAAGGAGGCAGGCTTGCAGGCAGCTGAATCATTTATATAAAGGATCATAGGGTACTCACCAGACCCCCCCATCCCAACTTACAACCCCGTTTTCTCAAATAGTATATTTAATGCACAACTAATCCTGAACAACCAGACTCAACCTGATATTTCCCTGTGAGCAGACGGAGGGTTTCAAAATGTCATTCCTTGTAGCACCAAATCATCTTTCCGTTCAATGGTGAGCAAGGACTAAAGAGTCAGGGAGACCTGCAGATTTTTCTGTAGGACGTGGGGTCATTTGCTTCTTGCTTGTTTGCTGGCTCCCCCCGCTGAAAGGACTCAGAACAAACAGTGCACTTACTCGGGCAAAGAGAGTTTTCAACCTTCCTTAAGTACATTGCCTAGAGAAGAGGCCAAAAAAGGTATCATTCTAAATTAAGATGGCAGTAAATACCTCCTTCTGGAAAGATGGAAGCCAGTGACCACTAGGCCAGTGCATGACTGCCTTCTACTTAAAGCGAGTTGTTGTTGCCTTGAGCTGACATTTTGTCTTTAGGATAAGGCAGAAACGCAGGAAACAAAAACCGTGTGTTTGTTGCTTTTATTTTTGAAGAAGAAAACGGAGGCTAAGTCTGTAAGTAGAACTTGGCGACGAAGGAAAACTGGTGCGGTTTTACTGGGAGAAAGTGTCCGCCAAGCCGCCTGACCATCGCCCTCCCTTTGCAAATCTGGTTTTCATATTCTCCCTCAGTAATCACCCAAAGCCATAACTGTCTCTGAAATTATTCATTAAAGTCATTTTCAGGGATTCTCACAGGATGACTCTTTTACGTTTATGATCTTCTGAGAGCAATGACATCAGCCTCTGTCTATTTTCCGCTTTTAATTAATGTGCTGGGAAGACAGAGGGGCCGGGGCTCTGTCCGTGGGGAGGGGACGGGCGGGGGGAGGGGGGTGGAATTCGCCGGCCGCTCTGCTCCCGGCGCGGTCAGCTGAGCCTCGGCGCGCAGACATCCTTTGATTAAGGAGGGTATTTCGGGGAGTGCAGGCTATGCAGAAGATCACGGCTGTGCCCTGTGGTGCTGTCAGCAGTGACAGATCCCAGATGGGGCCGCTACTGTATGGCAGATTGAGTTTCTCAGCAGAAAACTCACCCTCCCTGCTAAACGTCTTCAAAAACCTTCTCCAGATACTTCAGGTCGCTTCGTGTGAAACTGAAAAAGTCCAACCCCAAAGTTGGTTTCGCGTGCGTGCCTGTAGGTTAGGCTCCCCCGCCCCTTCTTTTTTCTCTGCACTTCCTTCTCCTCTGAGCATCTTCGACCCGAAAGGCTACCCGGCTGCTAAGAGCGCAGACCTGGCGGGCCTGGTGGTTCCCGTTCTCCCGGCCCAGCGCCGCGCCGTCGACTCAGCACCAAGGGGCCCCGAAGGCAATCCGGTGGGTAGGGGCGCGGCGTCTGAAACTTGGGGGCAACTCGGAGCGCCCCAGGCAGCCGGGGTGGACGGCAGGGGGAAAGCTGGGGGGATGGGGGCCGCGAGGATTGAACCTTAGGAGAAAGCGGAGAGCACCCGGCCTGGCCTCCTGCTTCCCTGGCCCGTTTTCCCCGGCGGAGCGCCGTCCCGCCAGCCCCGGCAATTTCAGGGGCCGCGCCAAGCCCGGGAAGGGGGCGGGGGCTGCCTCCGGGACCGGGAAGGGCGTGCAGGCCGCCTCGCGAGCCTCCGGTGCTCCGCGTGATCCGGCGTGGGGAGATGCGGCGGCGGAAGTTGGACTGGAGCATCTCCCAGGTGAGAGGGGACGCAGCGCGTCCCAGCTTTCCACTCAATCTACATCCGCCCACTTGAGAGCGGCCGGCTGCAGGTCCGGGCCCCAAGTTTCTCATTCCTGGACACGCATGGGGTTGGAAACTCCGTTGCAGAAACATTTGGACTTAGGTTAAACCTTTATTTAAAAATTAAACAGCCCCGTCGCTACCTCCTCGGAGACGAAGGAGATTCCTAGCCCGGTGCCGGCCCCTCCCGGCCTGGAGAAGAGGGTGAACGGCGGAGCGGAGCGCGCGCGGCACCCCGATTCTGCTCGGATTCTGCTCGGATTTCTAGACCCCACCCATCCCTACCCCACGATCCTCTTAACTGGGGCACTCGGCGTGTTACCACGGGCCTGGGCCGGGGGCGAAAGAGAGAAAAGGAAGAACAGAGACCTGGAGAGAGCGAGTTTTGCTTTAATTTAAAGAGACACTGCTCTCTCCATCAAAATACCCATGCAGCCGCCTCCATGTACTCCCACACCACCCCTCCCAGCTTGGACAGCCTCAGTTTGGCTTTCAAAAGAGTCTCTATGGAACCGAGAGAGGAGCTAAAAATACCGCAGACGCGAGGCCCAAGGTGCTGGGGGTGGGGGAGAGCTGGCGGCCACCCCCAGCCCCGGCCTGCCCTGGAGGGACCGCCTTCTGCACCTCGAGGGCCCGGCTCGGGCTTAGCTGGGCGCCCGCCCGGCAGCCTCTGGGCGACTTTCGCCTTGTCTTTGCGCCCTGACCCGGGCCTTCTGTAGCCAAGCCTTCGGGTCCAGTCTCTGGTAAAATCAGATGCCACGCTTTTCACGCTCTCCTTTCTGCCCTCTCTGCAGACTCAATCTAAGAAAGCAAAGAGGTAGGGCCACTAGATCCTATTTTATGTCAACAATAGCCCGGTCTCGCAGGGTCCCGCCACACTGTGTATAATGATCCATATGGATGTATGCAGTTGTTTGCAGTCCGGGGACACAGATGATTTGGGAGAAACCTGTGAACCCCTGTTACAGCCCTCTCCCGGAAAAAAAAAAAAAATCTCTCCGTTATTTCCCCTACCATTCCCCCTGGTTATCAGGTAAAATCACAAAACTCTTTATACAAGAGCAAAACACACACTGAATTTCAAAACTCCCGCTCGCCCCCTTCAGAAGGCAGCTTTTATTTTCACGGCCCACGCTGGATGAAAGTGGTTTATTTGGGGTTTTTTTTTCTTGTACCCACATGCCCTGTAAAAGTTTTCAGTGCACGGGCCCCCCCCCCCCCCCCCCACGATGACCGCAGGGCCTTGTTTCCAGACTGCAGCCCCAGCCACTTGGTTTTTAAGTCCTCGCCTGGAGCCGAGGTGTAATTGCGACCCCGCCCGATCCGCGAGCCTCCCGGGGGGACGTTTGGCCGGGCCTGCGCTGGGGCCGGGACCTCCCAAGTGGCGGACCTGGGAGCCGGGAGCCGCGCGGCCCTCTCCCTCCCGCCTCCTTCCTCCCTCCCTCCCCTGCGGACTCTGCTCCTTTACTCCGGGTCTCCATCCAGCTTGCCCGTGCCACGGGCGCACAGCATTTTCTCTTCCCCTCCACTTTTTTGGTTTTCTGTTGCCCTCTCTAGCATCTTTTTACCGCTCTCTCCATCGCCTTCACGTTGAAATCCCAGGCCCAGAGAAGCAGAGCGGGGCTTTGTCTGAATCTGGAGAAACCAACTGAGAGCCTCTGGCCCGGCGGGCGCCGCGGCGGAGGCGCAACCGGGCGCACTTCTGCGTAACGTCAGCGCGCGGGGTAATTTACCTTCCCCGGGCGTCTGTCAATATGACTAATTTCCACAGGGGTCAAAAAGCCTTTCTCCGGCAGTCCATCTTGGAACGCTCTCTTACGCAGCAGACCGGGTTAGTTGTTTTGTTTCCAGCCCTAGAAATAAATACTCTTGGGGGCGTCCCTGCCTGGGGAGCCCGAGAGTAGCAGAGGAATATATACACGGTGTCAATTAAAGGCAGTTTTCCTTGAACTACGAACTGTGATTGGGCTTAAACGACAGCGACCTGCTAGCCTTTTAGTTCACATTACCTAACTCGTCCTTGATACCAATGCTTTCTTTAGAAACAGGAAATCAAAAAAGAGGGAAATAATTATTGCTCCAGTTTCCCTCTGTTGCGTGTAGATCCCTATTGAAACATTTTCTCCGCGTTTCGGGGTGTGATTTAAACATAGAGTATGCGCTCGTGGCTTGCTAATCTGGCCTAGACAGACGATATATCATCCAGGTGGCACTTTACAATAATTTCAAAACTGGTACCAACTTCTAAGTGTGAGATCAGTGCTGCGGATTCAATTCTCCGGGACTCGATATAGGCGGTGAACTGATGCTGGTTGCGTATAACTCCGACTCACTTGGAGAAATAGGCTGAAAGAAGCCAAAGTGGCTGTCGGCGACGGGCGATTCCCGTCTGCAGAGCCCTCTCCTGTCTGGAGCAGGGCACCTAGTCGCAGTCCTTGGGTGCTGGGGGGAGGTAAACCTCTCCAACCCGGTCCAGTGGGAAGTGAAAGTCGCCAGAAAACCCCTTTTCCTCCCTCCTAGGCTCTGGCCCTGAGGCCGCAACAAGTAAACTAAACCGAGTGAAAATTTTAACAAACCCTCTTGAAAAGGCACGTCATTTCCCCCACCCCTCTGTGGCCTGTGGTGAGTAAATGCTTGGACCTTGGGCAGTTAGAAGATTCGGTGGACCCACCGGAAACGTAAGAACTAAGAAAGCGAAGCAGCAGAGAGGAAGCGTCTCCAACGGCTGCTTTCACTCGCGGTCCCTGACCTCCGCCCGCAGGAGTGGGTGGCACGGAGCCTCACGCCGGGACGCCGCCTCCCACCAAGACCCCGCTGATCCGCGCGCGCGCGTGCACACCTTCTGCCTCGCTCTCATCTGCTGGTGCATTTAAGACCTAATGAAAGTATATCCTTTAGGGAAAAGACTGTCTATAAAACGTGAAATATAAAGAACCCGTTTGGATATTCCCACTGCCGGCCAGACCTGAGATTGAAGGGTTTTTTTTTAGCACAAATACCTTGACTCCTTTTGCTGCTTCCATAATCACTCTGCTATTTTTAACTAAATGTTGAGACTTTGTTCCAAGTGACCTCGGCTCATTCCCTGTGGAAGGAGGAAAAGTCTCCAGCCTGAAGATATATCTTCATTTGGGGGAAGGCCTGCCTGGGAGGGGGGAGGGGGGAGAATTGTACTTTCTATCCCTTGTCATCTTTGGAAAACCCTGGCTCCATATATTCCAACGGCCACAAACAGAAGGGGAAACCAAGGACTCTTTCAACTCCCTCCTCTTCCTTCCTGCCCTACCGTTTCCCCCAAATACCACCTTTGGGGGTCTCAAAAACATTGCCCTGCTCTTTCTACTAGTCCCTCTTCAGAAATCTCTCCCATTTTTCGATATAAACGATTTCCTCCTTAGAAATTACATAGTTAACCACTTGTTTTCATGAGGAAAAGAGGGTCCGATTTTGTGTTTGGGGGAGGATTGTTTATTAACACGAGTGGGTAGAACGAAGATAATCCCCCTTGTGATTTTCCGTATACCATACCTTTACATAAAAGTTTTCTAAGTCCCTTTCATTTTGCAGTTGACCTTTGCCACAGGAATGGTTTAAGTTGTTTACTAGCGGGAGCTAATGCCACCAGAAAAGCTGCAGGTGGTGTAAACTCTAGTGTGAGCTGATGGGATGGGTCCCCAGTGGGCGTGGAGTTATTTGCATATTTAAAAAATTTTATTGAAGTATAGTTGATTTACAATGTTGTGTTAATTTCTGCTGTACAGCAAAGTGAATCAGTTATACATATATATTCTTTTTCATATTCTTTTCCATTATGGTTTATCACAGGATATTGAATAGCATTCCCTGTGCTATACAGTAGGGGCTTGTGGTTTATCCGTATTTGCATATTTTTTAAAGAGCAAGGCAGTCTAACTTAAAGGTTTTTTTGGCATCCAGGGACCATTTAATGATCTGGGGGTGGAGTGCGTTGATTGTTCAACTCACTGCTTAGTTGATCTGTTAGTTTCTGAGTTAACATCACTAAGGGAATTTTTACTCTCTTTTTGATTTAGGCTTCCAGAGTAGAATTTGACTAACAAGAACTTTTGCAGCTGGTTAGAGCCTAGGGAAATGGGCAGATGTCCTAGGGTGAAGTGTTCAGCCCACCCTGAGAGGGGTAAGGTGGGAGTAGGCTGACAGGCAGCCATTTCTAGGGAAGGGTCTTGTCCTCCTTTACAAGAAATTGTCCATTTTCAAGCATCTATTAGGAAGCATCAATCTTTCCTCTTCAGTTGTGTTCTAGCTCAGCCTTTCCACTTAGGATTGAGGGTTTGGCCAGTCCTGCAAGTCAGTGTTTCTAGTAACCTGGCTTAACTGGAGGGGCAAATGGCTTTCAATTGGCAAATATTCCCATCTGAGAACAGGAGAGGAGTAGTGTACATTCTGCCTCACCTAAAGTTTTATACTTCTGCATTAAAATATTATTTTCTAGTCAGATTTCCAACTTATGACCCATTGAGCAAAACAGAAAGTTTTATTACATGTTTTTCAATCCCATATTCTCCGTAGATGGCCTCTAGATCCTCCTCAAGATGTGATATCATGTCTCAGTGTACTCAACACCTAATGTCTCTCATATATGCCCTGATCATTTAACTTCTCATGAATTCGCAGTACCATTCTCATGGTTCAAAAATATACAAAATGTCTGTGTGAATAGCCTTTCTCTATCTGTCCAGTTTCCTTCTCATTGTTATTAATTTCTTGCGTATTCCTCCAGAGCTTCCTAATGCATAGAAAGCAAATAGGAATAGAACTGCTATGGATCTGGAAGGCTGCAAGTTACTCCATTTGTATCTGTTCTGCTGATCAGGAGGGATTGGAGGATGGGGGCAGATCCCTGGAAGCTTTGAAGAATTTGAAGAGGCTCAAATCTGGTTAGAGTGTGAGATGCCTCCCAACTGCAATTTTAAAATATCTGGGAAAGGGAAGACAGGGCACATGCAGAACAAATGATCCCTAAGGCTCCAAACTGGATTGTCTTTTCTCTGTTGCTGAATCCGAAGAGTAAGACAAAGGGGAAGAAGGAAAGGAAGAAGAGCAAGCAGAAAGAGTGGCGTTATCAAATTTAGAACTATAGGAATGTGGCTTCTCCTTTTTTGGTGTGTCCCCAAATTTGACACACACACACCCAGTCAAATTTAAAAGGACTAAATTGTTATGCACCAAGGAAATCACAAATAAACTTCCTCCTACTTTCAGAGAGGTTTTGCCATGTTCTAGCCTGTAGATATTTTGTATGGGTTATAAACGCAGTGGAGGGTGGCGGGGGAGTGACTGGGAAATGCACCTGTATTTTAAAACAGCTGAGATAAATCCTGCAGTGTAATAAGTGTAATAAGTGCAGTGTAATAAGTTAGTATACGTAGACTTGATAGACCTCAGGCGTTTTGTCCTTTACAATTCAATGAGACAAAAATAAAGCCAGGGTTAATTGCTCCCTATACAGAGCAGATGGCACCTCCAGTTACATCAGTTTTATCAGGGCAGTTCTCAGAGAGGCCAAGTGGTCTTGCTGTCCAACAGTGACTGACCCTGACCATCGTCTATCTAGGAGTCAGATGCAGATGGAGAAGAAGACATGCCTTGTAGGAAAAGTGCCATGCACAGGGGCCCCTGCCAGAGATGGGGCCAGTTCTGCTATCTGGGGTGTTCTGTGACTTCTTGGTACCTGGCCAGAATTGCAGTTGCTAAATTGGCTCAAGCCCAAACTCCTCCCCACCATGCCTTCCCTTATCCTTGTCAGTGGGATTGAAAGCATCTATAGCTATTACTGTGAGTGTGTGTGTGTGTGTGTGTGTGTGTGTGTGTGTGTTTTCAGGGACAGGATTGCTAAGTATCCACGCCTTCCATTAATGCCAAAAATCTCTTCTTTCACTTTGGGATTCTCCCTGCCCCTCTCTCATAGTAATACTAGATGCAATAATAACAATAAAAGCTCACTGCTGATTCTCTTTTCCTCCTCTGAACAGATTCCTGCCTGTCCCTCTTAGGGACCCACTGCCAGGTTTTAGCCTTAGTTACTGTAGTTAAGCCACCTTCTGAAGGGGGGTAGCTTTCAGATTACCCACTGAGTTCAAATGATGTCCTGGTAAGACCAAAGGGCATTGGTAGGCAAAAAGGACCCCAAACCCCTGCCCTCTACAGCTCTGGAGCTGTTCATCAGACTGGAATCCTAAGGCTCACATAACTCTAATTAATGTGTGCATATGTTGGCCAGCCTCTTGACCAGTTTTATGAGGTTTCACTGGCGGTGCTTGAATCGGCAGGTCAGATGAGGTTTAAGGGTCCTAATGAGTCATGTGACCATAAGTGGTCTTGGATGGTGGCTGTGATCAGGAGACCTACCCCTGGTGTTCTCCACCCTGAGGGTCTTTTCATGCCTGCAGGGAAGGCTGGTCTGGGAGGGCCAAAGAGGGCACTGGCAGAAGTTTAAAATGTCCTCCTCTTCTTGACACAGGACATTATTGGAATATGTGTGCATGCATTATATATATATATATATATATATATATATATACATATATATAAAATCTTAAATCGTTCAGAAATACAGAAAAAAGTTTTGTCTTAACAGTATAGCATTTAAGAATGGAAATGGGTCTTGGGAGTTCTAACCCCTTCTTTACAGATGAGAAGACTCAGACTCAAAGATGCTGCTGGTTCCTGGCCAGCATGTGCCACTAATGAGTGAAACTAGGGGTGGTGGGTTCCTCTGCTCTCCTTAGATAGTTATTTCCAGGGATCTCTCCTTTAAGAAAGATGAAGGTATAAATAAGGAGGAGGTGGCGGCAGGAAAAGTTTTGAAGAAAAAAAAAATGATGTAGTGGACCAGGAGGGAAGAAAGGTTGCCAGAGAAATGATAATCTGGGGGTGGGTTACTGGAGGCCTGTCTTCATATTTCTTGAAAGTCTTTACTGGACTCCAAGACAGCTGTTAGATGCTGATGTATTCACAACACAGATACTTTGTCGTGTGTGTGTGTGTGTGTGTGTGTGTGTGTGTGTCTGCCTGTGTCTGTGTGTCTGTGTTTAAGCCAGTCCAGGAGAAGAAATTCTTCTGTCTTGGGAAAAAAGAGGGAGTGATATTTCCAAAAGCGAAGCAGCTCTCATCAAAAGCGCTGGTGGATCTGGTGACAACACGGACACGCGATTCCCTTATAGCCTGGAAGTCGTCAGGAGGGCACCGGGTTCCGGGCGGCTGCACCCCTGGGCCGGAGTGGGGCTGTGGTCGGGCCAGGAGACTAGTAACGATTCGTAGGGAATCGCAGAGGAAGGGAGGCTAGTCGATCACTGCGACAGAGAAAGGCGAGGTGGGGGAGAGGAGAGCGCGGGAGGAGAGACATGGCGCGGTCACGAAACACGAAACCGGGCTGCTGGATTCTACAGGGAAACAGTCCACCCGCACCGCCGCCAGATGCGGTCAGCTGTCCCGGCTGAAGATTCTGTTCGGGCTCCTCTCTGCGTGGCGGAGCCAAGAGGTGGCTCTTGGTTCTGCCCACATTCACGCTTTTAAAAATATTCTTTCATTCTCTGGGCGTGGGTCTCGGTGGGGTTTGAGGCTGGAGGCGGTCCGGTCGGATACTGAGAGTCCTTGGGAGCCATGGGCAGTCCTTCCGGAAGCCTCAGAAACAGAACCGGACAAAATGAAAAATCAGCGGAGAAACTAAACAGCGCCCACAAGCCATCCTTCCAGGGCTGGGGAGCAGTGTTCAGGCCTCAGAGCTCAGGTTCGAAATCCGAATAAATGGAGCCCGGTCTTGGATTACGCCCCGGGGACAGCATTTTAATGTCAAGGTAAAATATGCTTGTCGTAGTCGCTTGTGGGCCCTGAAGCACCACTAGAATCTCCGTTTAATTAAGGGGGCAGGAGAGGAGCATTACCAGCTAATTAAATCCAAGCCTATCTGTACTTCTCCCTCCGCCGCTGCCGACTTTAACATGAGAAATTACTTTTTTAACGTGCCTGTATGTGAGTTTTTAAAACACAGGTTAAAACTAAAGGAGAAACTAGGGGACCAGGGGCGGAGGAGAAAGAAGAAAAGAATAAAAAGAAAGAAAGAAGGACGGAGAGAGACGCAGGCCTCCGGGCCGAGTCAGGGGCAGCGGGCGGCCTCGGCCCGCGCTCTGAGTTGGGCCACGAATGAAGCCGTTTCCTCTCTTTCCAGAAGTTTCGACTTCTCCTCTCCTCCCGGCCGACCCCCTCGCAGCTCGCTGACTTCAGCCCGAGCAGAGCTCAGGAGTTCGGAGCAGGCCCAGCGCCCCAGGCCCGCGCGCCGGCCGGGAGCGGTTCCGGGAGCCGCCGGGGAGGAAGTGAGCTCACGGGGAAGGCAGGCTCGCGGCGCGGCGCCGGCAGGCTTGGGGATACCGGGGAGGAGGCCGGGGCCGTGGGACTCGCCTCGCTCTCGGCCGCGCACTCGCCGCGGGGCGGGACTCGCGAGGCTCGGGCTTCCAGGACAGAACCCGGAGGCTGGGGCCCGGCGAGCTCCGGGTTCCCGGGGGCGCGGCCCCGGCCCAGCTGCCCCACCCTCCCGCCGCGTGAGCGCGCCCCCGACCCTCCAGCGCGCGCCCGCGTCCACCTCCCCTCCGCCTGCGTCCGCGCCCCTGCCAACGCCGGGTCCTGGAGCTCGGGTTTACCCTCCGAACGTGGAGCTGTTTGCAGGTGCTAACCAGGGCGACCGCGGCCACCCCCTCGTGAATACGCTCAGTCCTCGTGCTTCAGAATAGTGAGCTGCGGGTCTGTCTCCAAACCTGTACCGTCTGCCACCGCCCGCGCCGTCACCCCGCGGCTCCACTGCAGTCCTGTCTGGGAAAGGTTGATAGAGCGAGGCTGGCTGTCTCGCCCGGCACGAGGCCCCGAAAACAGAAAACGGGAGCGAGCGGTACGAGCGTTTCCAAACTGACGAGGCGCCTGACGACGCAGGGGCACCTGGCCAAAGGGAGCCTTCTGCACCTCGGCCTCCCGGGCCGCGATGCTGCTCCAGCCAGACCGGTCGCGTTGCGTCGGTCCGGAACCCGGCTCGGGGCAGGGGGGGGCGTGGGGAGGGGATGTAGCTCTAGGCCCTGCGGGCAGACCCCAGCCCCGGGCTTACTCCAGGCCTTGCTGGAGGGCCCTGCCCTCGCCCGAGGAGAAGGTGCCTGGGCGCCGACGCCGCGCGGGGGCTCGGCCCGTGGCCTGGCTCCCGGTGAGGCCGGCCCGTGGTTCGGGCGTCAGACAGTTAGGGACTGGGGAGGCCTGGGAGCTGGGAGAGTCCGAAGGCCTCTGTGGGTCGGGCGTAGGGGTTATGGTCAGACCGTGAGGACGGGTCCTTCAGACCGTGAGGACGGGTCCTTGTCTGCAGGGCACCGTGTGGGAACGCTGGTCGGGTTTATGTGCTGTAGATCTGGAATCGATTGGAGAAATTTGCATCAATCAAGTAAGACCTCGCCTTTTCACCTCCATCCACCTCCTGCAGAAAGCAGCCGCATACCTCCTGGTATCTCTACCCAGTGGATGGATAGGTTGTCTCATAAAATCAGTAAAATCTTGTTTACTAACCTAACCTATGGTTATCTATTTTAAAACCCCAGGTCTTCCTCCGTACATTTAGGGCGGAGGTAGTGAAGCTGTCCTGTGTCAACCTGGGCGGTCACGAGCGGGTGCTTTACCCAGGTTCCCCGGGGTGCTGTCAGCTTGCCCTCCCCCGGCCCCTCCCGACGTCTCGATGCGCACCCTACGCCCGCTCCGGTCCCTCCTCCCTCCCCCCAAGTCCCCTTTGCGGTCCCTGCCCGCAGCAGTGCCTCCTGGCGCCACGTGTGGGGCAGCCGAGGCTCTGGGCCTTGCAGGCCAGGCCGCAGAGGGGCCTCGCTGCCTGCTTAGGAAACTCTCCGTTTTCCCACAGTATTTCACATTCATATTACTTTTTACACCCTGTTAGGCAGTGATAGCACTGGACCTGCTAAATACTTCCATGCACCAAGCCAGCCCTCCAAGGACCACGGCCTTCACCGGCCTTCTCTTGGTGATGGGAACGATACCGGCTCTCTCAGCATGAGGCCTCGTTGGCTTCCTTCTTCTCTCCCCTCCTGGGATCTAACTCCAGACCCCAGGAAGGCGGTGCCGGTGGTGGCTCCTGGGTAGGGGCGCACAGGTGTGGAGGAGGTCTTAACCCTGGCCTTCAAGCAGGGTGGAGGGAGCTGTTGTGGGAACAAAAAGCCTGCGGGGACTGTCCCGACTTTTGGTAAATTATGTGCGACTAGACGGGCGATTTTTCAATGAACAAGGCCTCGCTCCGGGCCTCCAGCAAGACAAGAAGTAGGACCTGGCCTGCATCGTAAGTCCCACCTTCCCTTCAGGAGCACCGGACCCAAGGCGTAGCATCTGGGCACTGGGGTAGAGGAGTTAGAGCCAAGCGCCCAGGCAGGAGCGCCTCAGAGCAGAGGAGAAAGCAAGTCAGGCTGGCGTGGAAGCCACAGCTCCCCGCACCAAGAGTCGCTAGCTCTTTGGCTGTTGAGTGGCACTCGCTCCCAGACAGAGGGCTGCAGGGGTCTCAGAGTCCAGGTACAGTGCACTGGACCCTGACTGGCGTGGTGAAGATCATGGTCCCGGCCCTCTCCTGAGCCTGCGTTCCTATAGAGTGCTGCGGGGCCGGGAGGGACCTGGGTTTGCCACCTGAGCAGGACTGAGGCCAGTGACCCTGGGGCTTCAATCTGAAAAGTTAAGGGAAGGTAAGAGTGATTCTCTGCCCCTCCTCCAGGACCCCACCTCAGTTCTTCCATCAAGGGGGGTAATGAAATCTGCCTGCCCTCTACCTAGGGAGACGGGGTGGGTGGGGTGAGGGGAGGAACTAACTTCTAAGGAGAGCCTGTTATGTGTGGAGCGTTTTGCAGGCTGCATATTGTTTAATCTTCACAAACTGTAAGAGGAGTATTTCCAAACCCTGTGTGACTGCAAGGAAGCTGAGGTGCAGAGACGAGGGACCTGGCCGGAGCCACAAATCTGTGCCTGCAAACAAACTCCAGGCGCCCTCACTACCATTCTGTGCTTCTAGCAATATCCTGGGAGCTGATGACACACTGAGGGGTCCTGCAGCCTGGCCAGGTCTCCAGGTGACCTTGAGAGGGAGTTGAGCTGCCTTCCATGAGCCTCTAACATGCACTCCTAGAGGGTGATTGAGGCCATGGGAACTTCGGGAGCAGGGACTTGAAGCTTTGGGCACTGTACAAGCTGTAGGGCCTTTATACCTATTCCTCCAAAATACCCATGAGAGCCAAAGTTACCAGACTCCCTTACTCAGCCAGGGGAGCCCAGAGTCCACCACACATGTCCCTCAGTGTCACTTTTCTTGCCCCACCACACCGGCATTGAGAAGATTTAAACTCAAATTCACTGGACTTGTTTCTGCTTTACCACTAATATCTCAGCTGAATCCAGAGCTCTCCCCTTCAGCCTGGGGAGGCCTGGGAAGGGATTAACACGGTTCCTAACTTCCAAGGGCCATCTCTGCCCTTTCTCCACTTGTCAGGGCCAGAGGTTAGAGTCTGTCCAGTGAGCAAAAGGGACCACCCACCCCTAAGCTGGGGGGAGGACTTGACCGTGGGGCTCTGGAAACCCACGTGTCAACTTCTGGCAGTGAAACCCCAGGAGCTCCAGCTCCCAAACATTGTTACTTGCGTCCCTCCACCTCCCAGCACTCATTGCCTCGTGGTGTCCTGGACTCCCCTTCCATCTACAGAGAGGCGGTCTGGTGACTGCTTGAGAAAATGCCTAGAGTTTGGATTTGAGGCATTGTGCGGAAGGTAGGATGAGAGAGTGAGAGAGAAAAGGCAAAGCCAGAAGGCAAGGGAGGAGGGTGTGCGGGCCTGTGGCAGGAGGCAACTGTGGATTGGGAGTTGCTTAGGGAAGCATTTCTTTCTGTTTCCTCTTCTCCTACAAAGACAGTCCCAGCCCAGATCCTCTCCATCCTCTAGTTACTTTCTCCTTTCCCTCTTTCTTTACTCTCCTGATGCTGAGCCTGGGCAGGAAGAATCATGGAGCAGGAACCCACATCCTTCTCCTCAGGGCAGTCTGCTGCACACAGTAGCGACTCCAGGTGCACACAGGACAAATTGTTTTAAAGAGTCCCTGCAGCCATACTCATCCCTGTTGAGCCCTCTCTTCCCTTTGGGCACGGTGGGGAAGTTCTGGGGCAGTTCCTGAACTTCTGGTTAATCTAAGAGCTCTGGACCCTCATTTCCCCTGGAGCAGTGTTCCAAGCTTGGAGGCAGCCAAATGAGTGGTCCTTATTTTTAACCCTGCAGGGTATATTAATTCATTTTACAGTCATGGGGGGAGTGGGAGAGAGGGAGTGACCATGATGATTTCCTAAACGCCAAGTAGTAAGTAACCCCTCTATCCCACCATTTCGTTTAATAAACAATGATTGATGATCTGACTCTGGTGACAAACAAGGCTGATAGACAAGTACAAACCAAGTTAGAAAGCCACAGTGCACTGGTGTATTTCTCCTCTATCATCCTCTGGTATAGTTTCTGCCCCTAGTTGTGGCTGGTGGGCCACACTCAACTTTAGGAACCCCAAGTCCAAGAGGCTGAGCAGAGACTGAGACTAGGTTGCCAATTTGAGTTGAACTTGATCTTCCCGCCTCCAAGCAGGATGCCGCGACCTGGAAGTGATATCTCCTCGCTTGTCAGGGATTCTGGCAGTCTGGAAACTCTAAAAATCAAGAAATTCAAGAAGGAGATGAAAAGAACCAGAAACTGTAGTAAGAGAGGGAAAGCAAAAGGAAAACAATTGTGCACAAAAATCGAAGGGCTTTCGGAATTTTGCCTGCGTTTCCAACAACCCGAGTTAAAGCTTGTTTGTCTCCACTTCGCTGGGTTTCTCCACGCGGTTTCTAGCGCGCAGTTCCCTTGCTCAGTATCTCTGGGGTTCTTTGCGTGGGAAGGGCGCTTTCCAGCGCGGCTGGCCTCCTGGAGGGCTCTGCCCACGGGCGGTGGTAGGAAAGCTGGGGTCGCGGCCTGGTTGTGGGGGGAAGCCCCGGGGGGGTGGTGGTGTGGGCAGGTCCGGGCGAGGCCCTCACCGACCAGGTACCGGAGGGGTGCCCGCGCCGGCCGTCCCAGGGGAGCCTCTGGGCTGCTCACCGTTCCGGACAGCTGGTGCCAGAGTGATCTTATTACAGTTATTCATGGTCAGGATGATTTCTTAAGCCAAGACCAAAAAGAAATGGCTCCAAGCGAGCACGCCAGTGCAGCTGCGCTCTGCGCGGTGGCTGTGAGTGGGGCTGGCACCAGCGACAACGTCCCCAGCTGCTGCTTCGGTATCACTCCGTGCCGGCGGAGAGGCGCACGACGGCGGCGGGCTGTGAGCTGCTGAGTGTGCAGTGGTGCGGGGCTGGAAGGCAGTTACGTGCTTATGGTCGGCGGAAATAGAAGACGTCCCTGGCATACTTAAGAAGACTTACTAACCCCCCCCACTTCCTCCGAGAGGCAGGTTTAAAGTAAATCTCTCCTTTGCTAAGGATGACACCGCCCCCCGCCCCCAAAAGCATTCAAGAGTACGGACAGATCTGCGACTCTTGTAGAATCAGGAATGTAGCGACGATCCAGACTGAGCCCCTTGCCAGAGGCTGAGTGGCAAATGCCTTAATGCATTTTGGGGCCAGGTGCACCTGAGCTGGATCCTGGCTTCTGGACTTACTGGCTTTATGAGCTTAAGCCAGCGTCTTGGCCTCGCCGGGGTTGTTTTCGCGTTTGAAAAATGGGGACATATGCCCAATAAGGGTTTGAAAGTTCCTACCTCCTAGCCCTGGTGATCCTCATCGCTGCGTATTTATTCATCTTCGGGGAAATCACCGCACTTTCTTCCTAGAAACGCGGGAAACGTGACAGAACTGCCATCCCCTCTTCCCACCGCGAGGTGTGGCTTCCTAAGCAACGGCCTCCCTCCCTCGACCCGCGACTCTGGGGTCTCCAGGTCCTTCCCTTGGGTCTCACAAGCGCCTTGCCGCGTAATTTACATTCTCCGACCGGCGGGCGAGGTCTGATCCTTGCTTTCTTGCGACTGCTCTCCAGCCTGTTCTATAACCCTCTCGCTGCCCGTCTGGAAAGCCCACATTAGAACGCCCCGGAGGATGATCCCTCCAAGCCGGCCGGAACCTGCGCAAAAACCTGGACTCGCGATGCCCGTGGAGCAAGAGCTCCTATCCACCTGCCGGGCGGGCCAGGCCCCACGTGCGTGACTAGGGGGCCTGGGAGTGGGAACGATGCGAGGGCCAGCTGGCCGCAGGGACCAAGAGGCGACAACTGCACTGGCCCCGGAAGAACCCAGGGATTTGGGCCGTAGGGAGCCGCGTGGGCCTGGGCTCCTCAGCCCCTCCTCCGCCTTCGCCCACGCAGAGAAGGGTTCAGGATTGGCGGGTGCTTCGCCCCGCTAACTAAGCGCTGCTTCCCAGGGAATCCTGCATTGCGGGCCAGGATCCCTTTAAAATTTTTTCACTAAGGAGAGTTAAACACCTTGCATATATTTCCATACTGGTCACGCCCTAATTATGGAAAACCGCGTTCCTCCTGCTGATGGGGCAGGAGGGCGCCGAGGCAGTGGAAGACTCTTGGAAGTATACATAAATAGAAAAAAAAAATGTTCAGTTTGGACCGTTTGTGGAGTGTCCGGAACCGACAGGTTGGCGGCTGGAAACGGGGGCTTCTATGTCACCTTGAGAGATGGGTAGGCAACAGGTGAGTGAGATTGGGGCTGCCCCTGTAGGAGGTCAGGACTTCTTCCTGGGCTCGTATTTGGCCAGCACCACCATTCAACTGGGACCCAGTAAAATCTCTTAAGCTTGCAGACTTGGAAAGGGAGGAAGGTAGCCAGGCAACGGAATTCCGGAAACATCCTCTGGGTCACGTGAACTTTACTGCAGATCAGGAAGTTATCTAACAGCTGCCAAAAATCTTCTGACTCCAGAGCTCCAAATGTTGCCTGTTTCTCACACCTCACCACCGGAGTCTGCTGCCTTGGGGGTTATTCACATTTCCTATTCCCTTTCTGCTTCAATCTACCACCACCTGCCTGGTTGCATTTGGCGATGATTTCCTTTTGTCCATTCCCGATACCATGTGGTTCCCATACTTACCTGGGCTGGCTCTTTCCCCACCCACCCTCCGCAGGGGGAATTCCAAATCTCCTGAGGAGGGAAAGCCGGGTTGAGAAAGGGTCAGAAAAAGGAAGCCGAGCCTAAGGCCAGACGTGCAATATTATATTCTCCTCCGGGTGACTTTGAGTCATTCCAGAAAAAAAGTGCAGCAGAATAAGTAATTTTAATGGGCCCCCTCCCTTTCTTCCACTAACGCGCTAACTCCCAAGTCCTGAGCCAGGTTCACGGGCAGGAACCTGGCCTTCTGTGGCCTGGTCAAGATCTGAGCACACAGTAGGCCCTGAGACAACTGATCTTGGTTGACAGACGGATGCTCTGAAGGAAAAGGAGCAACTGTAAGTAAAGGCGCCAGGTGTGTCCAGTTAATTTCAAGCTCACAAAGGAGATCACCTCAGGAGGATCTACTCCCACTTTCAACACATCGCCCAAACACGAGGGAGCCCGCTTCAGCTGACCCATTGAACGGACAGGGCATCATTATGACTTTTGCCGACGGTGTTCATCTCCTGACCCTCGAGGCTCGAGGTGTGCTGAGCCCGCCCGACCGAATTCACACTCAGGCCAGACTCACTCCAGACAACCAGGAGCAGAGACCTTCCCGGAGGCGAGAGTGCAGAAAAGCCGTGTCTTCTGCGCCCAGTGAATTTACGCTAGCTAATGGGGCGCCCGGGCCGTGCCCGAGTACTCGCTACCACGGGTGGGGGCGGGGATGCTGAGGTCGCGCCCTGATCCCCCGCTTCCCGGATTCCGCTTCTCTGGGCGGGCGGAGAGCAGACGCTGACTTGCTTGAGCACTGGAGCTTGATCGTGACTAACTGGAGGGGTCCTGCTGTCGCCCACCCGAACGTTACTGTCGGCTAAAGTTGTTACAGCTCTTTTTCGGCGCTAACCTTCCCCTACGCATTTGCAGCTATCCACAGGCGCCGACTCCGTCCGCGTGGCGCGCACCCCGGAAGAGCTCGTGGAGACCCGGAAGCGGCGGGAGCGCCGACGTCCCTGCTCTCGCGGGCTAGCCCTTCCCGCCCCGCCCACTTGCGAAGCGCCGGGGTTGTCGAAGCCTCGCGTCGCGCGAGACCTGCGACCGCGTCCGCGCCGCCCTCCCGCCCGGCAGCGGGTAGTTTCCCGCTTCTGAGTCCCTGCTGTTGGCGGCTGTTGGCGGCCGTTACCTCCCCGTTCCCGGGAGGAGCCCGAGCGGATTTAGAGTCCTCGGAAGTCCGCCGTGCCGTCCGGCCACGGGTAGAGGGAGGCAAAGGGAAGGAGGACTTGACAGTGGGCCTGTGGGGGGCCATTCGGTAAACTCCAAAGAGCCGAGGGTCCTGAGGTAACTCCTAACTCTTAACCGCCGTCGGCAGGACGCCTCGGGGCCAGCCGGGCCGGTGTCCGCGACGGGAGAGCGCGGGGCCGCGGGCGTCGGGGCAGCACCTCGGTACACGTGGCCGGCCTACTGGGGGCCCGCACCCTGGCCTCGCTGTTTTCCTGTCTGTGGGGCTCAGGCGCGGTTGGAGAAAGAATAATGTCTCTACTTTCAGGAAAAACATCAAAGACCGGGGCTGCGCAATATGGAGCGCACATGGCGGTCTCCGAATGCCGGACCTGCCAAAACATGTTTCGCAGGATTTTCTTCCTTCCCTTTTTGTCCATCCCCGCTCCGCCCTCACCCCAGGCTTTTCTTGTTTTCTCCCCCAGTGGGAGGGAGCCACGGGCTCGCGAGGAGGCTGCGAGGCGATCCACGACCTTTCGGGATGTGATGCTCACCCGGGAAGGGACTGGGGGACCGCAGAGCCGTGAGTCGCCCGGGACCCAGAGCAGAAGCTCCAGGTCGCTTCTGGCATTTTACCTGCAAAAGCAGGTAAGTTTCCTGCTGGTTAGCGAGACCTTAATGTCACGTTACACCAGCTGAGTCCTCAGGCCTCAGCGCCTTGCTCTCCTTAGGTCAGGGCTCTTCAATAGTTAACGAAAATTGAAGTGGAGGGAAGGCAAAAGCCTGCAAACCTGGCTTCAGTTTACTTTTTACTTCAGTCTAAACAAGATTTAGGTGCAAAGCTTCTCTTCCTCATTAACAGCTATGTTAAAATCATTATTACTGCTAAACAGTAGGAGACCAGTATCGCAGTTCTTTAAACTAGCAGAGAGAGGCAAGGGACAGTTGGCTCAAAGTTCAGGCGGTTTGCTTCAGGAATTTCTCAAGGTGAAATCTCAGAACGTGAGGGGTCATTAAAATGATCTAGGTTCAACTTCTGAACTTCCTGGAAGGTGAGCTGGGCCCTAACTAGGTAGTTACTAGCCCAGGGCATAGGCTAGGATGGAGCTGGGGAAGTGCTCTCTCTCCCAGGCTGATGCCCAAGAGCTCACTGCCCCTCACCGCCCTCAGCGGAAGGACAAGCTGGATCATTTCGTCTCTTCTCGCCACTTCTGTTAAATGGATTGCTGTCTCCTCTGAAAAATGATCTCAGGCTGTTCTCCTTCAGCACATTTACACGTAGGGTTAGTATTAAAGGTAGGAGTAAATTCTTGGGGGCTCCCATTTAACAAAAGATCCATGCCTTCGCCAGAACATGCAGCTTTTTCTAATGCGCTACTGATGATAGTGGGGGAAGGAAACACACCGCCGCACATGGAGCTGGTTAAACATGAATCTCATCAAATCTTCCAGTGTCTGGTGACTTATGTGGCTTATATACCCAGACCGGTCGGCAACTTACCTGACAAGCAGTTAGAAAATCTGGACTTTACACCTGGCTTTGCCATCAACCTGCTGCATGTCCCGACCAGTCAATTTCTCTGGATTTATTTCTCTCTCTATATACACGTTTTTAATTTTTATTACATGTGTGTGTTACATATTTGTGTGTATGCATACGCATGTACTTATGTTATTAATTTTTAATCCTGGTAATCTGTCGGTTCACAAACCCAATTTGTTTTTATATTCTCTGATGCTGTTGTATGTATCAACATACAGTGAGTCCCTTACCCCTACCAGATGAAGAAGCAACAGAGCCAACACCGACACCCTGCTGATTCCTGTATTAAGTTAATCAGTGAATGTTAAACCTGCATAGTTCTTTAGAGCTGCTTCTGCCCCTTCTTCTTGCAGATGAGCACACGAGCCCAGAGAGCTGATTTCCCCCGGTCGCACAGCTGGAGAGCCCAGGATGGCGTCTTGCTCAGTGCCATACTCTGTGAAAATTATTGGAGAGACGGGCCAGGTGAGCATGGGTCAAGTCTCTAGGATATTTCCTTCTACCACCCAGCCATCCACACTCCTCACCCCACTTCTCATTCAGAACAGCAATACCCAGACCAGAACATAATAGTCTTGGGTTCAGGAGTACAAATTTAAAGCAAAACTCGAAGTCAGCACCGTGTCACTTGTGCTGCACTTCTTTAAACATTCCTGCTCTATTGTGTGGACTGTGAGCCCACAAGGAGCTTTGGGCCAAGGTTACAGGTCCTCTAATGAGGATACAGCCACAAGTCTCACATGTCTTTAGAGTCTCTTTAGAGGTAGAAATCCATGATCAAACTTAATAAAGAGGCAAAACAATAATTAACAAATTTATAAAGTAAAGCCAATGTTCAGACTAATATTTCACTGATCCTTTTCCCTCACACAACACACTCCCAAGTTATCAACATTGGGTGCAGGTGGAAGAGGTAACAAAGCAATTATCCAGCATTAATAGTAAGATGGTAAAGCTGCTCTTGCTTGCTTTGGGGAAGCACCTTCTTGATGTAAGATAAGGATGTGGGGAACTGTCTGCCATGTTGGAAATTAAGTGTGGGTGCTTTCTCCTGTCTTGGTCGACCTTGATGAGCCTGTTGATGCTGCCTGGCTGGAATCCAGAGTGTTTCAGAGGAACAGTTGTAATGTGTTTCCCATGGGTGTGTAGCGCAACAGGCAGTTTCTCTGCACTGAAGCAGCCTCTTCCTCTCTCACCTGCAGGCTGGGGGACCTTGACAACTTGCAGGCTAAAAGAACCCCACATAGCACCAGGGCTGAGGGGGTCTCCCTCAGCAGGGAGCTTAGGCCTGTGGCAATGGGCCACCCAGCCCAGACAGCCACTCCAGGCTGTTGTCCTAGGTAGGACCGGAGCAAGGATACCCACCTTCCACCTTTGAATCTGGGCAATTATGTAAGGTGTTCGTTGGAACTCTAGCTGTGCAACAGAGTACAAAGAGCTCTCTGCCCATTCCTCCTAAACCTCATCCTCAGGGTCCTGTTCTGGACCATTTCTCTTCCTTTATGAAAACCTCTCCCTGGGCTATAGTCAATCCAAATACTTCCTGAGATGGTTATGAGGATTAAATGAGAAAATCTACTAAACGTGCTTTTCACAGTGCTACGTATGTAGTAAGTACTAGATGCATGTTAGCAATGATTATCGTTATTACCGTTATTGTTTTTATTAGCCATTCTATGGTTTCACGTGACGTTGATGGCATATTTTTCTACAATTCAGACCTCTTCTAGGAGTGCTAGACCCAAATATCCCATCCCTCGCTGGAGGACATTTTCACGTCCTAAGTAGATGTACTTAGATTTTGAAAACTCGTCACGCTCAGAACGGAATGTGTTTTTAGTCCCTGTTGCACACTCATAGTCTGTTCTCCTAGGCTCTATGAATGGCACCACCATCCGTCAGGAGCTAGGCCGTAACCTGGCCACTCCCCCCAGGTCCTCCTATTATCTTTCAAATCCACCCTCTCTACCTCCTGCCTCAGTGATGACAGGTACTGAGTTTGCGTCGTTCCATTATTGCTCCTACTGCCAGTGTGCTCTCCAGTCTGTGCTCCCAGCAGCCGGTGTCATCTTTATATAATGCAGTTTGATCATGTCATGCCCCTACTCTAAATCTTTCATTCATTCTGCATAGACTTCAGGAAAACCCAAATGCGAGCATGTGATGCTCCTCACATAACATCTCCTTTCTCACCACTTTCCCTTCACACACGCTGAGCCCTGGCTCTGCTGAACTGTGTTGAACAGCCCAGTTTCTTTTGCCTTCATGTCTCTGCACGTGTTGTCCCTCTGCCTGCTGCACACCTTCCTCCTCATCCATAAGGTAGAAGGATGTCATTCTCCTTGTCCTTCAAGATTCCACCTGGGTGTCTGCTCTTTTTGGGCTCAGGCCGACTACAGAGTTTATATTCTACAGGAGTGTCATTTCTCTCTTTTCCACTAGGTGTGAGTTCCCGAAGGCAGTAGAATAGGTCTTTAATCTTTGTGGCCACAATGCTTTACTGGCATACAGTGGGTGTCCATCACGTGTTGGCTGAATATGAGAATGGCCCAGAATTAGAATGAATATCTTTGGTATTATAGCTTCTCATCATCAAGATTTGGGGCAAGTTATTTTCTTCTGAACTGCAGTTTTTTCACCTGTAAAGTGGGGATTAATGATGCCCCCTAATGTTGTGAGGGTTAAATGAAAAGTGAATGCCAAAGTCTCCAGTAAACTGTGTAACACCGTACCTGAGTCATTATTATAATAAATGCAAACCCACATTTCCCGTGCACGTCCACATTTCCATTCATGCACGTAATGTGTGCCTGTTACATGCATCCATGTGTCTGTTGGTGCACCTTCATGGTTACATGGAAAAGCAGCTTCCAAACATACCTTTCTCTAGATCCTCCCCCCTTTAAAAGGCCAGCTGAAATAGGTGGATAGGTAATTACTTTAGATAACTAGTTCAGGTTTAGTAGTAGTGTCCTCCATTGTCCTTCTGTGAGTTCCTCACATCCATGCACACAAACAGTGCAGATTTATAGAGCTCTGAATGGGTGTTAGAGTCCATTACCATTTTTATTATGACTATGATTGTACTTTTCTACTAAAGCTGTAACGTCGAAAGCACTTCCCGGTGGGCTTTTGTTTTATTTTCACATAGGTCACTTGTAGCAGTTACTGAACATGTGGTTTTCCCCATTTTGCATGTGAACAAACCCAGGCACAGGGGGTTCCTTTAACAAGCTGCCCCCTTTCCAGTGCTGCAGCTCCGTGGAGATCAGAGCCCCTTCTCCTGTCTCCTTTCTTTTCCCGCAGGTCAGTGTAGGAAGTTTGCGCAAAACAGCTGATCGGTAAAACCAGCCAGAGCCCATCAAGGCGTAAATTGACCAGTGCTGATAATGCTTTGAGTTGCCACAGTTATTTCTGCGCTTCGGGCCTGCCCTAAATGTGGAATCCGCTCTTCTAACATCAGTAGCGAGGGAAATTCCTGGGTTTTCGGTTCCCTGGAGGGTAATTGCCTGTCCTTCCGCGGTGCGCAGTTGCCAACTGCCCGGCCGCCCCAGGGCTTTGAAGGGGGGGCGCCCCGGGGCGCCTTCCCTCCGCAGTGGCCGTAGCACCTCGCCCACTTCCTCGACCTCCCGCCTCTCTTGCTCGAAAAAGCCAGGTGGCGCCAACCCTCAAGCCAGGCCCGAGCCCAGGGCGCAGAGCCGGGAGGAAGGGTGGGCCGGGCTGGCGCTCCCTCCCTGCACCCTCCGCCCGCCCCTGCGCACCCCTGGAGGGATACGAGGTGTCCTGTGTGCCACATGCAGCTTGGGGAATGGAAGCAATTAACGCCATGAGGTTTCCTGGCTCTTGGCGGTGTTTTCGGTGGGTTTTGATTTGGGGAAGGAGGGCGCGGAGCAGGGCAAGCCCGTTCCAATCTGCCAGCATCCTGTGTCTGCCTGTCTGCGCTGCAGATGACGCGCGGGCCCGCACTGCGGGGACAGGAGAGGCCCCGGTGTCGTGTGCTGGGCCTACCTGAGATGAGGGACAGAGTCGGTGCAGGTCCGAAAGAGGCAGAACTGGCCCAGCTGTGAAAGGAGGGCTTCCAGCTGCCCTCATATGACAGCTGAGGGTCTGAATCTATTAGGAAAGGCACACGTTTCAGCTTTCAAACCCCGTTTTTCATCCTTGAAATGTTTCCAGTCTTTGAACTGCTTTTATTTAACAGGGAGAAGAGAGAAACTCGATTATGCGATTATATCCATTTACTTGATTTAAACCAAACTACATTGAACAAAAATGTTTGTTGAAACTTAGAAAATAACTGCTTATCTGGTAATGAGAGTTTAGCCATCCACACGTGCCGCTGTTTCAAATCATCACCAAATTTGAAGTTAAGATGAAACCAGTAAAAGTAATTTTTTTGTATTCGTTGGAATACTAGGAGCACAGAGTTGGAATTATGGCCTGTAGCGATTTTAGGATTTTAATTGAAATGACAGTAACACACATACAAACACATAGAGCTCTCAGCAATGCTGGTCACAATGAGAGTGTGCTATTAATGCTGCCTTCTCTGGGGTGCCGGTGGTGAGTTTATTACAGTGTGGACTTCAGTGTTTTTCATACCACAGGTTGCCAACCATTAGTAACTCAGTAACATGGGATTTGACTAGCATTTTTAAAGTGGAATAGAAAAGAATGGAAAATGTTAGAAGGATGTTAAGGATATTCTTTCATAAGTCTTTCTTCTCGTGTATATATACGTGTGTACTGAGTCGCAGTGCAAAATGTATTTCTTATCATGGATTACAGTAAAAAGTTTGAAAGCTATGGTTGTAGGAAAATCCAACAAGGTCCCCATCCATGTTACGCTCTTGAAGTTTGGGGTGCAGGGTTGGGGCTCCTGCCGCCTCCTGGTGCTCTGCAGTGAACTAGAGGGTATATGCCCCTTTGTAGACCTGACACTGAGCATGACCCTCAGGGAAATGAGATCGGGAGGTGGGTATTCAGTTTTTAAAATCTCAGCACAGTGGGTTCTTTCCTGGTTACAAAAGTAATGCTTGATAAGAGATCACATCAGGCCTCAGACCCCGGGAAAAAGATGGGCATGGAAGAATGAGATGGAGCCCCAGGCCTCAGAGAGGAAGGTGGCAACAGGAAGATGGGAACAGAACCTCTGCAGCAAAGTCCAAAGAAGAATTCTGCTTATTCAACCTGGGTGTGGAGGGGGGAGGGGCAGCTGGAGTCAGAAGTCTTGGAATGGGGAGTCTTTGTCTTAGCTTATCTTAGCAGGGGCAGGTAGAATAGTCTTAGACCAATTTAGGAGCTCAGGGATTGACACGGGGCATGAGGAATGCTTCTGTCCCTCATCTTCCTCTCCGCCCCAGTGTCTAAGGGGAGCAGATACTACAAGACTTTGATTAAACCGTGTTTACTAGAGGGGTAGGTTTTTTGTTTTAAGAGTCGATGGCTCCCTTTGGCTTTTGCTCCAATTTCCTGGTATAGGAGCCTGTCCTCTGGAATGTCAGCCAGGCCTGTCTTTTTTCCACGCCAGATACTGGGATTGGTTACCTGAGCCAGATCCAGATTGGGTATGGCCTCCCTTCTCTCTCTTCCCCTGCAAACATGCTGGTCATTGCTTTGACCCTGTCCCACGTGGTCAACCAGAGGGAAAGGAGACGTAGATTTGGACTTTGGGGCAATGGACCTAGCCCAGGCTCCATCTTAGCCTGACCAGACCTCTGCTGAGATGTATGCCATGTTCACCCCTAGTAATCAGGTGGGCATTGTTTCCACTTTCTCTTGTTCCAGAAATGTCTAAGTCCCAACTGCAGGGGTTCTCAAACTTTGGGGTGCAGCAGAATCAGCCGGAGGGCTTGTTAAGCTACAGATTGCTTGGCTCTACCACCCGCCAGCTTTGATGCACCCAGGCTGGGGTGCGTTTCTAACACATTCCCGAGTGATGCCGATGCTGCTGGCCCAGGACCAGACCTTGAGAACCAAACCAGCGGTCTGTTTTGAGAAGGGTGTTGGGGGAGAAGGTGACTGGCAGGGCAAGAGGAGAGCCCTCCTGAGATCTTGGCCTTAATACCACCTTAATTCCATGAAGCCTGCCTGCCCCTGCCCCAAGCTAGTCCCCTGACAGTCAAGGCTGCCGGGGGATCACATCTGGAGGAGGGTGACTCAGTAACAGCGGCTCTGACTGGTTAGTTTGGGGACTCTCCATCTTGAGGGGACTCAGGAGAGGAGGGGTCCAGGGCACCTTACTCTTGGCAGCCACTGAGGACTGTGGTTGCCTGTCCCTGGAGGAGAGCCATGCTCTTGCCGATGGAACTCCTTGTGCTGCAGGGCCTGGGGTACACAAACCAGAATTCCCAGTAACTTCTGCAGCCAGAGGCAGGATGCGGGGCAGGTTCTGATAATGAAATGCAGTCACATAAGATTTGAAAGGCAGAAAAGAGGAGGACGCTGTCTTTCCTCAGCTGTGTAGGTGCCCAAGAAGGCTCTGGAAGGCATGAGTGTGGGCAGTGGCTGCATCCCATGGCCCGCTGCCTGGTCCCCAGCTTAGAGGGTATGGGGGCTCTCACGGCTGCTCCTCCAGCCCTTCCATGTGATAGCTTGTATTAAATCCCTCTGAGCTTGAAAGATCTGGAGTGTTTTCCGTTTCCTGTATTGAGCCCTGACTGACATGGGGAGAGGACGGTCTGGGCACAGAGTATGGCGTAGACCCTGCAGCTGGTGAGGTGACCGTCCTGGGCGGGGGGACCTTTGGGGGTGATGAGCCAGGGCCAGGAGAGCTTGCCTGCTGACCTGAAACCCGCAGCTTGTTCTGCCTCTCTCACCACAAAGCCTCCCTTCTCCCAGCTTCCCTCTCTGGATTTTGCAGCAAAGCAGGAAAACCAGCAATTTTTTTGAGAGTGTAGGCACACGTTTTCGCTAGGGCTCCATGACTGTCTGCTCTGCCCATTTTGTTAGTTAATTGAATATTGTCCTGTCCTGTGCTCTAATTTCTGGGCATTCACTCCGCAGTGAGCCTTTACCCTAGTTAAGGGAAGAGAGCGAGTTTTTGGTTTCCAGCCCGAGACTGAACAGCAAGTGACTTGAGCAAGTCAGCCTGGCTCAGTGTGAACGCAGTGCTGGATGGGTGCTGCCGATCCCGGCCACAGTGGCGGACTCTGGGGCCACTTCCTCCGTCTGCCTTGCTGCCTGGCCCCACCTTAACGCCCTGAACTGCAGCTCTTATTCCGGAGCTGATTCTCTGGCTCAGCAGTTCTTCCTGAGCAGAGACAAGACTGAATATATGTCCCTTACTGATTGTTGTCCAGAAGGACTTGGTTGCTCTGGTCTCACTGCTCTCGGGCGCCGTACCCCCTCCCTGCAGGAGGAGACGTCTGCTGCACTTGGGTGTGATCATGTGAACTTGCTCTGGCCAATGAAGTGGGAGTGGAAATGACTGCCCTTGGTCTGCACTTGGTCTTTAGTCCCTCTTGCTACATGCCAGCAATGATGTAGATAGAGGCAGCGCCGCAGTGATGACTGGCTGCAGGAACCCAGGAGGGACATGGTGCTAAAACTTTCAAAAAATATTAATTCTGTATTAGTTTATTGATTTCTGTGAAGTGGTTGGGACTTTAGAGGCCTAATACATTGCACCTCTCACCCCAGCCCAGGTTTAGCCCAAAAAGGCCGGTCGTTCTTCCAAATGCACCAACGGGCTAGGTCAGGAAGGGGTGCAGGGAGTTACTCTACAGGCGGTCCTGTCCCCTGAAAACTTCAGGGGAGGGAAATAGGAGAGGTTTCTGAAGGGATTTCATCACTGTAGAATTGTATCACTCTCTGTATCTGAAAGAATTTGCCAGAAATAGAAATATTAGGAGAGGCCATAAAAACGTTAATTCTTGTCTCATTTTCATTCTTCCATATTTGAAAGCCTAAGGAGGCCATTCAAGTGATGGATCAGGGCATTAAATAAAACTTTAAGCAACGGTAATCCTAACCGATAGAGCAGCAGCTCCATAGTAGGTGAACTGTGGCCTGAACCTTAACAGGGCAGACTTTCTGTCAAGTCTGCGAGGGCCTGGCTCCTCGCTAACTGATGGCCGGTGCTCCCAGCACAGTGCTCTGCTCTGGCTGCTGAGCCTGGGGAAATGGCGTTGTTTTGAAACCCAGTGCTCTTAATGAAGCAGTTCCTGGCCCTGAAACGTGCGGAAAAATACTTAAAAGTGCGATGAAAAACTCGTCTGTTGAAAAGCCAGTGACTTTCCAGGGTTGATTTTTAAATAATAGATTTGTTTTATTTGACACTTTGGTAAATGCTTTAATAAAACATAACAAGGTCAAAGAAATTGTACAGTGTGTTTTATGTCCCACAGCCTGGAATATCTGAACTCTGTGCTTGCAAATGAGCATCATTAGTAGTGAAAATTTTGTTGCAAAATTTTTCATGGACTGTTTTGGAGTGTCAGACTTCAAGGCGCTATCACAGAATTGGCAAGGTTCAAGGGATTTTTACTGACTTAATAACATTTTTCTTTATTGTCTCCATAATCACCTGCTTCATGAACTGTGGCTAGAGCAGATGTTGCAACTGGTAATTTTCTTAGAACCCAAGTGCCATTATGTTTTTCCATCTTTTGATTTCCATCATTTCTGGGAATTGTTAGTAGATGGAATAAAAAGAGAATACATTATAAACAATTCAAAACACTGAAAACAAAATTCCTTGGACCTTTTACAGCTACCACACATGCAAATAAATGTGGCTTTGCATTCCAATGGCATTTGAGTGGGGATTACATTTTCCTCATTAACCTCTTTCTTAACCAAACGGTATTGTTTTTCAAGTCTCTTTTATCGAAATCAAGTTTGACATTTTAAATTAATTCACACTCAGTTCAAGTGAAGAAGCAGAATGTCTTCTTTTGATCCCAGTCATTTGTGCAGTCCTGGCTGAACTGTGCCAAAGTAGGAAGGCCTCCTGGTTTACCATGAAATCGGGAGGTTGGTTGTATTCCTTGCAAAATCAAAACATTAGGGTACTAAGTATGTTTTTTCCTGTCCTACTAAGGAAAGAGGTGGAAAAATTAATCACGGATACACACCTGAGATCTGAAGTGCTTGCCTCCCAATGGCAAACTATTTATAAAGTGAATGTACATACTTCTAATTGAAGGAACAGCCAATCTGTCTTCCATTGGTCATAACCAGTAATCCCTCTGCTAATATGTGGACCTTAATTTGAAGCAGTGGGAATCTTCTCTTTTCTCCAGGAAAGTCAATAGAGTTGTTTAGAAAGACTGTACAATTTCGGTAGGAGGAGAAATATAACTTAAGAGTTTTTAAAACTTCTGTAAACACTTATGCATGTATCTGCAGTTCTTGCCCTGATACAGAACAAAAGTGTACATCGTTTTCATTGTTGATATTTAGCAGTAGATGGTGAAATATTTGTGTGTATTTGGGTATGTCTAAGTAAAATGAGAGAGATGTTAAAATAACTCTCGGTCTGAGTTACATGCACCAATTTTAGGAAACCCTGTAGCAGTTGCTTTCACTATGCTGTTAGCCCTGTCTTGTTTTGTCAAGATTTCTTTTTCTTTCCACCATCTTCTCATGCATTATTTTCAACTCCTGTAATCCTAGCTCAATGTGGCATGAGTTAGAGTTGGAAAGAGAAGCAACACTAGTTTTCTTAGTGTCCACAGTTTCAGAACACACCCTTTCATGTTATTTGACACCATTTTCTACATGTGCTTTCTTTAGAAAGTGGAAATATATATTATTGAGAGTTTGTCAGATGATACCATATTGCAAAATGTTTGCAAAACTGAATTATTGACAAAATGCATGTGATTCCAAAAGGGCCTGCTTGATTGAAAGCAGTTGCAGTATTTCAGCATGAGAATATTGCTCATCCTTTCTGTTTTTAGATTCTACAGAGCATACCTCTGGACTTCTGTCCGCAGAAAGCAGTTTCTACACAGCTAACTTGGAACAGGTTAGAGCTAGACTCTACAGCTTCTATTCCTGCAGTAAGCATTCAGGAAAACTGCTCTCCCCTGGTCATCTCTAGTTCATAGAAGACTGAATTCCCCTGCCTGCCTCTAGTGTCTAACACCACCTACTTCGCGTAATCATGCTTGTGCCATCCCAGCGTGTGCTGTGGTCGCCAAGATGCAGCTGTGCCCTCAGTAGGTCCTTTGAAAAGATGCTCCTTCAGAATTGACTTGCTGTTCACGCCTCAGCATCCCAGCTTGGCTGACACTTAGCCTACTTCTGCGAATGACACCAAAATCAGTTCTGCCACTAACTAGAAACAAGGCCGTTTCCATTGTGAAAGAGTAATAGCCTCATGAAAAGTTGCATTTGCATACTTGGTGATAATAACAATTAGAATTTTTTTTAAAAAATGTAAAGCCTAAGTATGTAATATATGCGATGTATGGTGAGAGAGAATTTTTCAAAAATATAATGTATTTGACATCTCAATTGCCTTTTGACTAACACAGAATTAGCATCCTGAAAATTGATCAAAGAAGGAGAAAAAAAATTTTGCTTTATTTTTTCATTTGCAATACACTTCCTTTGTCAAACTACTCTCTTAACTAGTAAGGAAAACCATCCACAGCAGTGTAGCTCATCTTTATTTGGAATTTCAGAAAAGCTACTGTCCCCAACTATTTTCTGAACTTTTCAAAGGACTTTTTGCTGTCTAGCTTCATCTTGTTTAAAGATGTTAGAGCTGTGTTGAGATTAATATCAACAATCAGAAAGTAATATCATAGTCTGGTTGTCATTGTCCTGTGTAGACATGCTAGAACTAGATTGCCTGTGTTAAAAATTAATGGATTAGGGAAGAGAAGCATTCGGACTCTCAATGATGGGGGCTTCAGCTATCCCGGCATCTGCCAGATGTCTCATTTTCTAAACTCAGAACCTCTGATAAATTCATGATTTACCTCAATTAGTGCTCTCAGCCCCGGCTGCACGTTAGAATAATCCCAGACTTCTTTTTAAAAAAATGGATAGGCAGGCTCCACCCATTCTACCCTGAGAGCAGAATCTCTCAGGGTAGGGCCTCAGACGTTCGTTTGTTTGTTTTTAAGTGCCCCCGCCCCCTAGTGATTCCAGCATGCAGCCAGGTTGAGAATCGTTAACCCACATGATAATTTCATCTTTCAGAAGGGAGAGGAAGTGATGAAGAGGATTAACACCCTGCTTCTAATTCTGGCCACCTCAGAGGCTCTGCAGGGAAAATCAGAAGTGACAGGAATCCTGGAAGAGGGCCACCTGGCCATCAGAAAATTCCAGAGAGATGTGGTCACTGCCAGACATACAGTCGGTTAGTTTGAGTTTTTAAATATCTCAGGAAATTATAAAAGCTTGACTTTGACCCCCTGGTCTGAGATTCCAAAAAGAAGCAGGGGAGAGTCCTCAAAATGAACTTCTGATGCTACAGTTGTAAATGGTCCAAAGCGAGGGTGGGTCGGGGTGGGGAGGAGAAGAAGAAAAAGGAAGGACGTAGCCAAGAAGATTTACTCTCTTTGTGCAGGAAGCTGTTTGTTGAGATCAGATATATTTTTAAATGGTGTATGTAAAGTGTGAATGATGATCTGGGAAAACAAGCATGCATATAAAAAAACTGCCAAGAACATGTGAGAAAAGAGTCAGAAAGACTAGATCCAGAAGGAGGCTAACATTCCCAATGATGAAGAGGGCTGTCAGAAACAAAAGCAAGTGTAGAATCCATGCATGGCTGGGATGGCGTTTCATCCATGTTATGTCAGCAGTAAAGATACAAGATGACCACTCCCTCAGACTATGTTACACTTTAGAAAGGATGGGACAAAGTTTGGTAAGAGGGATTGAAGAATAAGATCACTTAGGAGCAAATGCTCGCTGTCCTAAATAAGTTGAAACATTGGTTTGGATATAACAAACCGAAATATTAATAGAATTTTCAGATGAAATTGCTTTAATCATTAAAAATATGAAGATTGTAAGATGTGCCTGAGGACTGTTCCACATTTTTTTTTAAGAGGGAAGTAGAAAACGTCTTTGAACTATAGACTCAATGACCTGCTGATTCTTCAGTTCAAAAATTCTAAAATTTACTTTAAAATGCAGTTTGAATGCAAGACTGCCACGTTAAATTATACCTATGACATAGTTAAAAAAGAGAGCAGAGACAAGGAAGCATAACCTTTGAAATAATCTAATTCAAATTCAGAAAGTCATAACCCTTGAGAATTCGATAAAAGCTTAATACACTCTTGGAGTAGTTAAATAATACAGTGTAACTGACCACTCCAGAAATTAGTGGCTTAAAGCAGCTACTATTAATTTGCTCACAATTCTGCTGTTTTCCTGGGCCCAGCTGGCTGGTTTCATCTGGGATCCCTCAGGCAGCTTCAGTCATCCTTAGCTTAACTGAGACTGGATGGTCCAGGACTTCCTCAGCCACATGCCCAACGGTTGTTGCTGGCTGCCAGCTGGGGTGCCAGGGCTTGTTTACATGGTGGGCAGCCTTCCAGGAGAACGAGGGCAGAAGCAGCAAGGTCAAGGTTTAGAAGTCACATAACATCACTTATCACTTCTGCCTCATCCTGTTGGTCAGGGCAAGTTGCAAGGCCACCCCATACCCAGGGACAGGGAATCACATAATACCTTTAGATGAGAGTTGTTGCTGCTTGTGTGTCTAATCTACCACACCTCTCCTCAGAGAAAGGCTCCACACTAATACACACGAAATAGTTTAATTTCAGGGGATTCATGGACCCTTTCAACCCAAGTTAAGAGTCTTTATTCTAACCATTGGCATATTTAAGCAAGGAAATTGAGGTCCAAAGACACTAAGGACTGTTTGTGGAGTATACAAGCATAGGAGAGTGGGCTCTCACATAGGTGTTACAGCTCCCAGTCCTGTGCTGTTTTCATCATGCCCAACTGATAATCACCTCATTATTATCAGAAGTGGATTTTAGCAGTTTCCAAAGTCAACTTTTGACAACCAAATCTGGACAACGATTTAACTCAGATGTATACAGTAAAATATAAGTATTTTATCTGATTTGCATATTCTACACACATATCCAGATAGGAAAGTAGACTGGTTAAAATAAGCAGACTAGTTGCAGCCCCAGCTTTCTGAACTCGCCAGATGCATTTTCCCTTTGTCAATTAGCACGTCATCAGTGGAGCCATGAAAATATCTAGTTCCCTAAAGTTAATCTTTTTTAAAAGCATAACTCACTGTGCTTTTTATTTTAATGAAGAATTATACTCGGTTTTTCAAAGCTTTCATCAAGCTGGTATATTCAGCCTAAAAGTATGAAAACAAATCAGTGTCTGCAGTCAGCCATTAGGTAATTATTCATTCTCTTGCTCCTGTCTTTGTCATTTGGGGTACTATTCTAGCTTATAGTGGTCGTGCCTACCTGGGCTAGTAAATTGGCCATCAGTGGGTTCCCAGAGCTATGTGTTGTAGTCCCCTTATCCATTCCTTTTATGGTTACTCCATGCCCGTGTTCAGACCTGGAGCAACACAGAGTGCTGTGGACATGAATGTCATATTGTCCTGAGTAATGAAATGAGATCCAGGCAGCACCCCGTGACCAAGAAGGCGGGCGTTACCGTAGGTGTGTGATGGCTGCCGGACTCTGGCCGTAAATGTATTGAGCCACACACCGGAACTGAAACGGGGGGTCCCTTGAAGTAACTTCTTTGTTTCTTTTTTTAAGAAGGTCGAAAGACATGAATGAAGACATACTAGTAACCAAGCATGGTGTATCAAACCTAATTAGGAATAGAAAATCACTTCTAAAATCTGTGTCTGTTCATTTTCCTTACTTCATTTGTTTCTGTTTCGCCCTCATCTGGGATTCATTTGCCTTTCGTCATCTTCCACAATGGCTTCTGCAAGAATATCCGTCTGGAAACCTACAGTGTGGCTTGCACCCACTTCAGACATTGTTTAAAATCTCATTTATTATTTTGTACTGTGGTCTCACTTAAAAGCCAGGTTACTGAGACTGCAGAGCACATACCTTTAATTCCCAGGGTGAGAGGGAGAGGGAGCAAGCCCGAGAGTGTGCTGGGGTGGGCTGAGCTAGCGCTGTGAGATGCCCCACAGCAGACATGCCGGGAGGACAAAATTCAGAAGGCTTACAGGCAACTGAAGTCTCGAGACCCAGAAAACTGGAAACTGCCCAAACCTGGGCTCCATAGAGGATCGAAATGTGATGAAGACCAGGACTGGTATTTGTTTTTTCCAACCAGAGGTTAGTTAGTTAACGACCACATTCCCAGGATTACAAGGATTTGCCCGAATAGCCAAGGGAACACTTATCTGCAGTAGAATTAGTGAAATGAAGAGGTGGGATTCTATGTGAGCCGCCTGTTACAGGAGACTGTATTTAGAACTTGAAATTAACACTGGGAATAATCGTATTAAATTGATATGAGCAGATGAAAGCTATATTAATTAGGAATTATGTTTCGGTAATTATCTTAAATTTTCAGATACTAAAGTCCAGGTGTTTGGGGGAGCCACTAGGGTTTAACATCATTCCTTTAAAGGAAAACAAAAACAAGACCATGTGGGGAGCATCGCAGGCCAGGAGCTTAATCATACTCATTCAGCTCACTTCCTTGCTCCATGCCCAAATAGAAAATAGGCACCTACAGTGGAAAACTGCTTCCGGGCGGGCTGTGCTGCCTTGGACAAGGGCTGGGGGTGCAGCGTTCTGTAGGCAGGGGGGTGCTCTGCTGAAGCACCTCCACCCAACACGGTGCAGAAACATTTTGTGAACAGAGGAAAAGCACAGTGATAGCGATTGAACTCACTAATGGTGGAGGTCCTCATACGAGTGGAAAATTAGGATGTTCTGCTGAAGGCCCCCACTGGCTCCGTAACCTTTAGAGAGCTGGAGGGAGTGAGGATGGCTTTGCATGTAGGGCTGGAGGTTCAGCTGCAGTAAATGTAACCTTGTGGTGCAACTATGGTTCTGTTTCAAACCCTCATTCAGTCACTTCAAGACCTTTCTCGGTTTCTGGTGTCACACGCAGATTCCGGGGAGGCTTACACAGAGCCAAGACACTGGAGGGACTCATCTGATCCTTCATAGTGTCTGTGTGCTCGGGGGACACTGAGTTGCCCATCAGCCTGGGCTGTTCATGGTCATGAATTCAATCCTGTGAGGTCGCTTCAGCTCCCTCTGCCTGCCCTCAGCTCCTGTGCCTCTTTCTGCCACTTCCCCACCACTCTTGGGCACTCAGCAATTGTTCTTCTGCTCGTACACTCACTGGGGCCTGGGGATTTTGTGAGGCTAAGACCTGGGGTGGCCAAGACATGGCACAGAGCCATATTTGTCCCTCTTCCAAATTCTTGCCATTCTCAGGGCTGTACCAGGAAGCGTGGTCCAAGTTTCCCCTTCTGAGATCTGTGAAGGTTTTGACCATTCCCCAAGAACAGCGAGCAGGGCCTTTCTCAGAAACCCATCACTGCCTGCCTCTCCTGCTGGCCTCCCTTGCTGCTTCTCCCAGCCTAGGAATCTTTTTATGGGCCTCAGGGCAGAAAAGACTTGCTTTCAAGGTCTCCTCTGCCCCTGAGTGAGTTTTGTTTTGTTTTGTTTTAATTGTGGTAAAATACATATAACGTAAAATTTATCATTTTAACCAATTTTAAGTGGCATTAAGTACATTCTGATTGTTGTGTGACCATCACTGCTCTCCATCTCCAGAACTTTTTCATCATCCCAAACTGAAATTCTGTCCCCGTTAAACACTAACTCCCCATTCCCCACCCCCAGCCCCTGGGAATCGGCGTTCTGCTTCGTGTCGCTATGAATTTGACTAAGTACGTCATACAAGTGGAACTGTACAATATGTGTCCTTTTGTGTCTGGCTTATTTCACTCAGCATAGTGTCTTCAGTGTTCATCTGTGCCGTAGCCTGTGTCAGAATGTCCTTCCTTTTTAAGGCTGAATAATATTCCATTGTATGGATGGACCACATTTGTGCAACAATGGACATTTTGGTTGTTTCCGCCTTTTGGCTATCATGAATAATTCTGCTATGAACACTGTTGTACAAGTATCTATTTGGGTCCCTGCTTTCAATTTTTGGAAGGGTCTATACCCAGAGGTAAAATTGCTGGGTCATGTGGTAATTCTAAGTTTAATTTTTGAGGAACTGCTATATTGTTTTCCAGAGTGGCTGAATGCACAGGGTTCCAGTTTCTCCATATCCTTGCCTGTCAGTGAGTTCTAAGAGAGGTGCTCTTGGCACTTGGGGTCAGCCCTTCCTTGTCCTGCAGGATTTTCCCCGCTCTTTAGCATCCCTGGCCTCACCCACTATTTTCAGATGATGGAATAATGTCCCCGGTTGTTGTGAAAAACACCTACCCCCCAACTAGTATACAACGCCTTTCAAATATCCCCTAAGGGGTGAGAAGAAGCTGCATAGTTAGAACCCCTGGTGCGATGCCTGAAAGCTTTGTTTCTGGAAACTCAGAAACCTGGAAGAGGCTCTTTTTTCTGTCTTGCTGTCACATCCCTTCCTTGATTCAATTAGTAAAGAATGAGGTAATTTAATTGAAAGGAAGGGACAAGAGGAGGAGGGAGGAAAGAGAGAGATTACTATTTCAAAATATTGACTCACTACACAAGGATTTCTCATCTTGTTTACTTTCTTCTCTTGAATAACTACAAATGTTTGTGATCTTTATTTTCTTGTCTAATCAATTTAGATTTTCCAAAAGGCCCTAGACTTGTCATACATGTCCTTCAAAAAAGCACGCGAACTGTATTAACGCAATGAATGCAGTGTCTCCTTACTTTAACATGCTCTGTTATACTACTTCACTTTGACACCAGGCAGGTGGGTTTTCCACCCATCAAGCAATTCTGCAACACCAGCTGGGTTCCTACACTCTAACTCAATTATGATAACTGCCTAGCTGGAGAGAGCATCAGATCCCACAGGTTAAGGGTTCAGTCCTGCAAGACTGCCCCCTCCACTTCGGATGCCAATCATAAGTGCAGGTTGTCACCAGTGCTTTTGACAAACCAGCCATAAATCAGAGGTGCCCACGACCCCCTCCTTGAGTTCAATTAATTTGCTGGAGTGGCTCACAGGACTCAGAGAAGGATTTTACTTAACTAGATTTGGTAATCTAGCATAAAAGGGTATAACTCAGGAGCAGCCAGATGGAAGAGGTGTGTAGGGCAAGGCCTGGGGAGGGCGAGGAGCTTCCGTCCCTCTCAGAGTGACCCCTCTCCCAGCATGTCCACGTGTCCCTCAACTCAGCAGCTCTCCCAACACCCTCCTTGGGGTGTTTTGGAGGCCCCACCACATAGGCACAATTGATTAAATCACTGCTGGTGATTGATTCGACCCCCAGCCCCTCTCTTATTATAAATCACAATATCCCACCGCTCTTTCCTGGGACGTGATACTGGTCTAGTGACTCATCTCTAGCTGTAGCTTACCCACAGACGAGTGATCTGCAGACAGCTGTGACCTGTCAAGTCTGTTGACATCTCATGACCACAGGTAACTCCAGGGACTTTCAGTTAAATGATCATTAAGTGGCATCCCTTAAAAACAGTGTAATTGTAGACCGTGACCAGTAAATAATCATAAGAATTCACATATCATCATGTGGAGGAGCTACTAGATATTCTAAAATGTAAAGAATTTCTGACTCTTGTTCCTCTTCACTTAACCTTTATGTTTTTAACTTAAACTTTGTTTTTATTTTCCTACTTTCTAATGTTCAAGTGACCTGCTTCCTTAAGTGGTTAAGGGATTTGAAGTCAGAGACCTGGCTGCTTTCAGACCAAGGGATTTACTTTCTGAGTCTGCCTCCTCATCCACAAATCTCTGGATTTACGCAGTGGTTCAGTTCCTTAAAACTGGTAACGTGTTTTTTTTAATTAAAAAAAATTTTGTCCTTTATTTTTTAAATTGAGGTATAATTTATGTATAGCATTATATTTCATATAGTGATTCAATATTTGTATATATTGCAAAATGATCACCACAAATAAGTTTAGTTAACATCACCACCATACATAGTTACACATTTTTTATATTTAACTATAGTTTATTTACAATATTATGTTAGTTTCAGGTGTACAGCTTCAGATTCTTTTCCATTATAGGTTATTACAAGATACTGAATATAGTTCCCTGTGCTATAGAGTAGACCCTTGTTTTTTATGTATTTTATATAGAGTAATGTGTAGAATTCTATATCCAGCAAAAATTATACCTCAAAAGTATAGGAGAAATATTTTATCAGACAAACAAAAACAGCGGACTCTGCAAGAAATGTTAAAAGAAGTTCTTCTGGGAGAAGGAATATGATAAGGTACAACTTAGATTTATATAAAGAAAGGAAGAGCATTAAATAAGGAATTATGTAAGGTAAAATCAAATACTCTTTATTTTTCTTCTCTTTTCTGTTACGGTTTGTCTGTTGAATATAGTTCCCTGTGCTATACAGTAGGACCTTGTTGTTTATCCATCCTGTATCTACTAGTTTGCATCTACCAACCCCAAACTCCCACTGCATCCCTCCATCACCCTCCCTTCCCCTTGGCAGCCACAAGTCTGTTCTCTATGTCTTTGAGTCTGTTTCTGTTTCATAGATAAGTTCATTTGTGTCATATTTTAGATTCCACATATAAGTGATATCATATGGTATTTGTCTTTCTCTTTCTGTCTAACTTTACTTAGTGTGATCTCTCGGTCCATCTATGTTGCTGCAAATGGCATTATTTCATTCGTTTTTATGGTTGAGTAGTATTCCATTGTGTATATGCACCACATCTTCTTTATCCATTCATCTGTTGATGGACATTTAGGTCATTTCCATGTCTTGGCTATTGTGAATAGTGCTGCTGTGAACACTGGGGTGCATGTATCTTTTTGAGTTATAGTTTTGTCCGAATATATGCCCAGGAATGGGATTGCTGGATCATATGGTAATTCTATTTTTAGCTTTCTGAGGAACCTCCATACTGTTCTCCATAGTGGCTGTATCAGCTTACATTCCCACCAACAGTGCAGGAGGGTTCCCTTTTCTCCACACCCTCTCCAGCATTTATTATTTGTAGACTTTTTAATAATGGCCATCCTGACCAGTGTGAGGTGATACCTCATTGTAGTTTTGATTTGCATTTCTCTAATAATTAGTGATGTTGAGCATCTTTTCATGTGTCGGCCATCTGAATATAATTAAATAATGCTTAGATTAAAATAATTTTTTTCTAAGGAAAAAAGACAAAGCAAAAGATGCATTCCAGTCGAGAGGAAAAATGTTAGCTATGCCTCCCTACCTTGGGGTATTACATGAACATGAACAGTTAGGCAACAGTCTAAGTGAAAATACGTAACAGTTGAGTTTATAAATTTTTTAAAATTTATAAAATAAATTTTGAAGTCACTAACAATGCCAGGTGGAGTCACAGGTGACGTTAGCCCAGCCCCATTATTCTAGAGCTTCCTTACAAGAGTCCTTGCCTGCGAAGTCCCTGCACCAAAACATTCTTTAACTTGGGGGCCTTGCTCTGTATTGTTTACGAGCAGTTACTGAGAGAGGAGCTGGGCATCCCTGTCCAACTGAACCTCCATTTGGCTCCTTTGTTCTTTGCAAAAACTTTCACTTCTTTATCTGTGGGATCCTCAGTTATTAAACAACTTTTCTTACTCCTGGTTTCATCTAAAATTACAGAATAAGTAGCTCCTGAGGAAGCACAGGAATCCATAGAGCCTACTCGCAGGCTATCAGGATAACCTTGGTGTCAACAGACAGGTGGCAACCGTCTGAGAAAACCCTGACTCCTGGCCGGGCTTCGGAAGGACTAGCGAGAAAATCAAAACATTTCTGCAAACGTTATTAAATGTGCTAACCTGAAATTACTGCTTATTTATTTTCGAAGGTTGAACATTTCTTGGTGATTCCCCCACTCAGAATTTCGGGTGCATGGGAATCAGATCTAAGGCTAACTTCAAAAGGCTGTTGTGAAGATTAATTGAGGCAGTGTATGTAACCTGCCTTGCCTAATGCCTAGAACTAAATAACCATCCAATAAAAAGCTCTAAAATTGTGATGGTGAAGATAATTGTTCCAATAATTCTAACACTGATGTAATTTTTTAAAAGTTGGTTCAAATCGGTAAATACTCAGAAATTCAAGTTTTAACAGACATGTTTGTTTTTCTAAATCACAAATCTAACCTAAACTATCTGCTGTGATGTCATCATTACCAGCAGGATGTGTTCAGACTCCCCAGCCCAACACACAGAAGCCTTTAGGATTCAGCTACCGTGAACCCCCCTGATTCAGTCAGGAACCCCCTGACTGCCTTCTCCAACCCTCATCCCTCCCCTGCTGCCCAGACATATCAGAATCTTCCGTGGTCCGGTGCCCCTGCTGATCCCTGCCCCTTGGCCATCACACACAGAGCGCCCTTTCCCTTTCTCTGCCCAGTAAACACACTGCCTCATTCTCAGGATCAATCCCAGGATCTGTTGAGAGCCCTCATGTCCCTGCCTGCAGGTAGCTCAGCCTCTTCCTCATGGGCATCCCTCCTGTATCTTATAGAAACTTGTCTCTCATCTCTTCTAGCTAGGTGGCTGCAAAATTTATTGTCCAAATAAGGACACTTTTGCAAACAATAGGGAGCTTTTAATTAGTTCATTGGGACTACAGGTGTAAAGGGGTCTGCTCTACGCTAGTAGCATGTGTGGTCATCTTACCATTAACACTATTTCATGCATGCGTGTATTGAATCATTATGTTGTACACCTGAAACTAGTACAGTGTTTTAAGTTTAATTTTTATTTTATATTGGAGTATAGTTGAGTTACAATGTTGTGTTAGTTTCAGATGTACAGCAAAGTGACTCAGTTATACATATATCCATTCTTTTTCAGATTCTTATCCCATATAGGTTATTACAGAATATTGAGTAGAGTTCTCTGTGCTATACAGTAGGTCCTTGTTGATTATCTATTTTATATATAATAGTGTGTATATGTTAATCCTAAAATCCTAATTTATCCCTCCCTACCCCCAGCCTTTCCCCTTTGGTAACCATAAGTTACGAAGTTTGTGAGTCCATTTCTGTTTTGTAAATAAGCTCATTTGTATTATTTTTTTTAGATTCCATATATAAGTGATACCATATTTGTCTTTCTCTGTCTGACTTCACTTAGTATGACAATCTCTAGGTCCATGCATGTTGCTGCAAACGGCATTTATTTATTTATTTATTTATTTATCTTTTGTGGTACGCGGGCCTCTCACCGCTGCGGCCTCTCCCGTTGTGGAGCACAGGCTCCGGACGCGCAGGCCCAGCAACCATGGCTCACAGGCCCAGCTGCTCCGCGGCATGTGGGATCTTCCAAGACCGGGGCATGAACCTGCGTCCCCTGCATTGGCAGGAGGACTCTCAACCACTGTGCCACCAGGGAAGCCCTGCACATGGCATTTTTTCATTCTTTTTTTATGGCTGAGTAATATTCCATTGTATATATGTACCACATCTTCTTTATCCATTCCTCTGTTGATGGACATTTAGGTTGCTTCCATATCTTGGCTGTTGTAAATAGAGCTGCTGTGAACATTGGGGTGCATGTATCCTTTCAAATTCTAGGTTTTGCCAGATATATGCCCAGGAGTGGGATTGCTGGATCATATGGTAGTTTCTTAAGCAACCTCCATACTGTTCTCCATAGTGGTTGTACCAATTTACATTCCCACCAACAGTGCAAGAGGGTTCCCTTTTCTCCACACCCTCTCCAGCATTTACTGTTTGTAGATTTATTGATGATGGCCATTCTGACTGCTGTGAGGTGATACCTCATTGTAGTTTTGATTTGCATTTCTCTAATGGTAAGTGATGTTGAGCATCCTTTCATATGTTTGTTGGCAGTCTGTATATCTTCTTTGGAGAAATGTCTATTTAGGTCTTCTGCTTATTTTTGGATTGGATTGTTTGTTTTTTTGATATTGAGCTGCATGAGCTGCTTGTATATTTTGGAGATTAATCCTTTGCCACTTGCTTCGTTTACAAATATTTTCTCCCATTCTGAGGGGTGTCTTTTCATCTTGTTTATGGTTTCCTTTGCTGTGCAAAAGCTTTGAAGTTTCATTAGGTCCCATTTGTTTATTTTTGTTTTTATTTCCATTTCTCTAGGAGGTGGGTCAGAAAGGATCTTGCTGTGATTTATGTCATATAGAGTGTTCTGCCTGCGTTTTCCTCTAAGAGTTTGATAGTTTCTGGGCTTACATTTAGGTCTTTAATCCATTTTGAGCTTATTTTTGTGTATGGTGGTAGGGAGTGATCTAATGTCATACTTTTACATGTAACTGTCCAGTTTTCCCAGCACCACTTACTGAAGAGGCTGTCCTTTCTCCACTGTACATTCCTGCCTCCTTTATCAAAGATAAGGTGACCATATGTGCGTGGGTTTATCTCTGGGCTTTCTATCCTGTTCCATTGATCTATCTTACTGTTTTTGTGCCAGTGCCATACTGTCTTGATTACTGTAGCTTTGTAGTATAGTGTGAAGTCAGGGAGCCTGATTCCTCCAGCTCCGTTTTTCGTTCTCAAGATTGCTTTGGCTATTCGGGGTCTTTTGTGTTTCCATACAAATTGTGAAATTTTTGGTTCTAGTTCTGTGAAAAATGCCGGTGGTAGTTTGATAGGGATTGCATTGAATCTGTAGATTGCTTTGGGTAGTAGAGTCATTTTCACAGTGTTGATTCTTCCAATCCAAGAACTTGGTATATCTCTCCATCTATTTGTATCAGCTTTAATTTCTTTCATCAGTGTCTTATAATTTTCTGCATACAGGTCTTTTGTCTCCTTAGGTAGGTTTATTCCTAGATATTTTATTCGTTTTGTTGCAATGGTAAATGGGAGTGTTTTCTTGATTTCACTTTCAGATTTTTCATCATTAGTGCATAGGAATGCCAGAGATTTCTCTGCATTAATTTTGTATCCTGCAGCTTTACCAAATTCATTGATTAGCTCTAGTAGTTTTCTGGTAGCATCTTTAGGATTCTCTATGTATAGTATCATGTCATCTGCAAACAGTGACAGCTTTACTACTTCTTTTCCGATTTGGATTCCTTTTATTTCCTTTTCTTCTCTGATCGCTGTGGCTAAAACTTCCAAAACTATGTTGAATAAGAGTGGTGAGAGTGGGCAACCTTGTCTTGTTCCTGATCTTAGTGGAAATGCTTTGTTTTTCACCATTGAGGATGATGTTGGCTGTGGGTTTGTCATATATGGCCTATATTATGTTGAGGAAAGTTCCCTTTATGCCTACTTTCTGCAGGGTTTTTATCATAAATGGGTGTTGAATTTTGTCGAAAGCTTTCTCTGCATCTATTGAGATGATCATATGGTTTTTCTCCTTCAGTTTGTTAATATGGTTTATCACATTGATTGATTTGCGTACATTGAAGAATCCTTGCATTCCTGGAATAAACCCCAGTTGATCATGGTGTATGATCCTTTTAATGTGCTGTTGGATTCTGTTTGCTAGTATTTTGTTGAGGATTTTTGCATCTATGTTCATCAGTGATATTGGCCTGTAGTCTTCTTTCTTTGTGACATCCTTGTCTGGTTTTGGTATCAAGGTGATGGTGGTGGCCTCGTAGAATGAGTTTGGGAGTGTTCCTCCCTCTGCTATATTTTGGAAGAGTTTGAGAAGGATAGGTGTTAGCTCTTCTCTAAATGTTTGATAGAATTCGCCTGTGAAGCCATCTGGTCCTGGGCTTTTGTTTGTTGGAAGATTTTTAATCACAGTTTCAGTTTCAGTGCTTGTGATTGGTGTATTTATAGTTTTCATTTCTTCCTGATTCAGTCCTTGAAGGTTATACTTTCCTAAGAATTTGTCCATTTCTTCCAGGTTGTCCATTTTATTGGCATATAGTTGCTTGTAGTAATCTCTCATGATCCTTTGTATTTCTGCAATGTCAGTTGTTACTTCGTTTTCATTTCTAATTCTGTTGATATGAGTCTTCTCCCTTTTCTTCTTGATGAGTCTGGCTAATGCTTATATGGATTTTGTTTATCTTCTCAAGGAACCACCTTTTAGTTTTATTGATCTTTGCTGTTGTTTCCTTCCTTTCTTTTTCATTTATTTCTGATCTGATCTTTATAATTTCTTTCCTGATTACTTTAGGTGTAAGGTTAGGTTGTTTATTTGAGATTTTTCTTGTTTCTTGAGGTAGGATTGTATTGCTATAAACTTCCCTCTTAGAACTGCTTTTGCCGCATCCCATAGGTTTTGGGTCGTCGTATTTTCATTGTCATTTGTTTCTAGGGTTTTTGTTTTGTTTTCTTGTTTGTCTGTTTTTTGTTTTTGTTTTTTTGCGATACGCGGGCCTCTCACTGTTGTGGCCTCTCCCGTTACGGAGCACAGGCTCCAGACGCGCAGGCTCAGCGGCCATGGCTCACGGGCCCAGCTGCTCCGCGGCATGTGGGATCTTCCCGGACCGGGGCGTGAACCCGTGTCCCCTGCATCGGCAGGCGGACTCTCAACCACTGCGCCACCAGGGAAACCCTGTTTCTAGGTATATTTTGATTTCCTCTTTGATTTCTTCAGTGATCTCTTGGTTATTTAGTAGCGTATTCTTTAGCCTCCGTGTGTTTGTATTTTTTACAGTTTTTTTTTCCTGTAATCGATATCTAGTCTCATAGTGTTGTGGTCGGAAAAGATACTTGATATGATTTCAGTTTTCTTAAACTTACCAAGGCTTGATTTGTGACCCAAGATATGGTCTATCCTGGAGAATGTTCTGTGAGCACTTGAGAAGAAAGTGTATTCTGTTATTTTTGGATGGAAGGTCGTATAAATATCAATTAGGCCCATCTTGTCTAATGTGTCATTTAAAGCTTGTGTTTCCTTATTTATCTTCATTTTCAATGATCTGTCTATTGGTGAAGGTGGGGAGTTAAAGTCCCCTAGTATGGTTGTGTTAGTGTCGATTTCCCCTTTTATGGCAGTTAGCCTTTGCCTTATGTGTTGAGGTGCTCCTATGTTGGGGGCATAAATAGTTACAATTGTTATAGATTCTTCTTGGATCTATCCCTTGATCATTATGTAGTGTCCTTCTTTGTCTCTCGTAATAGTCTTTGTTTTAAAGTCTATTTTGTCTGATACGAGAATTGCTTCTCCAGCTTTCTTTTGATTTCCATTTGCATGGAATATCTTTTTCCATCCCCTCACTTTCCATCTGTATGTGTCCCTAGGTCGGAAGTGGGTCTCTTGTAGACAGCATGTATACGTGTCTTGTTTTTGTATCCATTCAGCCAGTCTGTGCCTTTTTCTTGGAGCATTTAATCCATTTACATTTAAGGTAGTTATTGATATGTGTATTCCTGTTACCATTTTCTTAATTGTCTTGGGTTTGTTTTTGTAGGTCTTTTCCTTCTCTTGTGTTTCCTGCCTAGAGAAGTTCCTTTAGCATTTGTTGTAAAGCTGGTGTGGTGTTGCTGAATTCTGTTAACTTTTTCTTGTCTGTAAAGGATTTAATTTCTCTGTCGTATCTGAATGAGATCCTTGCTGGATAGAGTAATCTTGGTTGGAGGTTTTTCCGTTTCACCACTTTAAATATGTCCTGCCAGTCCCTTCTGGCTTGCAGAGTTTCTGCTGAAAGATCAGCTGTTAGCCTTATGTTTTTGTTGCTTTTCCCTTGCTTTTTTTTTTCTTTGTATTTAATTTTTGATAGTTTGTTTAATACGTGTCTTGGCATGTTTCTCTTTGGGTTTATCCTTTATGGGAGTCTCCGCACTTCCTTGACTTGATTGACTATTTCTTTTCCCATGTTAGGGAAGTTTTTGACTATAATCTTTTGGAATATTTTGTCAGACCCTTTCTTTTTCTCTTCTTCTTTTGGGACCCCTATAATTCGTATGTTGGTGCCTTTAATGTTGTCCCAGAGACTCTCCTCAATTTTTTTCAATTTTTTTTCTTTATTCTGCTCCCTGACAGTTATTTCCACCATTTTTTCTTACAGATCACTCATCCATTCTTCTGCCTCAGTTCTTCTGCTATTGATTCCTTCTAGAGTGTTTTTAATTTCAGTTATTGTATTTTTCATCACTGTTTGTTTGCTCTTTAGTTCTTCTAGATCCTTGTTAAATATTTCTTGTATTTTCTCCATCCTCTTTCTGATATTTTGGATCATCTTTACTGTCATTACTTTGAATTCCTTTTTAGGTAGGTTGTGTATTTCATCTACATTTATTTGGTCTTGTAGGTTTTTACCTTGCTTCTTTGTCTGTAACATATTTTTTTGTTGTTTCTTTTTGTTTTTGTTTTTTTGTTTTTTTTTGATGGATGAGGCTGTATTCCTGTCTTACTGGTTGTTTGCCCTGAGGAGTCCAGCACTGGAGTTTGCAGGTAGTTGGATAGAACCAGGTCTTGGTGCTGAGATTAGGACCTCTGGGAGATTTCACTCTGATTAATATTCCCTGTGGTCTGAGGTTCTCTGTTAGCCCAGCTGTTTAGGCTTGGAGCTCCCACCACAGGAGCTCAGACCCGACCTCTGTCCTGGCAACCAAGATCCTGCAAGCTGCATGGTGTGGCAAAAAAATAAGAAAAAAAGGAGCAGTACAATATCAAGGAATAAAAACAAAATAAAATTAGAAAGATAAAAAATATATTAGGAAAAATAAAAATATAATTGAAACCACTGAAACAGGGTAAAATAAAACCACAATAGAAAAAAGAAAAAAAAAGGGAGGTGTGTGTGTGGGGAACAAGCCAGACAGAGGGAGCAATAAGAAAGTATAAAAAATAAAATTAGAAAAATAAAAGATTAGGAAAAGTAAAAATATAAAAGAATGAACAGCAATGAATCAACAGGGTAAAACAGAGCCCCAATCTAAAAGGGAAAAAAAGAAGAAAAATAAAAAGCCTTGCCTATGGGGGTGGAGTTTAGGCGGGGTTGGAACTTAGTGGTGGGGCTTAAGGTGGGACAGGACCTAGGTTGGTGGGGGAGCAACGTTCATGCGTGGGGCGGGGCCTATGCTTAGGACCTGCGCACAGAAGGAGAGAGGCGCAGAAGGAGAGAGACTGCACATTGGAGGGAGGGTCTCTGGAGTGTGGAGTTCCAGAGTTGGGAGGTAGGGCCCTGGGTGAGGGTGTGTGGGTGGGGTTTAGGCCCGGTGCATTGGAGGGGGTCTCAGAGGGGTCCTCTGAGTGTAGAGGTGTGGCCCTGGGTGGGGGTGTAGGGGTGGTGCTTGGGCTCTGCGTAGCAGGAGGGAGGCTCCGAGGACAGAGGATTAGGCCGGGGGGCCCAACAAGCTCCCCGGTGCCTAAGTGGACAGGGAAGGCATTGGCCACATTCCCTTCTTTTCCTCTGTGCCCCTCCCCCATCAGCTCCAGGGTCTCCCCCATTGCTGCTGTACCTCTAACTGTGGGTGGGTCCTGTTGGGTGTAGGAGCTCTTCCCCTCCCCCAGCCACTCAGGGGTGCCGGTCCCAGAGGTCCGACCTTTACTTTTGCTCCCCCTTCCCTCCTTCCCACTCCCTCAGGGCCTGTGTGGCTAGAGGGGGCCTTGGTGGGCAGAGGATCAGGCCCAGAATCTCAGCAGGCTTTCAGGGGCCCAAGTGGGCAGGGGAAACTTGGCCACACTCCCTTTTGATCCTCTGTCCTCCCAGTGGTCCCCCAGTTTCCCACTTCGGCATGGATCCTTTCCCCTCCCACAGCCACCCCTCAGGGGCACCAGTCCGGTCCCGCCTCCACTTCTACTCCCCTTACACTCCCCCCACACCCCACGTCCTACCTGGTCCCTGGGGGTTCCTCCCGTCCCCTTAGGTAGCTGTGGTCCCCCACCGGTGCCTGGTAGGTGCCGTAGTTGTGAGGAGACGCGAATTCTGCGTCCTCCTAGTCCGCCATCTTGACTCCACTCCCTGTAGAATTTTTGATGATGGCTATTCTAACTCGTATGAGGTGATACCTCATTGTATTAGTGATGTTAAGCATCTTTTCACGTGCTTTTGGGCCATCTGTTTGTCGTCTTTGGAGAAATGTCTATTTAGATCTTCGGTCCATTTTTTGATTGGTTTTTTTGACATTGAGCTGTATGAGCTGTTTGTATATTTTGGAGATTAATCCCTTGTCGGTCACTTCATTGGCAAATATTTTCTGGCAAATATTTTCTCCCATTCTGTTTGTTGACTTTTCATTTTGCTTATGGTTTCTTTTGCTGTGCAAAAGCTTTTAAGTTTAATTAGGTTCCATTTATTTTTGTTTTCATTTTCATTACTGTAGGAGGTGGACCCAAAAAGATATTGCTGCAACTTATGTCCTAGGGTGTTCTGCCTATGTTTTCCTCTAAGAGTTTTATAGTATATGGTCTTACATTTAGGTCTTTAATCCATTTTGAGTTTTTTTGTGTGTGTTTATGCTGGTCAGAGAGTATTGTAATTTCATTCTTTTACATGTGGCTGTCCAGTTTTCTCAGCAGCACTTACTGAAGAGAGACTGTCTTACATCCATTGTATATTCTTGCCTCCTTTGTCATAGATTAATTGACCATGGTGCGTGGGTTTATATCTGGGCTTACTATCTTGTCCCATTGATGTACATTTCTGTTTTGGTGCCAGTACTATACTGTTTTGATTACTGTAGCTTTGTAGTATAGTCTGAAGTCAGGGAGTCGGATTCCTTCAGCTCCATTTTTCTCTGTCAGGATTGCTTTGGCTATTCTGGGTCTTTTCTGTTTCCATACCAATATTAAAAGTTTTTGTTCTAGTTCTGTGAAAGTTGTCATTGGTAATTTGATAGGGATTGCATTGAATCTCTAGATTGCCTTGGGTAGTATATTCATTTTGACGGCATTCTTTCAATCACTGCATGTGGTATATCTTTCCATCTGTTTATGTCATCTTCAATTTCTTTCATCAGTGTCTTATAGTTTTCTGTGTAGAGGTCTGTTGCCTCCTTAGGTATGTTTGTTCCTAGGTATTTTTTGCTTTTTGATGCGATGGTAAATGGCTTTGTTTCCTTAATTTCTCTTTCTGATCTCTTATTGTTAGTGTATAGAAATGCAAGAGATTTCTGTATATTAATTTTCTATCCTACAACTTTACTGAATTCATTGCTGAGCTCTAGTAGTTTTATGGTAGCGTCATTAAGATTTTCTATGTATACTATCATGTCATCTGCAAACTGACAGTTTTACGTCTTACTTTCCAGTTTGGATTCTTTTATTTCTTTTTCTTCTCTGATTGCCATGGCTAGGACTTCCAAAACTATGTTGAATAAAAGTGGTGAGAGTGGACATCCTTATCTTGTTCCTGATCCTAGAGGAAATGTTTTCAGCTTTTCATTGTTGAGTATGATGTTTGCTCTGGGTTTGTCACATATGGCCTTTATTATGTTGAGGCATTTTTATCATAAATGGTGTTGAATTTTGTCAAAAGCTTTTTCTGCATCTATTGAGATGATCATAAGCTTTTTATTCTTCATTTTGTTAGTGTGCTGTGTCACACTGATTGATTTGCAGATATTGAGGAATCCTTGCATCCCTGAGATAAACCCCACTTGGTCATGGTGTATGATCCTTTTAATGTGCTGTCGGATTCTGTTTGCTAGTATTTTGTTGAGGATTTTTGCGTCTATGTTCATCAGTGATATTGGCCTGTAATTTTCTTTTTTTGTGGTTTCTTTGTCTGGTTTTGGTATCAGGGTAATGGTGGCCTCGTAGAATGAGCTTGGGAGTGTTCCTTCCTCTTCAATTTTTTGGAAGAGTTTTGGAAGGGTAGGTGTTAACTCTTCTCTAAGTGTTTGATAGAATTCGCCTGGGAAGCCATCTGGTCCTGGACTTCCATTTGTTGGGAGTTTCTAATCAGTTTCAATTTCAGTATTTGTGATTGGTCTGTTCATATATTCCACTTCTTCCTGGTTCAGTCTTAGAAGGTTGTACCTTTCTAAGAATTTGTCCATCTAGGTTGTCCATTTTATTGGAGTATAGGTACTTGTAGTGCTCTCTTATTGATCTTGTATTGCTGTAATGTCTGTTGTAACTTCTTTTTCATTTCTAATTTTATTGATTTGAGCCCTCTCCCTCTTTTTCTTGATGGGTCTGGCTGAAGGTTTATCAATTTTGTTTATCTTTTCAAAGAACCAGCTTTTAGTTTCATTGATCTTTTCTATTTTGTCTCAATTTCATTTATTTCTGCTCCGATCTTTATCATTTCTTTCCTTCTACTAACTTTGGGCTTTGTTCTTTTTTCTCTGGTGGCTTTAGGTGTAAGATTAGGTTGTTTGAGATTTTTCTTGTTTCCTAAGGTAAGATGTATTGCTATAAACTTCCCTGAACAGCTTTTGCTGCACACCATAGGTTTTAGATCATCTTTTTTTCATTTTCATTTGACTCTAGATATTGTTTGATTTCCTCTTTGATTTCTTCAGTGATCCATTTGTTGTTTAGTAACATATTGTTTAGCCTCCACGGGTTTGTGTTTTTTTACAGTTTTATTCTTGTAGTTGATTTTGAATCTCATAGTGTTGCTGTTGGAAAAGATGCTTGATATGATTTCAGTTTTCTTAAATTTACTGAGGCTTGCTTTGTGGCCCAGCATGTGATCTATTCTGGAGAATGTTCTATGTGCACTTGAGAAGAATGTGTATACTGCTGCTTTCTAATGGAATGCTCCATAATTAAGTCCATCTGGTTTAATGTGTCATTTAAGGCCCGTGTTTCCATATTGATTTTCTCTCTGGATGATCTGTCCATTGATGTAAGTGGGCTGTTAAAGTCCCCCAGTATTATTGTGTTACTGTCAATTTCTCCTTTTACGGCTGTTAACATTTGCCTTATATATTGAGGTGCTTCTATGTTGGATGCATATATATTGACAATTGTTATATCTTCTTGGATTGATCCCTTGATCATTATGAAGTGTCCTTCTTTGTCTCTTGTAACAGTCTTTATTTTAAAGTATATATTGTCTTATATGAATATTGCTATCCCAGATTTCTTTTGATTTCCATTTGCATGGAATACCTTTTCCCATCCTTTCACTTTCACTGTGTATGTGTCCCTAGATCTGAAGTGGGTCTCTTGTAGACAGCATATATATATGGGTCTTGTTTTTGTATCCATTTAGCCAGTCTGTGTTTTTTAGTTGGAGCATTTAATCTGTTTACATTTAAGATAATTACCGATATGTATGTTCTTATCACCATTCTCTTAATTGTTTTGGATTTGTTTTGTAGGTCTCTTTTCTTCCTCTTTTCGTCTCTTCTTTTGTGATTTGATGAGTATCTTTAGTGTTTGGATCGCTTTTTCTTTTTTGTGTGGATATCTATTGTAGATTTTTGGTTTGCAGTTACCATGAGGTTTGATATAGCAGTCTTTATATATACAAGATTGTTTTAAGTTACTGGTCTCTTAATTTCAAATGCATTTCCAATATCCTGCGTTTGTACTGCCCTCACGATTGCTGCTTTTGAGATCATATTTGTTTGTGGATGATTTCCTACCTTTACGGTGTGTTTGCCTTTACTGGTGAGCTTTCCCATTCGTAATTTTCTTGCTTCTACTTGTAGCCTTTTCTTTTCTACCTAGAGAAGTTCCTTTAGCATTTATTGTTCCTTAGCTTTTGCTTTTCTGTAAAGCTTTTGATTTCTCCATTGAATCTGAACAAGAGCCTTACTGAATATTCTTCATTGTAGGTTTTTCTCTTTCATCACTTTAAATACATCCTGCTACTCCCTTCTGGCCTGCAGAGTTTCTGCTGAAAAGTCAGCTGATAACTTTATGGGGATTCCCTTGTATGTTATTTGTTGCTTTTCCCTTGTTGATTTTAATATTTTCTCTTTGTCGTTTATTTTGTTATTTTTGATTAATATGTGTGTCGGCATGTTCCTCCTTGGGTTTATCCTGTATGGGACTCTCTGTGCTTCCTGGACTTGAGTGTTTCCTTTCTCATGTTAGGGAAGTTTTTGGCTATAATCTCTTCAAATATTTTCTCATGCCCTTTCTCTCTCTTTCCTCCTTCTGGGACCCCTATAATGCAAATGTTGGTGCATTTAATTTTGTCCCAGAGGTCTCTTATACTGTACTCATTTCCTTTCATTCTTTTTTCTTTATTCTGTTCCACAGTAGTGATTTCCACCAATCTGTCTTACAGCTCACTTATTCATTTTTCTGCCTCATTAATTCTGCTATTGATTCCTTATGGTATATTTTTCATTTCAGATATTGTATTGTTCATCTCTGTTTGTTCTTTATATGTTCTTGCTCTTTGTTAAACATTTCTTGTATCTTCTTGGTCTGTGCCTCCATTCTTTTTTCAAGATCTTGGATCACCTTTACCATCATTATTCTGAATTCTTTTTCAGACAGATTGCCTATCTCCACTTCACTTTGTTGTTCTTCTGGCATTTTATCTTGTTCCTTCATGTGGAACATATTTCTCTGCCATCTCCTTTTGTCTAACTTTCTGTGTCTGTGGTCTCCGGTCTGCATGTTTCAGGATTGTAGTTCCTCTTGCTTCTGGTGTATGTCCCCTGGTGGTGAGGTTTGTCCAGGGGCTTTTGTAGGCTTCCTGGTGTGAGGGACTGATGCCTGCCCACTAGTGGGTAGAGGTAGGTCTTGTCCCTCTGGTGGGCAGGGCCGTGTCAAGGGTGTGTTTAGGGGTGGCTGTGGGCTCAGGACATGACTTTAGGCATCATGTCTGTTGATGGGTGGGGCTGTGTCCCCCCACCCCTGTTGGTTGTCTGGCCTGAGGCATCCCAGCACTGGAGCCTGCAGGCTGTTGGGTGGGGCCAGGTCTCGGTGCAAAAATGGTGACCTCCAGGAGAGCTCACGCGTATGAATATTCCCTGGGGCCTCCACCACCAGTGTCCTTCCCCCCGCAGTGAGCCACAGCCGATCCCTGCCTCCAGGACCCACAGGTAGGTCTGGCCCAGGCTCCTATGGAGTCACTGCTTTGCCCTGGATCCCAGTGCACGTGAAACCTTGTGCACGCCCTCCAAGAGAGGAGTCTCTGTTTCCCCCAGTCCTGTGGAGCTCCTTCACTCAAGCCCTGTTGGCCTTCAAAGCCAAATGCTCTAGGGGCTCCTCCCAGGCTGGGGAGCCTGACATGGAGCTCAGAACTCTCACTCCTGTGAGAGAGCCTCTGCAATATAATTATTTTCCAGTTTGTGAGTTGCCCACCCAGTGGGTATGGGATTTGATTATATCGTGAAAGTGCCCCTCCTACCATCTTGTGGCCTCTTCTTTGTCTTTAGGTGTAGAATATCTTTTGGGGTAGGTTGCAGTCTTTGTTATCACTGGTTGTGAGCAGTTAGTTGTGATTTTGGAGTTTTCATGAAAGGAGGTGAGCTCAAGTCCTTCCACTCCACTATCTTGTCTCTACCTCCAATCTGAAACTAATATAATGTTATATGTCAATTATATCTCAAAAAAAAGCATATTCAGTAACCCACTTTACTTTCTAATTTATTTGGCTGTCTCACCTACTAGACAGTAAGTTCCTGGCTGACAGGAATGGGTTTCTCTCCTTTGGCATCTGAACACCCTGTGTCTGGCACACTGCCTGGCACAAAATAATACCCAACTGAGGTCTGCTGAACACATGCATGATTGATAGATGAATTAATGAACTAACTAAATAGTGGCTAATATTTTTAGAATTGTTTTTGGTTAAACAATAGTTTCCTGGTAACACTGCAAAGGCTAACTAATTTCCCCTTAAAATGGTTCATTAAATCTTCAAATGTTCTGTAACCAAAACTTGAACTTATGATAAAAGCATAATTTTTTGCATGTAAATTTATCAGCACTCGTTTAATCGTACAGTTGCGTCTCACCTGGTGTGAAGGTTAATTTGTATGTGTTAACTTTACTGGACCAAGGGGTGCCCAGACATTTGGTCAAACATAATTCTGGGTGTGTGTCTCTGAGGGGGGTTGTGAATGAGATTCATGGTTTTTTTTTTGTTTTTTCTTTTAAATTTATTTATTTTTTTGCGGTACGTGGGCTTCTCACTGTTGTGGCCTCTCCCGTTGCGGAGCACAGGCTCCGGATGTGCAGGCTTAGCAGCCATGGCTCACTGACCCAGCCGCTCCACGGCACGTGGGATCTTCCCGGACCGGGGCACGAACCTGTGTCCCCTGCATCCTTCTCAAACTCTTCCAAAATATAGCAGAGGGAGGAACACTCCCAAACTCATTCTATGAGGCCACCATCACCTTGATACCAAAACCAGACAAGGATGTCACAAAGAAAGAAAACTACAGGCCAATATCACTGATGAACATAGATGCAAAAATCCTCAACAATATACTAGCAAACAGAATCCAACAGCATATTAAAAGGATCATACACCATGATCAACTGGGGTTTATTCCAGGAATGCAAGGATTCTTCAATATACGCAAAACAATTAATGTGATAAACCATATTAACAAATTGAAGGAAAAAAACCATATGATCATCTCAATAGATGCAGAGAAAGCTTTCAACAAAATTCAACACCCATTTATGATAAAAACCTTGCAGAAAGTAGGCATAGAGGGAACTTTCCTCAACATAATATAGGCCATATATGACAAACTCACAGCCAACATCATCCTCAATGGTGAAAAACTGAAAGCATTTCCACTAAGATCAGGAACAAGACAAGGTTGCCCACTCTCACCACTCTTATTCAACATAGTTTTGGAAGTTTTAGCCACAGCAATCAGAGAAGAAAAGGAAATAAAAGGAATCCAAGTCGGAAAAGAAGAAGTAAAGCTGTCACTGTTTGCAGATGACATGATGCTATACATAGAGAATCCTAAAGATGCTACCAGAAAACTACTAGAGCTAATCAATGAATTTGGTAAAATAGCAGGATACAAAATTAATGCACAGAAATCTCTGGCATTCCTATACACTAATGATGAAAAATCTGAAAGTGAAATCAAGAAAACACTCCCATTTACCATTGCAACAAAACGAATAAAATATCTAGGAATAAACCTACGTAAGGAGACAAAAGACCTGTATGCAGAAAATTATAAGACACTGATGAAAGAAATTAAAGGTGATACAAAATAGATGGAGAGATATACCATGTTCTTGGATTGGAAGAATCAACATTGTGAAAATGACTCTACTACCCAAAGCAATCTACAGATTCAATGCAATCCCTATCAAACTACCACTGGTATTTTTCACGGAACTAGAATAAAAAATTTCACAATTTGTATGGAAACACAAAATACCCCGAATAGCCAAAGCAATCTTGAGAACGAAAAACGAAGCTGGAGGAATCAGGCTCCCTGACTTCAGACTATACTACAAATCTACAGTAATCAAGACAGTATGGTACTGGCACAAAAACAGAAAGATCAATGGAACAGGATAGAAAGCCCAGAGATAAACCCACGCACATATGGTCACCTTATCTTTGATAAAGGAGGCAGGAATGTACAGTGGAGAAAGGACAGCCTCTTCAATAAGTGGTGCTGGGAAAACTGGATAGGTACATGTAAAAGCATGAGATTAGATCACTTCCTAACACCATACACAAAAATAAGCCCAAAATGCATTAAAAATTTTTAATTGAATTAAATACTCATTTGAGTATAAAACAGTGGGCGTGGGGGGTGAGGATTGGTAGAAGCTTAAGAGGAGACTGTTTCGGTTTTCCTGCTGAGCTGCCCCATGGATACGGTGATTCTCATCCAGAATCCAGGTCAGTATGCTTAACCACAATCAAGAAACCAAGAAGAGTCAAAGACTTTTTTAAACCTCCAAGCCAAAAATGCATTGTTTTCCCCCCATGCACCCAGTATTTATTAAGAACTGACTGTGTGTTGGACATTGTAGAGGGTGATTTTAATTCTTTGCCTTCAAATAAACCTGGAATTTATTCCCATAAGTCAAATCAGATGATTTTATCCTAACTCGGTCTATACTGCATTTCTAATCTCAGTATCCAGGGCTAAGGGACTTTAAAAACTTGGTGCATAGTCAGTACTATTTCATCACGTGAACTGAGCTGCTGTTTTTCTTTTAATTTTCAAAAAATATATAATATTTTCAGCTTTTATTTCTTTGTAAATACCTAACCTTCAAAGGTTAAAAATCATCACATTTTTGAAATTTTAATCTTACCCTTTGATCTTTGGGGGAAAATATGTTCAAAGTCTGTTGCTCACAGAGGTTTCTTTTAATGCTTTGTTTCCTAGAGTCCACTGATAATTTCATGAGATTTGTTCCTTTTAGTCACTTTTTGGTACTAAACCATGAACATACCTCACTTTTAAAAACTATTAAATAAAACTTATATTACATGGCTATTAGGATGATTGTTTCTAAAAGTTCACATAATGCTAAAAAGTAACAAATCAAGGTGCCAAATCCAGATAATTTCAATGAACTGTATTAAAAGGAAATGAAGACAAAAGTCATAGGGCTTCTCTAAGGTTGTATAAAACAAAAACTTGTCTTAGTAATAAGCAAATGTTCTTAAGTACATTTAAAACAGAAAATGTTAAGTGATCCAATTTGGATCTCTGTCATTTAATTTGCTTTGGAGGAAAGGCGATTTGGTTTTTTGTTGGTTTTGTTTGTTTCTTTTTTCATACAGCCTTTATGACCACTTGCTCAGGAACCAGGGTCTACCTGACAAATCAATATGCCTGTGAGTTGATCTCAGTCATTTAGACTGTGAATGCCAAGAGGGAGGGAGGGGGTGGGTCCCACTCCTCTCTCATCTCCCTATGCCTGGCTTGGTGGAATGCTTATAAGAGATGCCCAGTGCAGGCTTCTGCACCAATTAAAAGCCTTGTAACCTTCTGCTATAACAGCTTATACCACCTGGTAAACACATTATGGTGCGTACCAATGATAAACAGGTGAGAGAGAGAGAGAGGGAAGGGGAAAAAAGAAGAGATAGGAAAGGGCCAGAACTGTAGCCCTTGTTCCTAACTCTTTCTGGGTTCTCTGCCTGGGGTGGGCCAGATGTTCGGCCTCCCAGTGAAGGTAAGACCCCTGGAAAGGCTGTCATTGGTGTACTAGAGAGTCGGGCACACAGGCACAGAGCCTAGGTAGCACAAAGCAGGATAAGCAACAACAGAGGGCTCTAACAGAGTCAGTGGCCTCGTGCAGACAATAAGGCGGCAGGAACAAGCCTCCCCCAATGTAGCAGGAACTCCAAAGGAGCTGAAGGTCACCTGTTCCCTGTCTAAACCTGGAAGGGGGGGGATCCACGAGCCCAGGCCAGTTTCTTCCTCCTTCCTGCAGGCTGCTTTGTTGGTGTCTGACTGAGAGAGGACTCCACAGGCAAGTATTTATTATTCATTCTCATTTATACAGCGTTCTTCTTCCAATTTGAAGAAAACTGCTGCTCACATCCAGAAATACCTAATTCCAATAGGGAGTGTATAGCATTTGCTTCCCATCAAAGCAAAATCCTCAATACATGAAATCTGAGATCTTGGCAATTTAACGGATTCCTTATAATTTTTAAATAGCATATATTAGTGCTTTACCCAGTTGGAAGGTTGCTGAGGGATACTTGGCAGCATCTCTGTTTTCTTTTGAAAAAACAAATTCGTAAAAATGAAGTGTTCTACATTTATTTTATGTTGTTATTTTGGCGGCTTTCTTTTTATGACCAAATTCTGAGTCTGTTATAGTATCTGAATTCTAAAAAGATCTGATTGATTACAGAAAAGTTTATTGAAAAATTGGCTTTGCTATTTTTTTCTCTGGCTAACTCCTGGGTGGTTTAATACAGTACTTAGTATTTAAAGGACCTAATTTATTTTTCATGGCCCATCACCAATATCCAAGATAGCATCCAATTTCTTAGTTCTGAACTCCACCTTGAGTGACTTCCAAACTAAATGAAATGAAAATACCTTGCGCAGACTTGGTTTACACACGGTGGCAAAATTAACTTGAAGTTACATGGATCCCACACTGGGGATACTTCCGAGCTTCTGCTCTGTATGTACCCGCCAGAAGCCTTCTCCTCACTTCACTTTAGGTAAAACAAGATTTTTTGAGCACCTACTCTGAGCAAAACAGTGCTGAAAATACAAAGGTGGATCAGGCTCAGTGCCCAATTTGATGGACGCGGTTGGAATGGGGTCTTGAACTGTGCTGTCACTGCACACTCTGTCTCTGGGGACAAAAAGTTCTTGCTCTGGCTGTTTGTTAGGAGACAGTTTTATTCTTGTCCGATACATCTATTAAACATTTATCTTCATATCAACATGTCTCCTAATCTTTTAAAGTCAAGACAAATGGGAGTATACAGTTTAAATTACATTGAGGAGTTTTAACCTGGAAAGTGCTATATATTTCCAATGGGTTATTTTATGGTCTCTGTTTCCACACTTGAGTAAAGATAGTGTTATGTATATAATTTTTGAGTTCACTTTAAAAAAGTTTTTTAATTTAAGTATAGTTGACTTACAATGTTGTATTAGTTTCTGTTGTACAGCATAGTGATTCAGATATGTGTGTGCATATTCTTTTTCATTCTTTTCCATTATGGTTTACTACAAGATATTAAATATAGTTCCCTGTGCTATACAGTGGGACCTTGTTTATCTATTTTATATATAGTAGTGTGCACCTGCTAATCCAAAACCCCTAATTTATCCCTCCCCACCCCCTTTTCCCTTTGATAATTATAAGTTTGTTTTCTGTGTCTGTGAGTCTATTTCTGTTCTGTAAGTAAGTTCATTTGTGTCATATTTTAGATTATACATATAAGTGATACAGTATTTGTCTTTCTCTGTCTGGCTTACTTCACTTAGTATGACCATCTCTAGGTTCATCCATGTTGCTGCAAATGGCATTATTTCATTCCTTTTTATGGCTGAGTAATATTCCATTGTGTATATATACCACATCTTCTTTATCCATTTCTCTGTTGATGGACATTAGGTTGCTTCCATGTCTTGGCTTGTGTAAATAGTGCTGCTGTGAACATTGGGGTGCATGTATCTTTTCAAATACACATTTTCTTCTGATATACGCCCAGGAGTGGGATTGCTGGATCGTATGGTAGCTCTATTTGGAGTTTTTTAAGGAACCTCCATACTATTTTCCGTAGTGGCTGCACCAATTTACATTCCCACCAACAGTGCATGAGGGTCCCCTTTTCTTTAAGTTTACTGTGAATGGGCATACAGTACAATTCACTTTTGTGTATGTACATTTCTGTAAACTTTGAGAAATGCACAGAGTCATAGATGTACCACAATCAGGACGCAGAACCAACCACTCCCTCCCACAGAAAGCTCCCTCTGCTGCCCTTGGTAGTCAGCTCCCTCCTCCCCCACTGACCCGTGGCAACCACCTTCTGTTCTCTGCCTCTGTTGTTTTATCTGCAAAAAGTTTGTGTTTATCAGTGGGTTTCAAAACAAGGATGAGTTCACTTAAGCCATGCTTTGTGTCATTAGTGTGCTCAGCTATCCCTTGTCAGGATCTTTCTCTGATGCCTGTCAGTTGAAAAGGGTGGAGCCATGAAATACTTTTAAGGACCTTTTGAGTCACAGACTCCTCCTTTTGGCTTATGTAAGGAAATGTCAGTGGTAGAGAGACTAAGGGCATCAGGCAGCTGTCCTTGTCCGTTTGGAGCTCTGAGAATGGCTCTCCGAGCAGGGCCATCTCCCTTACACATGAGTGTTGTCTAACACCCACCCACGTGCTTGGCAGTGTTTCTCAGAGGAAACACTGAGTAAAGGTCTTCATCAGGGAATGGATAAATCGGTGGATTTTGTTAGGGAGCCACTGTTTGAGTTACCATCTAGACATCACTGTTACTGATATTTTTCAATAATTCCATTTTTGCAAAGCCTTATTTCTATTTGGGTCCAATTATCTGGGGAGAAGTCTCCTCACTCCCCACCCTCTTGTAATTAAAAAGCATGTTCTTTTTAGATGATTTCAAAATGTTCTCCTCCACCAACTCCCAAAGCTTGCTGGCTCGGCCAACTTGATGCAACTCAGCATCGCTGGGATAGAAGAAGAACACATGGAGCTTTTAGAATTGAGGTGAAATGGAACGGGGAGCAGATTAAGGCAGCCTAGAGGTGCTGAACCTTGGAGGACCATTTTAACGTGAGTGTTTTCATGCTAATACTTAGCTCCAGCTGGGAGGGGTTACAGGAATTATAGGCAAATGTCCAAGTTATCATCTTTCCTAAATGTTGGCAGGGTTCTCCCAAAACAATCCAAGGCAAAAAATCTGGCCTTGGGTGACTAGCAAATTTCGTCAACCAATTTGCTCTTTTCCACCCTCCCCACATTCATATGAACCCAAAAGGCAACAGCTGGCATGCCAGGGGTCAACTGCTGTGCACCTGTGCTTGCTTGTCTCCTGGGTGGATTCACTGACTTTTAATCTAGTGCCTTGAGTAGTCAATTAGGTTAAATTCTAGTGATTTTTTTTGTATAATATTGATATAAAAATGTCTAGACTCTAGACCAATGCCAGAAACTGGATAATGTGATTCTTTAGTACAATAGGAAAATATCTTTTGTCTGTAGACTATTTACTCACATCCAAATAAGGAAGAATAGAAGAAATTAACTTGATAAATTAAGTAAATTTTCTTTTAAAATATTGCTTCAATTCATTGTGTATTCCATGAGAAATTTTTTGTTAGCCCACGTAATCCAGAAAATTCCCAGCTTCCTCCTTTTCATGTATAGATACATATGTCCTTTGTACTATTAATATCAGGCCCAAATTTGGAAGAGGGAGAGAACTCATGGCTGACAATAATTCATAAACTAGAGAAACTAGTTTATAGCCCAATTCATTTTTTTTCCTGTGGACATTCATGGTTAAGGTGGCTACATCAGGTCTGTGAGCAAATAGAATATTGGCATTTTTTATCTCAAATGAAGTAAATGAATAACACTTCAGAATTATAAAAATTTACATTTTAAATCTGTTGTATCACTCAAATTGATATTCATTTTACAATTCACAGTGTACAATTTACTACATTTTTATAGTTTTGCATATTCCATTATTCTGTCAAATATTACATAGCTGAATGCTAAAATATCATTAGGCCAACCACTTATTTTAGGTACTTGTGAAAGGAACTGAGTTAAGCATTTGTACTCTTATAAGTTTGTGCCAAATTTGTATGTAGCAGGCCCACCTTATTTTTTCCACCCTCCATAAGTGAATATCTTGTACCAAACCTCTCCTTGCCTTCTGATTGGAATCTTGGTCTCTCCTGACACCAACACCGTGTTGGTTCCAAAACTGTATAATGTATGTTCCAATCCTTATTTTCCCATTTGACTATATCTCCCCAATTGGAAGATGATGGAAAAATATTGTGAACAGTAATGAAAGGACTTGGAGGTTTTCACTCTGCAGACTGAACAGTTGCTTGCTGGGAATTGTTCCCTTGGATTCCCTTCCTGGGATGGAATGTAACACATTCCAGCTGACGCTATTCAGGGCAAGAAAATAGATCATGATTAACTTGATAGATGACTCTGAACCTAGCACTGCAGCTTGGGAATTTTCCCTTCGAGCACATTGCTTAGGACAAGTTTATGTACCGAGTAAAAAGGAATTTGTTCTGTGTGACCACAAGTATAGTGTGCTGAAGTTCACACGGTTTTCTCCTCCTCCTCCTCCTACTTCCTCTTTTTAACCTGTCTCCCTCCCCACAACCTCTTTTGTTTACTTCAGATTGGCCATTTCATCCGTAAATGTTCTTTAACCGGAAGTGGGCCTGGCTCTAAGCTACTGCCAAGTCTCCCCTGTCGTTGGTTTTCCTGTGTGTGTAAAGGAAGGTGTGAGGAAAAGAAAAGGACACCCCTGTCACACCTGGGAAGACAGAACACTCATCCCATACAGAGGACAATGTCAGGACATTACGGGTACCGTGTACAAGCACCACTACCACCACACACATACACCACGTACACTACACACGGCACAAACCACGCACAGACATCACACACACGACACACACACCAAAAACACCATACCACACACACCATGCAAAACACACACAAAACACACCACACACACATGCACTACACATACAACACAAACCACACACACCATACACAAACACAACATACCACACAGAGACCACACACATACACACCACACATACACACACCACACATGCCACAAAGACACCACACACACACACCACACATAGATCACACACACAAATACCACAAGCAAAGACATACACCACCCAAATACCACAACACATTCAGACACACATACATCACACATATACCACATGCCTCACCCACACACCACATACACATAACATACACCCCCCCACACACATACACCATGCACACCACACACACATACACAGACCTCACACAACACATATACCACAGACACCACAAAACCCACATACAGACCACACACTCCAGATACACTACACATATACACCACATATGCCACACCCGCACATACACATATATCAGACACAAACATACACCAAACACATACCACACACACAACACATACATCACGGACACCACACAAACCACACACACACCACACCCCCCATACCACAGACATGTTCCCAACACAGATCACACAAACCACATCACAAACACCACACATACATATATCACACATACACCAAACACATGACACACACACACCACAGAAACCAAAGATA
>NW_021703782.1:5844259-5860456 GCF_005190385.1 Monodon monoceros | reverse complement strand
CCCCCCATACACACAGACCACACACATATACCATGCACACTTACCACACACACCCCTCACATACCACACACACACACACACACCACACAAACCACAGACACACACCATATACACCACACAAACACCACATCATGCATACCACGCACACATTCTACACATAACATACAGCACACACACACTGTGTGCTTGATGCGCAGTGAGGCCAAACAATACGGAGTTTGGAGCAGAGAAATGTTTATTGCAGGGCCAGGCAAGGAGAGGGGTGGCTTATGCCTTAAAAAGCTGCAACTCCCAAAAGGCTTTTAGCAAAGCCCTTTAAAGGCAAGATGAGGGAGGGGTGTGGTTGGTTAGTTGTTGCACACTTCTTTGTGTTGGATGTAGCTGTCTATGTAGGCCAGGTCAGTAAGGTCCTGATGTTCTGTTATTCTCTGGTCAGGTCAGGTCAAGGTTAGGTTACCCTGTATATTTCAGGCTATAGGCAGCATTCTTTTACAAAAGATGCAAAGCCAGCATGACTAAGCACAGGCAATAGAACACAAAGGTTAAATAAGGTAAAAGGAGCAGATCTAATATGGAGTCAGATTTGTTCCTCCATATTACAATTCTTCCCTTTTCTTTGATACCCCTCAATCTTGAGGACAAGGTGTTGGACAACAAGAGGGGAACGGTGTTTTGGATAGAGAGGTTAATCATAAACTCAGCAGAGGAACTCCATTTCACAGTGATTTGGTTTCCAACTCCAATCCTGTTTCATCTTTCCCCAATTCTTTCAGGGAATGGGGTGATTACCACTCTGGCTACTTCCTCCTGAAATGGGACATAGTCCTACCTTGATTTGGGAAATGGGCACAGAGCTGGAAATATTCTCGAGGAATTCAGGAGAATAAGCCTGAAAACCAGTCTGGACCTGGCACTTTGGGGGAGACTTGTAGCCAGGTAGCCAGTTGTGTACTTTCATCTAAGTAGGTTTTAACTTCTGATGTGGAATTAACATATATATAACGGGCAATTTGATCACTGCACGTCTCCTTTTTCTGCTGACATCTGACTAAAACAATTTTATTGTCTAAAAATTTAATAGTTACAAGAGATCTTGAGGTCATATAGTTGCAGCTGCCATCTGCCAGCAGACACTACTTTGAGAATGGCTGGTGGCATCCCAAGTATGACAGAGCTCAGAAAATTCAAGTTTTCAGCAATAGAGGAATATGCCTGAAATCACATGCACAATGGCCACTAGTTTTACCTTGAACGTCTGAACCACATCTACTCCAGTTTTGACTTTCAAATGTATTCCACTCCTCAATGGCCAAGGCAGATGTACAATGCATGTCCGAAAGGCCACAAAACAGGCTGCTCTGGTCAGTAAAGTTTAAGTTAAATCATGTATCAGCTAGAATGACTTCCCCAGACCTCAGAATATGTACAGATTTCCCATCATCTCCCTTGTTAACTGCAAATTCTTCAACAGACCAAAACATGTCCCTTGATGCCAGGGTGATTTAGCTTCTTGCCCCAGGTCTAGATCATGTCCCTTGGCGCTAGACCTCCTTTATATTTGCCTAGATACTCATGATGGGGGAAAACTGATCAAATATTGTGAACAGGCTCAGAGGTATGTTAATGGGTATACACTTTATAGGCCATACATTTTATCACTTATACCCAATTGCCACACAAGCATTGTACATGTGCTTTTAGCAGTAGACTTATAAGCAGGCAGTGTTCTCCACAAACATGTAAATTAAGTCTGGTCAATTGACTACATAGGCTTTCCCAAACTGGCTGTGGTGGAACTCCTCAGGAGTCTTAGACTGAATTCCCAAAGGCCTCTCAAGGCCAGGAAATCCATGCCAAAGGCCTGCCATCAGATTCTGCCTTGGTGGCATTCTTGGTCCCCAAAATACGAAGATTCCTGTACATGCCAGGAGACAGTCTTGCCCATTCACCTGATAAGGCTGCTCAGAACCCAAGGATCTCCAGTTTCTGGAGGGACCAGCCAGAGAGAAAAGAAAAATATTTCAGTTTTACTCAGTAAGGTATAATTTACCAAATTTCTGTAACTCATGAGTAACTTGAGAGGAAGTGCTTCCCTATATCTGGAAAACACAAATCAGAATCAGTAATATTCCAGACAAAACCCATAAACATTATAACCGTATTCACCAGTTCACTTAGTAACCAATCCTTTTGTTAACTTTTTATGAAGCCATCAGGATTTCCATTAGGGTTTTAAATGTCTTACCCAGTTCAGCAGTATAATCTGAGTATAACCTGGGGCTCCAGTGGTTAAGACTCTGCACTTCCACTGCAGGGGGCATGGGTTCAATCCCCGGTCGGGGAATTAAGATTGCGACTTAATTTTGCCATGTCGTGCAGCAAAAAAAAAAAAAAAAAGTATTATAATCTAAAATTTATTAGTCCTTCCTGTGAATCTTCTTGAAGATGAAGCAAGTTTGCAAAGCATCAGCTTAACTGTCTATTAAAGACTTAAAAAGGCAAGGTTAAAGATCTGATTACAGTGTGTTAACAGAAAAGCTTAGTCAAGTTGCTGCGATATACAACATTTTAAGATAACCAGAATTATGACTGATAGCATTATACCAGGACATATCTACATTTCAGAAACTTTACATAATTTCTAGAATATATTAATAACATTTATATGTACTGTATAATCTGAGGAGGCTTATCACCCACTTGACGATGCTTCCCATGTAATTCAACATACCAAATAATACGAGTTAAATACTTCTAAGATGCATCAAGGGCCCTCTAAAGCATCCCAACGTTAGCTGGAGGGCAAAAGAATTTTAATTAAAATTTGGTATTTGGGAAGTTCCTCAAAAAGTTTCAAAACACGTGGTCAAATAAGATCACAGGTCACTGTAAGACAATACTTGTTTCTTAACCAAAGTGAGAAGAGATCTCAGAAGCAAATATAGATCACTTAAAGGCAAGGAAGTTCACATAATCTGTTATCAAAAGCAGCATTCTAGGGACTTCCCTGGTGGCGCAGTGGTTGGGAATCCGCCTGCCAATGCTAGGGGACACGGGTTAGAGCCCTGGTCTAGGAGGATCCCACATGCCATGGAGTAACTGGGCCCGTGTGCCACAACTACCGAGCCTGTGCTCTAGAACCCAGGCTCCGCGATAAGAGAAGCCACCGCACCAAATGAAGAGTAGCTCCCGCTCACTGCAACTAGAGAAAAGCCCGCGCAGCAATGAAGACCCAAGACGGCCAAAAATAAATTAAAAAAAAAAAAAAAAAGCATTCTAAGTAAACTTGTTCCCTTAGTAGAGGGACCAAATCGAGTCTTGCACCAGCCTATTTTTAATAACAAAATCCATTTACTTAAGTTTAACCTAATCTCAGCCCAACCATGTGTAAAACTCCCTTTTAAAAAAATATATATCCTACTTTCCTGCTGTATACTGAAATGTTTCCTTTATTATTTTAGTAGCTTTAATTACATATTTAAATTTGAATCCAAAGCTCTAAAAAACCCTTAATTTCTAGTGAAACCCAAGAAGCAATCAATTATTAACTGTCCTTTAGCATTCTGTAGGTTGGCAAACAACATTTTTTTTTTTTTTTTTTTTTGCGGTACGTGGGCCTCTCACCGTTGTGGTCTCTCCCGTTGCGGAGCACAGGCGCTGGACGCGCAGGCTCAGCGGCCATGGCTCACGGGCCCAGCCACTCCGCGGCATGTGGGATCTTCCCGGACCGGGGCACGAACCCGTGTCCCCTGCATCGGCAGGCGGACTCTCAACCACTGGCCACCAGGGAAGCCCAATAATAATATTTTAAAACATCTGCTTTTTATAGAAAATATCTCAGTGTGGCACCAAACATAGTCCCAGACACCTTTAGCTTCTATATTCAGTACTTAATGTTTCAGTACCCTGCCTGGGAATGACCTAGCTATTCAGTAATCCCCCATCATCCAACCCAGACTAGCACAACTCTAAAATTTAAGTTACCAAATATCTGGAGGGACCACCCTTAAGCAGACATTCCCAAATCATAGCCATTTCTAAAGAGATCACCCAAAAGCTCTCATCCTATTTGCATCTAATTTACTTATAAGAATTTCATCATACCAAGCTAATTTTTTTTTCTGTTGACAAACTGTGCAACAGAAACAACATAAACCCATTCACCCTCAGTAAACCCAGGCACAATAAAAGACATGTCTGTATTGACCACACCAACAATTGCCTTCATACCTCCTTGCCAAGAGAACCCCAATACTGTTCAGTTATTAGGGCCATGATTTTCATTGGTCCCTCCTTAGCCCCAGTGGGTGAATGAGGATTAGGTTAAGGCAATCCTGGTGTAATTCCTTTTCTTCTTGGCAATATTTGATTTAATACAGGTGCAACCTTGCTTAAGAACTGTGAAGGCAAATAAGGGAACTTTTGGGTTTCCTTTGCTCTTGAAAGGGACAAAAGGTTCATACTTTCCTGAATCTGGTCATTGTTGGATGAGGAGTGGTGCTGTGGAAGCTGTCTTAGGATCATGAGGGAACAAATCCAAGGACGAAACTGACATGTAAGAATGGCAGAGGAAAATATGGCAAGAACCTGGATCCTTGATGTCACTGATTCACTGACTGAATCTATGCTGGAACCATTAGGAGTTAGTCGTAATTGTTTAAGATACTTTTAGTTGTGTTTTCTATTACAAGCATTTAAAAGCATCCTAAGTAAGTAATGTTAAAGGCATCTCTCACAATTTATACTTATTTTTAGGAAACTCTTACTAGAAATTTCTATTGCTGGTTATAAGGTTTATCCTAAGTAGTTTGAATTTTCTAAAAGACATGTCTGTATTAGTCAAACCAACAAGCTTAAGCTAGCTTCAATACCAGATATCAATTCCATACTGAATATTTCCCAGATCATGAGGACCTGAAGTTCATTTTGGCCTGTTTTCTAAATAGTAGTAAGTATTTAATTTGTAAGCATTTACTTTTAAGTCTATTAAATAGAGCTCATTTACAAGTTAACCTCAGCAATACTATCCAAAGACAAAGACACCTAATCATAATGAAACACATACATCCAGATAGCTCTCATAGCCAGCAAACTTACATGCAAGACAAATGTAAACATACACACAGAACAAAATCTAATTCCTGCAGAACAAAAACAAAAGGGTGAAGTCCAACAATTTCCTCAACTCTTTCAAACAAGGATCCTACTTTTTAACAGCAAACAACATGCAAATGTAAAGATAAGGAATCATTACCACACGTGTCATGGCAATTCACCTGGCAAATGCAAACCAAAAATAACAGTTGGAATAGGTTGAATTTACTTAGTTACCTTCAAGCTTGCTCCTCAGAATATTTTCGTTCTCTTGGGGTCAGAATTCTGAAAAAGAGGTATTTTATCAAGCCAGCTTTCTCTTAACTGCATATGCAAAAAGAACCAGTTTTGGAATTTTAAGAGAGTTTCATCTTAATTAATTTAGTCCAGAGTCTAAAGAATGTAGTGGTGGTGAAATGTTAAATATCTTCTTTCTCTCTCTTTCTAGGAGCATACTGAAGATCTCCCACTTTTGCAAAATACATGCTAGGGGGACTGCAAGATGGAACAGAGCTCTGATTATCCATACTTAATTATTCATGGCCGGTGTTATCTAGTATTAATAAAGCAAACAAATGCAATGCAAAATGGTCTTTCAGGATCACAGTTCCCCAGCGCCAAAAAGGGAGATACCCATTCATTGCAAAAGGAAAATCCCAACCAATGCTCGACCACAGGCAAAACCCAACACAATAGGGAAGGATACCCTGGTGCCCTCACACGCAAGCCCTGTTACCGAAGACGTCTCAACTGACCAGTGCATACTGATACACACACATACAAACAACTTGTTAACGAATGGTCCCACTAACAAAGGCGCAAGCTGGAGTGGCTCACCCCAAAACAATACACACACAAAAAAACACAAACTACGGTCACACAGAAAATCAGTGGAGGTGTAGTCTAAAATTCCATTTCTACTCCCAGATGGAGGTCTCCAAACAGACTGGCTTAGCTCTCAAAAGAGAACAGACCCAGAGTGTCTCACTTCCTACAAGGGAAGTAACCCAAATGGAGTGGAGAGAATTCCCAGCCTGTGCAAGATGGAGCGACTTACCCCCAAGTGATACCAAATGTGGACCATAGCTCTGGACATTTCTCTGCTCCAAATGGCCTTGTGCACTGGGGCAGCTGACGCCTCTCAGGGAGAGTCCCTCACAGTTCCCGGGTGCAAAATGAGCTCCAGCAGCTGCTGGGAACTTGGGAAGGGGCTGTCCCTGGCCGGGGTCCACCCGCCACAGGCACAGATTCCTGGCTGGCTCACCATAATTGTTACCGGCAAGTCTGTGCCTAATAACAGAGTGAGACCGAACAATACTGAAACATGAGAGTTTGAAGCAGAGAGGTTAATTGTGGGGCCAGGCAAGGAGACAGGTGGCTCATGCCTTAAAAAGGCCAAACTCCCGAAAAGCTTTCAGCAAAGCTCTTTTTAAAGGCAAGGTGAGGGGGGTGTGAACTGTTGCAAACTTCTTGGTGTCAGATCCTTTGTTCTTGTATCTTGTCCGTGTAGGCAAGGTTTCTGTTATTCTCTGTTCAGGTCAGGTCAAGGTCAGGCTATCCTGTATATTTCAAGCCATAGGCAACATTCTTTTACAAAAGGTGCAGAGCCAGCATGACTAAGCAGAGGCAACAGGGCACAAAGGTTGGAGCTAAAGAAATAGATCCAATATGGAGTCAGACTTATTCTTCTCTATTACAAGACCACACACACCCCTCCCCCCCAACTTCAGATTCAAGTCCCCCATGCATGGCATCACAAGGTCCTGTGGGGGAAACAACTTAGTCCCTTCCTTCAGTGATCTGACGCTGGAGTTTTTCTGCAGTGTTCTTCCAGCATGGCCATGCAGCCAAGGACTGAGCATCTCCAGTGACAGAGCTCAGCCTGCTCTCACGAACTCTGTTAGGAAGTACTCCCCCCACACCCCCGGGATTTTTAGCATAAGTCTGTTCTCACGGCAACCAGCCTTTACCATTGGTTTCCGCCCCCACCCTGGGAAAACCTTTCTCCCCACGACCTCCAGAGCATTCGGACAGCAAGCGTGCCCCCCCCACCCCTTCTATCCATGTGAATTCTGTTCCTTTGTCCCAGCGTCGCATGGTTTGTGTCCCCTTCTGGTCTGAACGCTTCTGCCCTGCATGTGTCACGTTTGGGGCTAACGTTGCCCCTGAGGTGTGGTGCCCACAGTCAGACACAGCACACTGGGTGTGGTGATTGTCCATCAATAATTTGGCACTTTGATGGCTTTTCTCACAAAACAGATGATTGCCTTTCGCAACATGAGCCCTTGAAGGCTGACATGGGTCACTTCTGGAGACAGTGTAATGATGGGTCTGAGTAAGGCCAGAGGGTCTTGCTCCTTTGCCACGTGCAGTGGTTCCCAGACAGTGGCCCACAGGACACAGGTCACCAACGGTCAGGGGACTTCCTGTGCAAAGGTTGCCAACTGTGACTGTGCTTCCATGCTGGAACCTGGGTGCCCTTGATGCCCTTGAAGTGTTCTTCATCCGTCTCTGGAGGGCCTGCTACACGTATACATTCCATGACCAGTGCAATGTGTTTATAAGCGGGTGCATAATAAATTACTGGAAATAGCTGAGGTTTTAATCCTCCATTAATACAGAAAGTTTGACTCCTGTCAGCCATGGTCTCTGTTTAAAATATTTAGGAGTTGGTTTCCACAGCGGTCTGCCAAATCCTTCCATGATGGATGGCGGAAGCCAAGCCGAGTCGGGGGCACTTCACTCACTGTGGAGATGCGGGGGCCAGGGGACGCGCTGCTGCTTCTCACACCAGGTCAAGGAGCCAAGACTGTTCTGTGAGAAGAGTAGGAAGCCACTTGAGGACACGAAGAATTTCTGTCTCCAGTCTGAGGGATAAGGACAGGGATGTCCAGCATCTTCTTTGTCAGGGGCTCCTCTGTTGAAGCCATTTGCCTGTTAGTATCCGGGTTTCCCTGGGGATGTGTCCTTTACACTAGTTTTCTCACTTTCAGAGCTGCTATCGTGACTGGTCACCCAGGTACGACACAGAATATTTCTATCTATCCGCCCCACACCAAAGCCCTCCCTTATCCTGGGCAGTAAGGGCCCCCGGGGTCCTTTAGAACCTGACACTGATACCTGCAGGGAAGGGCCTGATCCTAAAATACACGAGAGGATCCAGCACTGAACACCTGGGTGATGCCCTCGTGAGAAATTCAGGAAGTGCCACTTGAGGTAACGGGTCTATCAATGGTGCTACCCCTTCATCCTTACAGACATGAAGTTCCCTGCAAGCTTTCCTGCCTGCTCCATAGTAAAGGAAGCGAAACAATAAATACAGGTGCGCTGCCCTGCCATGTGGGAAGCGCTCGCGTACCCAGCACTTGATGCCCAGACCTGTCCCTGCCTCGCCTCCCGTCTCCTCCGCTCCAGCCATCCCCAGCCGTGTCGCCGGCGGCACCATTAGCGACCCTCCTCCTCACTGTGGGAAGTTCCTCAGGCATCCCAGGCCCTCCCGGCATGTCCAGACCCCAAGGCTTTCCTATAACACTCTCCCTTCCACCAAACTGCTCTTCGGTAGGTCTACGAACGCCTCGTACCATGTCTGCACACCTGCACGGGGGGTGGAGCCCTCTCCCCGCTCTTGGTCCAGCCTCGCCCTCCCTTCCAGGCCCCCGATTGCGCAGCCCCCAGTGCGCTCTGCTCGCTCACAGGGGACCGGGGTGCTTCTGTCCTGGTGCCACGCTTGGCGTGCGCTGTGTCATGTCGGGCGGGAGACAGTTCTCCAAGGGCCTCTCCTGTGTCTGACATCTTGCAGGCGGAGACGCTGACACCTCTATTCTGTATGGACTGTCTTTACAAGGATGCTTACACGGTGGACAGCCTGGAACCTCGGAGATGGAGGTTCCCTCTGGAGAAGGGGTGGCAGCCGTGCTTCCCATCGTACAAGCCTTGCCTGCCTTGGGCTCTAGGTTCCTCTCCTGTAATGCCACCCGCTGCCGTGCAGTCACCATGTGGCCACCTGAGTCACCCTGCAGGAACTGGGGAACTAGCACAAGAAAAGACTGGCACCCAGACTACTGATATAATTTAAGTCCTTTATCTCTGACTCAGCGTCCTGTGTCTCCTGCCAGCACCCAGGACACTGGTGGGCTAGCTCCTCACTTACAAGTGGGGGAAAATCTCAGCCCTTTCACAGCTCTTGACAGGAGCTTACTCTGGGAGTCTCATCTCCCCCAAATAAGAAAGTCAAGGGTAGAGACAGGAATCCTGTATTATATTTCCTAACACCTCTGTTTTCCCCTACACATTCTAGTGCACAGTAAGGTTTTTTGATGATGAAATAAATGATATTAATAATAAAGGCAAATAATCATAGTAAGAAGCTCCCTAGTTTGACTCAGTTTCCACCCATAATGATCTTTTCTGTTCTGCATGGCTCTGGGTCTCTCAAGCAATAGGGTCATTTTTTAATTGCACGTGTGCAAGAGGGGATGGGCAAGGAGCAAGTGTGGGGAGCCTAGGGAACAAGATGAAGGGAATAGGTTCCATAACCAAGCTGTGGCAGAGATTCCTAATTGCCACTCAATATTCATTCTTCCTTTTTTTTCCTTGTAAAAATAATCCTAATTATTGTTTTAGCTGAGAACATCATGGCTAGCTAAAATCATACATTTCTCAGTCTGCTTTGTAGCCAGATCTGGCGTATCACAGAGTTCTAGCCGAGGAGACATAGTGGAAGTGGAAGAGAGCGTTCCCTCATTTTCACTCCTTTTTTCTTCCTACTGCCTGGATTGCAGATATAATTGTTGGCACTCCAGCAGCCATGTTGGCCCATGAGGTGAATTTGGAAATAGAATTCATGCATAGTGAGTAACAAGACAGGAGGAGCATGAGCCCCTGATACCACGAAGCCACCAAACCATCTGTGAACTGACTCCTGACTTCGTTTCATGAGAGAAAAAGAAGCTTCTATTTTCTTTAAACCACTGTTATTTTGGATCTTCTAGCAACCTAATCCTAACTACTACACAAACTCAATTTTCACTGAGTGTGGAGTATATTATAAATCACACTTCCTAAGAAAGGTGCCATCCTATGTCCCTTTGACACTCAAAACATTGAAAAGTGATCAAACCACGTACATGTCTCCATGCAACCCAACAGCAAACCCATTTTAAACAACTGAATTCAATTCTATTTTATGAAGAACTTAGTCTGACTCACACATGTGTGTAGTGTGTCTTAGGAATACTTACATAAACATATTTAGGAATGGCTTGTTTCAAATATTTTCTAACAGCTTGAACGTAAAGATTTTACTACCTAAAATAAAATGTCATAGGTACTTTGAAAATGCTTCGTAACTTCTCATGCCGCCAGCACAGCCCAATTCAGGCTGGGCCCGGCTTCCAACCTTGGCATCCTTCCTCTTGTACCCCAGTGATTTTAATCCCTTGGGCCAACCCCAAGCCAAGGCAAGAGACGCCCCAGCCCTACCAGCTCCACAGCCTGGGACCTTGGCTTCAGGTGACCATTGCTACCATCGGCTGCCTTATGCAAAATGCGATCCTTAATAAACCCTTCTGTGGAATGTGGAGAGGGAACACGGCGGGGCAATGCTAAAAGCACACATGGTCTAGATTCTAGCCCCAGCTCCGTGGTGTACCAGTTGTGCTGCCGTCAGGAATGCATGGGCGTTCTGTCTCTGTGTCCTCACCTGACAGAAAAGGAATGAAGCACAGTCTTTGAGGTTTCACAGAGCAATTCATGAGGAAGAGCTCTGTAACTAGAAGGGCCCCATCATGTCACAGACCATGAAGATGGGGACTTCTGACATTTAGAAATCCAATGGAAAAGGAAGGAAACCATGGACTTAGCCTACTGGGCATATATTAATTTTGGAAGGGTGTCAACCCCTATAATCTGTAACTTCTTGGATGTCTATCAACCCAAACCTATTAGTATCTTCTCTGGAGAGTTATCTCAGAGGAACTGTTTCCTTCTGCCCTCTTTCCAACATACACAGTGGAGGCTAAGGGTATTGCTTTAACTCATCAAACCAAATAAGGTTTATTAATATTGACCAGAGACTTATTAATACGTCTTTTGTTACCCAAACGTTATTGACCAGAGATGTTTCAATATTGATTTACATAACAAATCACCAGCCACAGGCGTTAGATTCTGAAAAAATCCCCTGGTCAATAAATGAGTTAATTAAAAGAATTTAGATATCGGTCTCAGAACAGCAAGATTTGCCTGGTACCTTCTGAAAGACCAAGGGCAGATGGTGGCATTTCAATGTTCACCATTATAGCAGTGTTATTATTCACTATTTTAAAAGATCATCAGGGATACAGGCGAGGCTCATTCTTTAGTCAGTGGTTTCTCAAACACCATGAGGAGAACCTGCTGTCTTCCTGGTGAAGTTCTCAGTCAGGACTGTAGAGAGAAGCCCACAGTTCTGAGATGGAGCACAGAAGTCAGATGCAGGGGGCTCTCTGAGTTGGGCTAACTTGTCAACCTGCTCACCTCTGGTAGGTGGCCTACGTTTAGATCCCAGCTTTGCTATTTGCTTTCACGTAATCCTGGTCCCATAACTGAACTTCAGTTTCCTCATCTATCAAATGGGAATGACAGAACATACTAGATGCTTGTTACTTTCAATCCCATTCCTCCTAGTTTCTCAGAAAACAAACAAATAAACAAAAAAACAATATCTACAGGATCAGAGACCATTGCTACATGCGCCGAAGCCTTGGGGACTCTGGGCCTCCCACCCAGCGTCCTTAGAGGGTCAAGAAGAGATGAAAGCTGATTCAGAGATGTTCCTTGGAGAAACAACTTCAAGACTTGTGTGGGATGGAACTCTACTGGATGACCTCAAACCAAAGGGGCAGAATTGTGAAGCAGACAAAGGCTGTGCTCAGTTCCCCTGCCTCCCAATTCCAGACCCCCTCTCCCTCCTGAGAAGATGTCCGTTCTTGGACACCAGTGTCGCTTAGCTGCTCATGGAGGCTCAGGTCATCTTTCCCTCCCGGGGAAGTCCAGTGCCCAGGGTTGGTCTCAGGCACCACACTCTCATCTCTCAGTCATCCTCATCACAACTTCCTTATGCACCAGACTCCTCTAGAAGAAGGTCTGATAAGGCGATTCACTCAGTGGTTAAGGAGCTCGTAAGATTCTTGGGGTTTCCCTGTTCAAGACAATTAGCAGTTCCTCCCATAGGAGATTTTAAGGCTAAGGCATCACCAAGAAGCCCTTTTATTCTCTTTCCTAAGCCCCATCTTGAACCCACGGGTAAAAAGATTTTTATTTGCCAAAGAGGCGAAGTGATAAGCAGTCACGCAGTGCTGGCCATGGGCTGAGGCCACCAGCGCCGCCCGGGCCTGACCTTAACTGCTGCCCCCAGCAAGACACCCGAGCAGGAAGGCTTTCTGAGCCCTGTCGCTGGCTTGTGAACCCATTATTAGACTTCCAAGATGAGCCTTTAGGAATTTCTAGCCTTAAAAAAGGATTTTGAGAATAGGCTGGTGAGGTAGCATTTTTTAAGGCAACAAGCTGTGTAAGTGTCCACCTAGTCCACCGACGGAGAGGCACACCTGAGCCCAAAGCACTGCCTCTGCCTTTCCCTGTCCTAAGACAGGTGACACCGAGAAAGGGCGGAAAGTCCTTTCAGCCTCAAAGGTCTTTCCAGTTGAAAACACTCAGTGCTGAAGTAGCAAAATAAAATCACCCATCGACAAAAGTGTCGAGGGACCCAGCCCACCTCAAAGGCCTTCTCCCCCGAGCCGGGGTGTAGGAAGGAGTCTGGCACCAGCCTACCTACCCTGTGCGGGCAAGGGAGACAGCAAGCAAGACCCAGGGAAAGTCGCTCAAGAATGGAGACACTTGCGGGCCGCTGGAGCCGAGGGGCCGAGGCCAGAGCGGCCAGGTCGCTGCAGATGGAGACAAGATGCTCTGTGACACGCCAAGCTGTGTGCTGGGAGGCCCGCACACAAACCCCAGCCAGGCTCTCACGTCCGCCCTGTCCCCCTCCGCAGAAAGGCCTTATCATCTGTCACACACGGGTATTTTCAGCCACACTCGGCTGCAGGGATAAACACGGTGTCCGCAGTAGCACCCTTGACTACAAAGGACAACTGTGACAAATGTCAGGGCCCTTAGAATTTGAAGATAGCCTTGTTAACTACTGCGGAGGCCGGACTTTCTGCTGTCAACAGAGCTTCTCAAGTTATTTACGCCCGCGGCAACTTGCATTAGATCACCCCGCCCCCCACTTTTAGCTGCTTCCCTGCGACATGTCAGAATGAAAGCCAGCCTGCTGTCAGCAGTCACATGTCCCACATCGCCTGGACGACCACTGAAACGGGAGTTCCCACCGTGGGCTTGAGGCATCTCCACGTTAGCCCAACTCTAATTCCCCAGGGAACTTAATCGATGGCACAAAATGCTATCTCATCCTTCATTCTGGAAACGCTGAAAGCCTTCCAACAGAATAAATCACTCTGTGAGACTCCGTAAACACCCAGTCTCAACCATGCCTACAAGGATTCTTGAAGAACCTGCACAAGGAGGCTATTGTACGCGTGTACAAATAGATGACACAATTCCAGGGTTTAATACTATCCGCCAAGTTAAACTACTGTGGAGCAGCTGTGCACATGTGAAATGATGCCTGGCACCACTGGAGATCCATAAATCAGCCCTGGCATACTCTCCTCCTATTAAGAGAGTCAAATAAGAAAAAAACCACAAATTAAGATGTGTCTAGGACATGGAAGACATCGCCATTCCTCTCTGAATGCAAAAATAAATAAAAATTAGGCTTCATTTTGCTGGGGTTTCTTTCCGAGGGACACAAGTTTTCCAGCATGTGAAAATCTGGCAGAAAACCTTGTTCTGAGCAGGGTCATGCTGGGCTGGTTGGTTTGCCTTTCTGTATGTCGCAGGCAAAACAGAAGTGATGAGCCAACCTGAGAGGCAGTTGTTCTTTACAAGGAGGGGACGGGGGCTTCCCTGGTGGCGCAGTGGCTGAGAATCCACCTGCCAATGCCAGGGACATGGGTTTGAGCCCCAGTCGGGGAAGATCCCACATGCCGTGGAGCAACTGAGCCCGTGTGCCACAGCTACTGAAGCCTGCATGCCTAGAGTCCATGCTCCACAACAAGAGAAGCCACCGCAATGAGAAGCCCGTGCACTGCAACGATGAGTAGCCCCCGCTCACTACAGCTAAAGAAAGCCCGCACGCAGCAACGAAGTCCCAAGGCAGCCAAAAATAAATAAATGAATAAATAAGGAGTGGACAGATACGCCAGGAACCCAATGCAGCCATAAATATATACATACATACATACATACATAACTAAGGAATGGATGGATAAGCCAGGAACCCAAACTCTCCCAGGAAAATTATAACCAGATTATATGTGTAGGGCCCTGTCTCTTTGCAGTTCATTCCTTTGTTCTGGCTTGTTCGTCTGCAGGACAACAACACACAGCAGAAGTCAGATGGCTGGGCCACTGGATGCCTCCATCCAGCCTTGGGTGAATGGCTTGGCTGGAGAAGCCAGGTCAGACTAAAACGAAGGGAAGTTGCATCATTATAAAGTTGGGTCACCAGTGGATAGAGTGACCAACCACCTCAGTCAGCCTGCATCTGAGGGGGTTCCTGAGATGAATGAGTTTTGGTGCTAAAATGAGAAATATCCTTGGCAAACTGGGCAGAGTCTGTCACCCCAGTAAGTGACCGAGTTTTAGGCTATTTGGGAAAACTGAATCATCTATGAGTCTAAACAAGCTGATAACTCTCAGCTTCTCTTTAGCTGAGTGATGTCAACACAGACAATCCAGTCCCCAGCTAGATGACTCCGCAGAGTGTCACAGATGTCCCAATTAACATCAATTAATTGAGCCTTTGCTTTGTGCTCAGCATGGCGCTGTGTACTGAGTAGGGATAAAAAGGCAAGTGCAAAGAATGAAATTAGAACACTCCCTAACACCATACACAAAAATGAACTCAAAATGGATTAAAGACCTAAATGTAAGGCCAGACACTATCAAACTCTTACAGGAAAACATAGGCAGAACACTCTATGACATAAATCACAGCAAGATCCTTTCTGACCCACCTCCTAGAGAAATGGAAATAAAAACAATAATAAACAAATGGGACCAAATGAAACTTCAAAGCTTTTGCACAGCAAAAGAAACCATAAATAAGACGAAAAGACAGCCCTCAGAATGGGAGAAAATATTTTCAAATGAAGCAACTGACAAAGGATTAATCTCCAAAATTTACAAGCAGCTCATGCAGCTCAATAACAAAGAAACAAGCAACCCAATCCGAAAATGGGCAGAAGACCTAAACAGACATTTCTACAAAGAAAATATACAGACTGCCAACAAACATATGAAAGGATGCTCAACATCATTAATCATTAGAGAAATGCAAATCAAAACTACAATGAGATATCATCTCACACCAGTCAGAATGGCCATCATCAAAAAATCTAGAAACAATAAATGCTGGAGAGGGTGTGGAGAAAAAGGAACCCTCTTGCACTGTTGGTGGGAATGTAAACTGATACAGCCACTATGGAGAACAGTGTGGAGGTTCCTTAAAAAAGTAAGAATAGAACTACCATATGACCCAGCAATCCCACTACTGGGCATATACCCTGAGAAAACCATAATTCAAAAAGAGTCATGTACCACAAAGTTCATTGCACCTCTATTTACAATAGCCCGGAGATGGAAGCAACCTAAGTGTCCATCGACAGATGAATGGATAAAGAAGATGTGGCATGTATATACAATGGAATATTACTCAGCCATAAAAAGAAACAAAATTGAGTTATTTGTAGTGAGGTGGATGGTCCTAGAGTCATACAGAGTGAAGTAAGTCAGAAAGAGAAAAACAAATACCGTATGCTAACACATATATATGGAATCTAAAGAAAAAAAATGGTTCTGAAGAACCTAGGGGCAGGACAGGAATAAAGACGCAGATGTAGAGAATGGACTTGAGGACATGGGGAGGGGTAAGCTGGCATGAAGTGAGAGAGTGGCATGGACATATATACACTACCAAACGTAAAATAGATAGCTAGTGGGAAG
>NW_021703782.1:5742892-5843859 GCF_005190385.1 Monodon monoceros | reverse complement strand
GTAAAATAGATAGCTAGTGGGAAGCAGCCGCATAGCACAGGGAGATCAGCTCGGTGCTTTGTGACCACCTAGAGGGGTGGGATAGGGAGGGTGGGAGGGAGGGAGACACAAGAGGGAAGAGATATGGGGATATATGTATATGTATAGCTGATTCACTTTGTTATAAAGCAGAAACTAACACACCATTGTAAAGCAATTATACTCCATTAAAGATGTTAAAAAATTAAAATAAATAAAATAAAAATGGAAGTGCAATTAATTCCTCACTTTCTTTTAATTCACCTTTATAGGGTACAGCCAAGTAAACCTATGCTAACTCCTAAAGGATCTTGGAATCCACAAAGAGACCTGCTTTTACATGGAGACTGAGGGCACTCATGACCCCACAGCCCTTCCCAATGGCGCTGAAGGTCAGTGTCAACAAGCACACAATCCATTAGCTGAAGCTGGCTGAGGAGGGAGGAGAGAGAATGCTATGCCTTGATAGAGACAGGAGATCCATTTCTTCCGTGGCTGACTCTTCACAGACAGTTCTTCCATAGGAGCTCCAAAAAATGTCATTTGAATAAGCATATCGTCTCCTAAAGGAACTACCAGGAAGAAATACATTCATTTGATTTTGGAGTTCCTTTATTTAAAAATCTCACTGTCTTATAGTCAGGCATATTAAATCTTTATACACAACTTATAAAATGAATGATGTTCTTTTGGTGGCAGCCGCTGTCATAAGGCAAATGTGTGCTCTGTGGTCGGTACTGAAATTTTATTCTTCCCGATTACAGAAGCAAAACTTTTTTATTGTAGAAAACTTGGAAATTTTATGAAAACAAAACTTGAAATCACCTAAATTACTATTATTTTATAGTTTCATCCTATTCCTTTTCTGTGCACATATATTTTTTACATAGTTGGACTCCCTGCGTGTCCACTTCAGTGTTCTGCTTTTTACCCCCTGACATTGTATTTCCCATATTTTCATGTTTCATGAAGTATACTTCCAAGTCAGTGGTCCTGGACCCCTTTACACTCTTTAAATTTATCATGTGGACCAAATATCCTTAAAATTCTCCTCAAAGAGTCCTGTGAAATGTTCCCTAAAAATTCCAGTCAATTCTGTGACCTGAGTGAGTGTTTACTATATTTCCTGCACTAAGACGTAGGAATTATGAAGATGTAAGACGAGAACTTCATGTGATACACACTCATGAGAATTTGAATCTGAAGCGACTCACTGTATTCTGTCCTAGTCATCAGTTATATGCACTGTAAAAACAACTTTCTAGAAACACGCCATGTATGTTTGACTCAACATGGCATTTTTTACCATTTTTGTAAAAAGTTGGACACTGGGCTCTTTATCAGAAATGTAGTATGAAGTATATAATTTTTCCCCAAGGAGAAGCCAGATTCGATTTACATGAATTTAACATCATTTTAAACATTTCAGGGGTAGAGCTGTATCAATTAATATGCTTTCTTGCAAACAAAAAGGCTAACTGGCTTAGCCAAGAAGGACATCGATTAAGCTGCATAGTTTGGAGACCAGAGCAGAGCGGGCTTGGGTGAGAATGTCAGGGTCTCTCTCCTCTTTGTGCTCCTCTCAGCCTTGTCCTCCTTCCAGTGTTGGGCCATCCTCAGCCGGGGAGTATGATGGCTGCTCCCAACACAGCAAGGTCCAGAGGGAAATAAGGGACAAGGTCTTAGAATCAAGGAAGCCTTTTCCAGAGGCCCGCACCAGATGTCCCCTCCTGTTTCCTGACCAGTATAAGGTCATACACACACATGCCTGCCTGGTCTGATCACTAATAAGGGAAATGGGATAACTGGCATTGACTTAGACCAGCAATCATCTAACTATTGCCAAGGACCGCTTCTGGCCCTCAGCCTGTTTTGTCAATAAAGTTTTATTGTAACACAGCCTTGCTCATTTACATATGATTGTGTCTGGCTGCTTTCTCGCAGAGCAGAGCTGTTACAACAGAGACCATGTGCTTCACAAAGCCTAAATGTGTCCTGTCTGGCTGTCTTAGTTTGTTTGGGCTGCTTTTTTTTTTTTTTTTTAATTTATTTTTGGCTGCACTGGGTCTTTGTTGCTGCACGCAGGCTTTCTCTAGTTGTGGTGAGCAGGGGCTACACTTTGTTGCGGTGCGTGGGCTTCTCATTGTGGTGGCTTCTCTTGTTGTAGAGCACAGGCTCTAGGCGTGCGGGCTTCAGCAGTTGTGGCACACAGGCTCAGTAGCTGCAGCTCGTGGGCTCTAGAGCGCAGGCTCAGTAGTTGTGGCGCACGGGCTTAGTTGCTCTGTGGCATGTGGGATCTTCCCAGACCAGGGATCGGACCCGTGTGCCCTGCATTGGCAGGCGGATTCTTAACCACTGTGCCACCAGGGAAGTCCCTGGGCTGTTTCAATAAGATACCATAAACTGGGAGGCTTGTAAACAACAGACATCTCTTTCTCACAGTTCTAGAGGCTGCGGAGTCTGAGGTCAAGGCGCTGGCAGATTCAGTGTCTGGAGAGAGCCCATATCCTGGTTCAGAGACAGCCACCTTTTGGCTGTGTGTCACGTGGAGAAGGGGCAAGGGAGCCCTCTGAGGGGGCCCCAATGCCCCTTCTGAGGGCTCTGCCCTCATAATCCAGTCACCTCCCAGAGTTCTCATCTCCAAATACCATCACTTGGACATCAAGTTTCAACATCTGAATTTTGGGGAGACACAAACATTCAAACCAAACACACTGGCCTTTTACAGAAAATATTTGCCGACCTCTCATGCAGAGAATGCTTAGGGCGGGATAGATGGAGACAGATCACCCACAATGACTGTTGCAAGTCAGTGTGGCCCTAAAAACAAACTCCGTCCTCGAAACGCAGAGAGAAAGCTAACGGCGTATCATCACACTGCATGGATCATATAAACTATGCATGAAGATTAAAGCAGAAACAGAGACAGAGACGTAGAGAACAGATGTATGGACACCAAGGGGGAAGGGGAGGTGGGATGAATTAGGAGATTGGGAATGACACATATACACTACTGTGTATAAAACAGATAACTAATGAGAACCTGCTGTATAGCACAGGGAACTCTACTCAATGCTCCATGGTGACCTACATGGGAAGGAAATCTAAAAAGGAGGGGATATATGTATACATATAGCTCATTCACTTTGCTGTACAGCAGAAACTAACAACATTGTAAAGCAACAATACTCCAATAAAAATTAATTTAAAAAAAAGTAATGTGAGAATTCAGAGGAGAAAGTCATCAATAAAGGCAAGGCAAAAGCATCACCCCAGGACACGAATTCTCCCCTAGATGTCTGGAGACGAGACACAGACGCTGCTCTCTCCAGCCTCCCTGCATCTGGGGCCTCACTCTCCAAAGACAGGTGACCAGCACGTGCAGGTTGGTCTGGACGCTGGCACCACAGGCTGTAATGGGACGGTCCCCTGGCCTTCCTCATGTCTTCTCAGCCTTAATCATTCCAGGATGATTCTAGATAAAAATGTGGAATTTCATCATTGTTGTCCAACCCTGTTGATACAAGTCCTGTATCATTTCCCTCCTGTTCTGTGGTAATTCTCTCTTGTTCTCGACTATTAGGATGCCTTCAAAGGGGTCTGAAAAGCACTCATCGTAAGAGGTAATATTAGAAGCCTCACTCCAGTCAAGAGGATTTTTACACTGAAAGAGATTAGAAAATCCTCGAGCTGAACGAGAAAGGAATCTGCAGGTACTTCTCGTTAGCTTCAAAACTACCACTCTTGGTACTTTCCTAACCTGATACTTCAGATGTGCACTGTGATGCACCAAGCATCGGGCTAAAAGATGCATACTGAAAGGATCCAAGAATATGGAGAAACAGCCTTCAAATTCCTGTCCCATCTGCCCTCTAGGACTCCTCAGAACACTCAGTCTGAAGCTGAGGTGACGACTTCAGATTTCTCATGAGTTTCACAAGGTGGAAACTAGATGGGAAGCAGCCATTGATTAAAAACAAGGAGAGGATGCCGAACTGTTTGGTTTTGACACACATTGTGTGTGTGTGTGTGTGTGTTGCTCTGGGTATCTTACATAGTAAACCACTGGAAGGTTGTTATTCAAGAACAGGACTGCATGGTCTGGGAAGCTCAGGTAACGTTTGCTTCTTTTCTAAAGTAAGTGGGCAGAGGGCCTACAAGTAGAAAGAAGATGGTGAGGAGAGCCGGAGTTGATGTTAACACAAAAGACAGCTGCCTTTCGTGTCTTCCTGGACTCATGGAAGGAATCCCTTATCATTTACTGAGCGATAAACGTGGGAGCAGAAGAGGGGGAGAAGAGAGCCAGCAGCAGGCTGGGACACCAACTGATCACACAGTCTTTGGAGATGCTAAGATGAGTGAGGCAGTTAAAACCAACACATGGGATGTGCCCGCTACTATATACAGAACAGATAACCAACAAGGACCTACTGTATAGCACAGGGAAGTACAGTCAGTATCTTGCAATAAGCTATAATGGAAAAGAATCTGAAAAATTATATATATGTAATATATTTATATTATTATACATATATATGTATCACTGAACCACTTTGCTGTACACCTGAAACTAACACAACGTTGTAAATTAACTACACTTCAGTTTTAAAGAAATGGTTATTAAAAGGAAAAAGACAAACAAACAAAAAACCAACACATGGCACGCTGGGGAGGAAAGTGCCAAAGAGTGATTCATGAGGATCCAAGCCTAGGAGCAGCTCGGCCTCCATGTGCAGCCTGTGCAGGAGGCGGTCCCGCCCGGCACCAGGTGTCCTGTGCGCCCCGGCACGCGGCCTGGTGCGCACACGCACCACTGCACAGATGCGCGCAGGGCTTCAAGCGCTCCCAGCACACACCCGTGAATATTTCATGTGCGTCTGTGGGCTGCATAAAGGTTGAGAAAAAAAGAATGCATAGAGGAGGGTTGTTTTGCTTCAGTGTATACGTGAACTTTGATGGAACTTAGTAAAATACAGAGCGTTTATGAGCGTGATGGATGGCTGTTGGGGGACTGGTTTCCTGCCCTTCCGGCTGGGCTGCAGCGCCGGGCTGCAGTGACAGCACTGGGTAAGGAATGGACGAACAATAGGTCCTGGGAGTTGGTGGCGCTGGGACTGCCCCGCCTGAGTGGGAGGTCCGAGCATCCATCTCCAGTGGCACATAATTCAGAGGGGAGTGAGGGATTCCTGTGGCGTGTGGAAATAGCAAGGGGGTAAAATGAGAGGGAATCATGAAAGTGCACTCGAATCACCCGGCGTGCGGAGGATTGTTCATGTCGACAGATTCCACTACTGCGAAGCCACACGCCTGGTGAGTTTCCGGATCACATCCAGGACCCGCTCTTCCGCGCTAAGTCCCCACCAACATCCGCCATGCGCATGGGCGGCACAGGTGACCGGCCAGCTCAGCTGGAAGACAAGCAGCCTCTTCATGCCTTTAAAAAATTAGCTTGTCTGAATTGTTGAAATTCTACATACTTAAATCAGCAGGACTGGTGGCTTCAGCTGCAACCCCAGGTCAGGGCTGCCTCTCTTCTCTGCCTTCCCTCGGTCTGTGACACCCACCATGTAAAGGGCACCGCTGCACCCAACTCCCACCTTCACGTGATCCTTATTTTTCTTGATCTTAACAGACCTGGTGTCCTTTCCTCTGGCTGTGAGCAGAAAGTTCCTGACTTCCTCAATGCTGCAACAGGTGGCCAGGAGGCAGCAGGAAGAGGGGACACCCTTCTGCACTCTTTTCATAAACGGTGGGTGTTTGTTTGCATGTTGGTTTGTTTTTCATACTGAGGCTCTCCTCTGCTCTGTATTTCATTTCAAAGTCACCAAGCAAGAAAACTGACCCGGCTACAGGTAAATGAGACTCCTTCTTGCTGCTGACCCTGGCTATGTTCTTTCCTTTATTTCCTTTTCCAGGGACTTGATAAGCTCCTGGAAGGATCTATGGACATTTGAGGCTGTTTCTTGAAGGAGCCAGATGCCTGGTCATTCTTAGGATCCCACAGTTGGGAAAAGCTCAGCGCTGATGGGGGAAAGGCCCAGGGATCAGGGAATCCCAGCTTCCTGACAGAGGCGGTGTTGCCATGGAAACTGAGCTGCCACAGCCGCCTGGGCTCTGACATCCGTGATTGGCTCTGGCAGGGGGTGGAGATGATCAAAAGCCCTTCAAAAGCCAGTCTCAGAGGGGAGCTCCGCTGCCTTCTGTCTCCTCCAGCTGCCCCGCCAGGACAGAGAATGTCAGCTCTGCTCCTCGCTCAGACCTTTAGGGGAAAAAATCCCAAAAGACTGAATTCTGAATCTAAGTGTTAAAAAAACAAAAATAGAAAATTTAAAATTCTATATAATAATGGATCCTAAACCTGTTGATTATCAGAACCCCTTGTTCACATGAGGTTTCAAAAAATACCAGTTCTGGGGCCCCAAACTGGGAGAGTCTGAATCCTGGTCATAGGGTCAGTTTCTGCACTCTGTATTTTTAATCCTCCCCCAGATGATTCTAATGATCATCCATATTTGAGAACTAGAACTTAGTTTAGTATTTTTTGTTTTGTTTTGTTTTGTTATTTATTTACTTTTGGCTGCGTTGGGTCTTCATTGCTGCGTGTGTGCTTTCTCTAGTTGTGGCGAGCGGGGTCTACTCTTGGTTGTGGTGTGCGGGCTTCTCATTGCGGTGGCTTCTCTTGTTGCAGAGCACAGGCTCTAGGCGCGTGGGCTTCAGTAGTTGTGGCTCGTGGGCTCTAGAGCACAGGCTCAGTAGTTGTGGCGCACGGGCTTAGTTGCTCTGCAGCATGTGGGATCTTCCCGGACCAGGGACCGAACCTGTGTCCCTTGCATTGGCAGGTGGATTCTTATCCTCTGCGCCACCAGGGAAGCCCTAGTTTAGTTATTTTTAAAAACCAAATATTTAAAAATGTATCTTTGGAGGTTCCATTTGGAAGGTACTGCTTGTGTTTTACTCCCAATTCCAACCCTCTAAGGGTCTTCTTCCACTGTCCTGGAATGACTAATCCGCGGTTTATAGGTGTGGCAGATACAGTCGTGCAGAAAGAGACATTTCATTCCACTTTTACTAAAATTGCTGAGTAACTTAAGAGATGAGAAAGCAATTCATAATTCTATTTTAATAGCACCCCAGAATGTCTCCTACTATCTCAAGGCATGCTGTGAAATTTCCTAGATTAAATTCATTTGAGTTCACTTAAACTTGTAAGGTTTGGAAAACACTGCTTTAGATTCAAGGAAAGAATTCCAGGAGTTTCCTCCCTGCCCCCTCTATCCACTCTCCCACCCTCCTTCCGTCTCCAAAGACACTCCTCTGCAGAGGAAGCTCTCATGTGCATTCTTTTTCCATCGAGGTCCAGTCAGGAAGACAGACACCACACTAGGTATTGCAACAGAGGGGATTTGGTACAGGAAGTCTGTTACAGACGTTAGAAGATGAAAAAAGCAAAACAGGACACTAGGATACAGAGATAGGTAGGAAGCAGCTTCCACTCTTGGGGAAGAGTTGGAGTCACCAGACCTGGAAGTTGACTGAGGGCCACATAGGGCTGGAACCCAAGTCTCAGGGTAGGGCCCGGCTGAGCCACTGCTGGTGGAATGCAGAGAACCCCGCAGCCCCGTCCCCACAAGTACAAACGCCCCCCATGTCCCCTGCCTCTTGTTTGTGGAAAAGCTCATCTCCCAGGCTTCCCTGAGTCACAAAAGCGTAGGCTCCAGTAGTTAATGATTAGGACAACAGAGTCACAGACTCAGTATTTGATGGGTATTCCTGAGCTGTTTTTCAGATACGGTAACAGCCACCAGAGGGCACGACACAAGCTGCTCCATCCTGAGCAGCACTGAATCTGTGGCTAGCACAGTTCCAAGAACTGGCCTCAAGAGAATGGGATTAATATTATTGCTCATAATAATCTGTATCTTTGTGGCATCAAAATAATTATAGCTTGCTCTACCCATACATGTAAATGGGCAACTAGAATTGTCAGCAAAGAGATGCTACATACCCATGTTGACATCTTCCACTCAGAGAAGGCGCCCAATGTCAGCATGAAGCAGTTACAGAAGATGGACATTCGCCCCTAATTCCACAGAAATGGGATGATGTTTAACAGTGGGGAACTGAAAGCAGCTCTTTTGCCCCGTTCCTGTTTACTCATTTCTGTCCCTCTTTAACCTTAAAAACCGAATTATAGGAATGAGGTCACTAACCAATAGAAACTACACCCTGACTTATGCTCTCCTGAATGCACACCATGATTTGCCTGACCTGTTGATTCTTTTCCTAGATAAAAAGAAGAATGAAGAATGAAGTAGTTAAAGAATGACTAGCTCTCTACCCACAGTAGCCCCCTTAGCAATCCTGCTGGCAGATCACTTGGACAAGATGCCATCTGAAGAGAGAGTCAGCCATTCTGCACGCAATGGAGATGCAGAACCCAACCTCCTGCCTTGATGATTCCCTGAGATTCTTCTCCCTTTTCTCCTGTAAAAACTGTCATGGCTGAGCAGAATCTTCAGAGCTGGTCTCTGGACACAAGTCCACCTTCTCCCCAGATTGCCAGCTTTTCTGATTAAAGCACCTTTCCCCTCTACTGACACTTGCCTCTCCAATGATTGGCTTTTGAGCAGCGAGCAGCTGAACCTGAGTTCAGTAACGCTGGTACCTCAGGAGGTGGGAGGAGAGGCCTCTTGGATCTGGGGCTCTGACTCCCTGGGACCACTGCTACTCAGATGGATTGCAGTGAGGTCCTTGGACCATGGAGAGAGGCTGAAGACAGCAACCAGCCACTGCTGCCTGGTAAAGAGCCATTGATAGGCTGACACCCAGAAGCAGCAAACAAAAGGGAAGAAGGAAAACCCCTCTCCCTTCCGCTGCCCAGTCTCCCTCTTGGGTGCATCAGTAGGAAGCCAGCTGACCAGCACAAAGGATGGTCTCCAGAGTCTTGGCCCCTGTGTCACAAAACAGAGTAAAGAAGGGAAGGTCTGGAGAGGGATGGGGGCTGGGTGGGCAGTGTCTTGGTCAAGCACAGCATCAGATGAACCTTTGGGTCAAGAGAGCAGGGATGATTGCATTGGCAGAAACAAGGTTAAAAGCTTTTGTTTCTGCAGCTGCTTTTTTTTTTACTTTTTTTTGGCTGCACCCTACAGCATGTGGGCTCTTAGTGCCCTGACCAGGGATTGAACCCGTGCCCCCTGCATTGGAAGCGTGGAGTCTTAACCACCAGACCACCAGGGAAGTCCCTGCGGCTGCTTTTCTGATGGTCAAATGAATTTGGGAAAACCAATGCCATTAGCATATTGAAGGATCTGAGAAGTCCTACAGTAAAGGATCCTGCTTTACTTTGTTAATTATTTCTCAAATTTATTTAGTATGAATTCCTTATTTTTTCGGATATAATATTCCTTAGAGCACGTGAACTGTGTTGTAAATGCCATTCTAAAAAATGCACTACACCTCAGCGCAAACTGTTTTATCTGTTAGCTTCTGGAGCTGGAAAAAAATAACATATAGAAGTGAAATAGGAAGAAAAACAGAATTCTATCTGCAAAGTATTGAGTCTAACTATTTCACTTTCATGGTTCCTCTTATCTGTAAAGGGGACACCCCCCCTGCCATTCACCATACTGTGAGGAAAAGAATTCCTTACTCAACCTCCAGAAGAATCACTAACCATGAGCCATAACAAAGACCACCAGCCTCGACATAATCTGAGAGAAACGGGGAAGTGTTCCATGGAACTGCACAGAGCATCACAGAGAGACCTGGGTGCCCACTGCCCTTAAACACACAGAGAAGCTTGACAATTACCCCATGGGGCGAAGGGCAGCTCCGCTTTTGTTCAAGGAGGTAAAAGGCAACTCCACTCTCTACCTTTCCATCACTTTTAGGACTCTGATTATTTCAACCTCCTCCATCCCTGCCTCAGGCTGGAAGAGGCATCTGATTTAACACCCGACACAGGCTGACCCGGAAACAGAGGGTGCAGGGCAGCAAAACTCTGCAGGGCAGATGCAGACGTCGGGGTTGAGAGGTTGTCTGCAAAGGCAGATGCTGAGAGAAAAGGAGCAACCAGGACGGAGAGAGGGGGAGGAGACAGGGAAGACGGAGAGGGGAGGGAGGAGAAGAGGGTGGAGGGAAGGAAGAAAAAACAGCTGCTTGATGATTTTCTAGACCCCTTGGAAACTGGCTCTGAATTATCCCTGTTCAACTAGAATGTTTCCAACTCATAGCCATATCCCCCACACACATCAAGTTATGCTAATCTGGCTTTTACTTTTGAGCTGGATTTCATTCATGAAGACAGCTCTTTCCTCTCTGGAAATCTGGAAATTTCTTACGCAAAAGCAGTTTGAATTGATTTTATTTATTTAACTGTATCCTATTTATTCCATTCTGTACCCTAAAAACAGGTACCAAAAATTCCAGACACTTAAATGTGGATGCAAGTAGCTATCACATGACTTCAGCCTATTTCTTTTTTTTTTTTTTTTTTTGCGGTACGTGGGCCTCTCACTGCTGTGGTCTCTCCCACTGCAGAGCACAGGCTCCGGACGCACAGGCTCAGCAGCCATGGCTCACGGGCCCAGCCGCTCTGTGGCACATGGGATCTTCCCAGACCAGGGCACAAACCTGTGTCCCCTGCATCGGCAGGCAGACTCTCAGCCACTGCGCCACCAGGGAAGCCCCAGCCTATTTCTTTTCATCATGACTTGCTATCTACAGACCTGACGTGGCACTAGATTCATATTAAAACATTCTGGCCCGATTCTAGTTCTGAGAAACATTTCTGTCCCATTCATCTGGAAGCTGATCAGTTGAGACAGAGTCTCTGGTAGCTTTGTGTCCAGCACCCACATAACAAAGGACAGAAGTTCCTGGGGCAGAGACAGGAGAAACCAAGCCCAGTTAAATATGTATAGTTCCAGGGATTAGAATCTCCTATTAACACTCTAGCAGACACAGTCTCTTTCTGAAATTAGATTTCTTTCAGCAGATCCGGCCTTACTTCACAGTCAAAACAACACTTCTGAATATCCCCCAAGCTAGTTCCCAACCACAGCCTCCTGTGAAGGTGACCTATGAAGGTTGCTTCTACTTGTATGCTTTTGACTGAAGGAACAGCACCTTGTCCACCTCCTAAATTCGCTGGCTTTTGTCTTGCTTCTTGTTCGCTTGATTCTCACTCTTTCTACCCTTTTGGAATTAATCAGTTTGCTTTCCAAACTTGACTTCAGCTGGAATACAGATTTAAATTTCCCTTTGCTCAGAGGCCCATGACTGAAGGCCAGCAGTGGCTCCCGTTCCCAAGTTTAGTTCTGCTTACTGAACCCTAGCATGTGCAGGGTTCACTCTGAAAATAACAGAGTGCCCTCCTGCCCATAAGCGGAACTCTGGCCCTGAGTTACTTCATAAGTAAAATGACCTATGGGAGAGCCTACAAGTTAACCCCTATGTAGGCTTGAAAAACTACTCCTTGTAAATATTTCAGCGTTTGCTTTTTCTCTTTAACAATTTAAAATGTACTTAAAATATTTTTCCTGAAGTTCTTAAGGTCTAATTATACAGGTTGTTATTACTGATGATTCTGGATTGTTTCTTTCATGTATTTTGTAATTTAGAATTGCAAGTTCATTTTGGTAAGACTGTCTATAGGAATTCTGTGTAGGGCTGAAAATACACCTTTCTAGAGAAAGCTTTTAATAACTTTTATTGAAGACTCCAGGATTGTTACCGGCCTGCGACTGCATTTCAAACTATTTTGTTAGGGAATCTAGGCCCTCCAGACAGTCCAAATTCAAACCTTAAACCAGAGGGAGGGCAACCTGAAGCTGACCTTGCACAAATCTTCTTTTCACTTTGCCTAAGAAGGTATTTTCAGTGTAAGTCTATATAGGATCAGAAGTGGTTATCAAGCAAGTTCATATTCAGAAGTGACTATATACACAAAGGAATCTTGACAAAAAATAAGAAGGAAATGTTCAAAGTACAAATACATGAAAAACAACACAGGACTTTCACTGCTAGCAATAGTGCTGATTAGATAACCTGAAAACCCTCTTACTACAGATCACTGAGATGTACTGGACAAAAATATAACAAGTATGCTTTTAAGTGCTAATAGTAAAGTAAGGGAAATACTCCAGAAACTGATATTTTGACTGTTCTGGGTTTAACCATGGGTTTGAGTTTTAATGTCTATGAAAGTACAGGAGGCAAATTTTGGGGTCCACGAGGGGCAGAAATTTGGACCTAACACCCTCAAATAAAGAACCCTTGAATTACTATACATCTGTGAAAGGGGAGAACTGAAAACATTTATCCCCTCCCAAAGTGAGACTTAAAGGAAACTCTTCTGTTTAGCCTGACCTATGGGGGAAAGGAGATGGGAAGTAAAACCCTGAGAATCTGCAAACACATAAGAGCCTCAGGCTGCATTACCCTATGCAAATCTCATATGCTGGATAGAAGATTCATAAGGCAATACGATTTTCAAATACTACTAAAATGCAATTTCTATCATAATTTTATAGATCTTCTTAGGAGTGGTATTACTTAGCCCCTCTTGGGCATCTGTTTTACTGATTACCAATACAGACAGCATTTGGATCCAGCCTAAATCCTTTCTTCTGCAAAGCAAACATATTTCCTCTTGTTCTATTCTTTTTCTTTTTTAAAAAATTAATTTATTTATTTTTGGCTGTGTTGGGTCTTTGTAGCTGCACGCGGGCTTTCTCTAGTTGTGGTGAGCAGGGGCTACTCTTCATTGCGGTGCGTGGGTTTCTCATTGCAGTGGCTTCTCTTGTTGTGGAGCACACGCTCTCAGGTGCACGGGCTTCAGTAGTTGTGGCATGTGGGCTCAGTAGTTGTGGCTCGCAGGGTCTAGAGCACAGGCTCAGAAGTTGTGGCGCACGGGCTTAGCTGCTCCGCAGCATGTGGGATCTTCCCGGCCCAGGGCTTGAACCCATGTCCCCTAGAATTGGCAGGCGGATTCTTAATCACTGTGCCACCAGGGAAGCCCCCTCTTGTTCTATTCTTAATGGAGGCCAGACTCCTTAAATAATCACCCTTCTTCATGGTACTCAAGACCCAATCTCCCTGCCACACATTCCACTCTGTTGTCTTAGTAACCCAGCCGCACAGAGGGTATCCTGGAGGGAAATGTCCAAGATCAAACGGGGTGTCTCTCTTCACGAACTAACAAATGCAATTTTCTCCTTTCTAGTTTTATTAGCAGTGAGAATCTCTGTACAAATAATACATTGAAATGAAAGGTGCCACAGAAAATGCACCACTTTTAAATCCCACAGAGGCTTGAAACTGTTGCTTTAGTAAACATTTTCCAAGTAATGCTGTTTGTAGAATAATTACAGTCTGACTTTTTCTGTCATCAGAATCGAGTGACTGGTTCTCTGATGACTTTTTTTTTTGCTCTAAAAAACACAATGATTCTGTTTCTGGCAGATTGTATTTTTCAAGGGTAAACTTTGATTCTGTCTCTCACTGACTCTGTTTTCAAAGTGAAGTAAAATGGAGTGTTAATTCAACATGTGTCAGTCTGGACAGTTAAATCCTATCACCTCTATTCACCATCTATCTTATGTCCCTGCTCTTTCCCCTCTACCCCAAACACATACAGAAACATAAAGTCCTTTATTCTCAATATTTGATTCTTTTTTTTTTTTTCCTGCGGTATGTGGGCCTCTCACTGCTGCGGCCTCTCCCGTTGCGGAGCACGGGCTCCAGACACACAGGCTCAATGGCCATGGCTCACGGGCCCAGCCGCTCCGCAGCATGTGGGATCTTCCCGGACCGGGGCACGAACCCGTGTCCCCTGCATCGGCAGGCGGAGTCCCAACCACTGCGCCACCAGGGAAGCCCTGATTCTTTTTTTAAAATAAATTTATTTATTTTTGGCTGCGTTGGGTTTTCATTGCTGCGTGCGGGCTTTCTCTAGTTGTGGCGAGCAGGGGCTACTCTTCGTTGCGGTGCACGGGCTTCTCACTGCGGAGGCTTCTCTTGTTGCGGAGCATGGGCTCTATGTGCGTGGGCTCAGTAGTTGTGGTTCGCAGGCTCTAGAGCACAGGCTCAGTAGTTGTGGCTCACAAGCTTAGTTGCTCCATGGTATGTGGGATCTTCCCGGACCAGGACTCGAACCTGTGTCTCCTGCATTGGCAGGCGGATTCTTAACCACTGCACTACCAGGGAAATCCTCAATATTTGATTCTTATGTCTAACATTTTCCAGATACTTACACATTTTCCCCACCTAGACCTTCTATATATGTGTCCGTTAATCCCAGAGAGTAACTGTGTATTCATAAGATCATTACAAAACAACAGAACACAGAACTGTTAATAGTAACTATAAAAGCTGCTATTTCTTAAGTATTATAATCCAGAGTTTCTGTTAGGTGCCTCATGTAAGTTACCATATTCCATTCTTTTGGCAACCTGTTATGAGTCGAATTTTGCTCCCCCCAAAAGATACATTGGAGCCCAGACACACAGTACCTCAAAGTGGGACCTTATTTGGAGATAAAGTCTTTACAAAGGTAATTAGGTCAAGGTGATGTATCAGGGAAGACCCTCATCCACGATGACTGATATCCTTATTTTAAAAAAAGGGAAATTTGGACACAGAGACACACACAGGAAGAATGCCATGTGAATATAAAGACAGCTGTCTACTATCTGAGGACAGAGACCTGGAGCAAACCCTTCCCTCACAGCCTCAGGAGGAATCAGCCCTGCCAACACCTTGATTCCAAACTTCCAGCCTCCAGACTGTGAGAAAACTCATTTCTGTTGTTTAAGACACCCAGTTTGTGGTACTTTGTTACAGCAGCCCTAGAAAACTAATGCACAACCTTACAATTTAAGTCTTATTCTCTTTTTACTATAAAGGAGGACACTGCATCATAGGAAGATTAAAGCCCTTACCCAGAGTCCTACAGGCAGTAGTGGTAGGGCTGTCAGGCAACACAGATCTGTTTTAATCCAAAGCCCGTGTGCTTGTTGCTATGACATGCTGCCTTCAAACCTACGTTTGCACATGGGCTTCCTGGACACACCTAGAATTGTACAATCAAGGAATTTTTATATTGTTTATTCCAAGGAGAGCTTTTTGAAGACTCACTTCCCCATGTTTTGGGAGTGAGTTATCACAGAAAGCTCGAGAGTGAGGTAGAGCCAGTGACCTGGTTTGGGAGAAGCAAGGATATATAAACAATACATCATTTTCAAATATAAGTACCTCTCATGCAATATTTGGGACATGCTTACACTAAATTTTTTCCCATTGTTTATCTGAAATTCAAGTTTCAGTGGCATTTCTGTAATTCTATTTGCTAAGTCTGGCAATTAAAAGTTCTTCCCCAGGAGAACTTTTGGTTTGGGGTCTCAGCCCTTGATGGCATGGGAGTGATGGCATAGAAGTGGCAGCAGAGGTGTCAATACCTAGGCCTGCTCTACGTGTAAAGTTCTTGAATTGTCTGGGAAATGCTTGAGAATGCTCAATCAATACTGCCTATTATTATTATAGCCATTGGGAAACACCCTCTTAGGTCCCAGGAGAAGATGCAGGGGTGGGGAGGGGAAGGCAGAAGGCAACAAGAGAAGAGATATTCTTATTATTCCACGGGTGGATTGGCACTGGAGGGCTTACATAGTAAGATAAAAGATTGGTGAGAGGTTTTGCCGGGAAGATGGCGTAAGAGTAAGACGCGGAGATCACCTTCCTCCTCACAGATACACCAGAAATACATCTACACGTGGAACAACTCCTACAGAACACCTACTGAACGCTGGCAGAAGACCTCAGACCTCCCAAAAGGCAAGAAATCCCCCACGTACCTGGGTAGGGCAAAAGAAAAAAGAATAAACAGAGACAAAAGGATAGGGACGGAACTTGCACCAGTGGGAGGGAGCCATGAAGGAGGAAAGGTTTCCACACACTAGGAAGCCCCTTCGCGGGCGGAGACTGCGGGTGGCAGAGGGGGAAAGCTTCAGAGCCACGGAGGAGAGCACAGCAACAGGGGTGCCGTGGGCAAAGCGGAGAGATTCCCGCACAGAGGATCAGGGCCGACCGGCACTCACCAGTCCGAGAGGCTTGTCTGCTCACCCGCCGGGGTGGGCGGGGCTGGGAGTTGAGGTTTGGGCTTCGGTCAGAGCGCAGGGAGAGGACTGGGGTTGGTAGCGTTAACACAGCCTGAAGGGGTTAGTGTGCCACAGCTAGCCGGGAGGGAGTCTGGGGAAAAGTCTGGACCTGCCGAAGAGGCAAGAGACTTTTTCTTCCCCTTGTTTCCTGGTGCGTAAGGAGAGGGGATTAACAGCTCCGCTTCAAGGAGCTCCAGAGACGGGCGCGAGCCGCGACTAAAAGCACAGACCTCAGAGATGGGCATGAGACGCTAAGGCTGCTGCTGCCGCCACCAAGAAGCCTGTGTGCGAGCACAGGTCACACTCTCCACACCCCCCTCCCATGAGCCTGTGCAGCCCGCCAGTGCTAGGGTCCCAGGATCCAGGGACAACTCCCCCAGGAGAACGCACGGCACGCCTCAGGCTGGTGCAACATCACGCTGGCCTCTGCCGCCGCAGGCTCGCCCCGCACTCCGTGCCCCTCCCTCCCCCCGGCCTGAGTGGGCCAGAGCCCCCGAATCAGCGGCTCCTTTAACCCCGTCCTGTCTGATCGAAGAACAGACGCCCTCCGGCGACCTACACATAGAGGCGGGGCCAAATCCAAAGCTGAGTCCCTGGGAGCTGTGAGAACAAAGAAGAGAAACGGAAATCTCTCGCAGCAGCCTCAGGAGCAGCGGATTAAAGCTCCACAATCAACTTGATGCACCCTGCATCTGTGGAATACATGAATAGACAATGAATTATCCCAAATTAAGGAGGTGGACTTTGAGAGCAATATTTATACTGTATAGCTTTGCTTCCACTATTTGTCCTAGGGTTCTATCCATCCATTTTTTTGTTTTGTTTTTTTAATTTTTTTTCTTTATAATTATTTTTTTATTTTAATAACTTTTTAATATTTTCTTACTTTATTTTACGTTATCTTCTTTCTTTCTTTGCTTCCGTCCCTCCTTCCTTCCTCCCTCCTTCCTTCCTTCCTTCCCCTTTCTTTCTTTCTTGCTTGCTTGCTTTCTTCTAATTGTTTCTTTCTACTTTTTCTCCCTTTTATTCTGAGCCATGTGGATGAAAGGCTCTTGGTACAGCAGCCAGGAGTCAGTGCTGTACCTCTGAGGTGGGAGAGCCAACTTCAGGACACTGGTCCACAAGAGACCTCCCAGCTCCACATGATATCAAACAGCAAAAATCTCCCAGAGATCTCCATCTCAACACCAGCACCCAGCTTCACTCAACGACCAGCAAGCTACAGTGCTGGACATCCTATGCCAAACAACTAGCAAGACAGGAACACAACCCCACCCATTAGCAGAGAGGCTGCCTAAAATCATAATAAGTCCACAGACACCCCAAAACACACCACCAGACGTGGACCTGCCCACCAGAAAGACAAGATCCAGCCTCATCCACCAGAACACAGGCACTAGTCCCATCCACCAGGAAGCCTACACAACCCTCTGAACCAACCTTAGCCACTGGGGACAGACACCAAAAACAACAGGAACTAAAAACCTGCAGCCTGCAAAAAAGGAGACCCCAAACACAGTAAGATAAGCAAAATGAGAAGACAGAAAAACACACAGCAGATGAAGGAGCAAGATAAAAACCCACCAGACCTAACAAATGAAGAGGAAATAGACAGTCTACCTGAAAAAGAATTCAGAATAATGATAGTAAAGATGATCCAAAATCTTGGAAATAGAATGGACACAATGCTAGAAACATTTAACAAGGACCTAGAAGAACTAAAGATGAAACAAACAATGATGAACAACACAATAAATGAAATTAAAAATACTCCAGATGGGATCAACAGCAGAATAACTAAGGCAGAAGAACGGATAAGTGACCTGGAAGATAAAATAGTGTAAATAACTACTGCAGAGAAGAATAAAGAAAAAAGAATGAAAAGAACCGAGGACAGTGTCAGAGACCTCTGGGACAACATCAAACACACCAACATTCGAATTATAGGGGTTTCAGAAGAAGAGAAAAAGAAAGGGACTGAGAAAATATTTGAAGAGATTATAGTTGAAAACTTCCCTAATATGGGAAAGGAAATAGTTAATCAAGTCCAGGAAGCACAGAGAGTCCCATACAGGATAAATCCAAGGAGAAATACGCCAAGACACATATTAATCAAACTGTCAAAAATTAAATACAAAGAAAGCATATTAAAAGCAGCAAGGGAAAAACAACAAATAACACACAAGGGAATCCCCATAAGGTTAACAGCTGATCTTTCGGCAGAAACTCTGCAAGCCAGAAGGGACTGGCAGGACATATTTAAAGTGATGAAGGAGAAAAACCTGCAACCAAGATTACTCTACCCAGCAAGGATCTCATTCAGATTTGATGGAGAAATTAAAACCTTTACAGACAAGCAAAAGCTGAGAGAGTTCACCACCAAACCAGCTTTACAACAACTGCTAAAGGAGCTTCTCTAGGCAAGAAGCACAAGAGAAGGAAAAGACCTACAATAACGAACCCAAAACAATTAAGAAAATAGGAATAGGAACATACATATCGATAATTACCTTAAATGTAAATGGACTAAATGCTCCCACCAATGGACACAGATTGGCTGAATGGATACAAAAACAAGACCCATATATTTGCTGTCTACAAGAGACCCACTTCAGACCTGGAGACACATACAGACTGAAGGTGAGGGGATGGAAAAAGGTATTTCATGCAAATGGAAACCAAAAGAAAGCTGGAGTAGCAATTCTCATATCAGACAAAATAGACTTTAAAATAAAGACTATTACAAGAGACAAAGAAGGACACTACATAATGATCAAGGGATCGACCCAAGAAGATATAACAATTGTAAATATTTATGCACCCAACATAGGAGCACCTCAATACATAAGGCAAATACTAACAGCCATAAAAGGGGAAACTGACAGTAACACATTCATAGTAGGGGACTTCAACACGCCACTTTCACCAATGGACAGGTCATCCAAAATGAAAATAAATAAGGAAACACAAGCTTTAAATGATACATTAAACAAAATGGACTTAACTGATATTTATAGGACATTGCATCCAAAAACAACAGAATACACATTTTTCTCTAGTGCTCATGGAACATTCTCCAGGATAGATCATATCTTGGGTCACAAATCAAGCCTTGGTAAAGAAAATCAAAATTGTATCAAGTATCTTTTCTGACCACAATGCTATAAGACTAGATATCAATTACAGGAAAAGATCTGTAAAAAATACAAACACATGGAGGCTAAACAATACACTACTTAATAATGAAGTGACCAAAGAGGAAATTAAAAAATACCTAGAAACACATGACAATGGAGACACGACGATCCAAAATCTATGGGATGCAGTAAAAGCAGTTCTAAGAGGGAAGTTTATAGCAATACAATCCTACCTTAAGAAACAGGAAACATCTCGAATAAACAACCTAACCTGCACCTAAAGCAATTAGAGAAAGAAGAACGAAAAACGCCCAAAGTTAGCAGAAGGAAAGAAATCATAAAAATCAGATCAGAAATAAATGAAGGAAACGATAGCAAAGATCTGTAAAACCAAATGCTGGTTTTTTGAGAAGATAAACAAAATTGATAAACCATAAGCCAGAGTCATCAAGAAAAAAAGGGAGAAGACTCAAATCAATAGAATTAGAAATGAAAAAGGAGAAGTAACAACTGACACTGCAGAAATAAAAAAGATCATGAGAGATTACTACAAGCAACTATATGCCAATAAAATGGACAACCTGGAAGAAATGGAAATATTCTTAGAAATGCACAACCTGCCAAGACTGAATCAAGAAGAAATAGAAAATATGAACAGGCCAATCACAAGCATTGAAATTGAAACTGTGATTAAAAACCTTCCAACAAACAAAAGCCCAGGACCAGATGGCTTCACAGGAGAATTCTATCAAACATTTAGAGGAGAGCTAACAACTATCCTTCTCAAACTCTTCCAAAATATAGCAGAGGGAGGAACACTCCCAAACTCATTCTACGAGGCCACCATCACCTTGATACCAAAACCAGACAAGGATGTCACAAAGAAAGAAAACTACAGGCCAATATCACTGATGAACATAGATGCAAAAATCCTCAACAAAATACTAGCAAACAGAATCCAACAGCACATTAAACAGATCATACATCATGATCAAGTGCGGTTTATTTCAGGAATGCAAGGATTCTTCAATATACGCAAATCAATCAACGTGATAAACCATATTAACAAACTGAAGGAGAAAAACCATATGATCAACTCAATAGATGCAGAGAAAGCTTTCGACAAAATTCAACACCCATTTATGATAAAAATCCTGCAGAAAGTAGGAATAGAGGGAACTTTTCTCAATATAATAAAGGCCATATATGACAAACCCACAGCCAACATCGTCCTCAATGGTGAAAAACTGAAAGCATTTCCACTAAGATCAGGAACAAGACAAGGTTGCCCACTCTCACCACTCTTATTCAACATAGTTTTGGAAGTTTTAGCCACAGAAATCAGTGAAGAAAAGGAAATAAAAGGAATCCAAGTCGGAAAAGAAGAAGTAAAGCTGTCACTGTTTGCAGATGACATGATACTATACATAGAGAATCCTAAAGATGCTACCAGAAAAATACTAGAGCTAATCAATGAATTTTGTAAAGTAGCAGGATACAAAATTAATGCACAGAAATCTCTGGCATTCCTATACACTAATGATGAAAAATCTGAAAGTGAAATCAAGAATACACTCCCATTTACCATTGCAACAAAAAGAATAAAATATCTAGGAATAAACCTACCTAAGGAGACAAAAGACCTGTATGCAGAAAATTATAAGACACTGATGAAAGAAATTAAAGATGATACAAATAGATGGAGAGATATACCATGTTCTTGGATTGGAAGAATCAACATTGTGAAAATGACTCTACTACCCAAAGCAATCTACAGATTCAATGCAATCCCTATCAAACTACCACCGGCATTTTTCACAGAACTAGAACAAAAAAATTCACAATTTGTATGGAAACACAAAAGACCCCGAATAGCCAAAGCAATCTTGAGAACGAAAAAGGGAGCTGGAGGAATCAGGCTCCCTGACTTCAGACTATACTACAAAGCTACAGTAATCAAGACACTATGGTACTGGCACAAAAACAGAAAGATAGATCAATGGAACAGGATAGAAAGCCCAGAGATAAACCCATGCACATATGGTCACTTTATCTTTGATAAAGGAGGCAGGAATGTAGAGTGGAGAAAGGACAGCCTCTTCAATAAGTGGTACTGGGAAAACTGGACAGCTACATGTAAAAGTATGACATTAGATCACTCCCTGACACCATACACAAAAATGAACTCAAAATGGATTAAAGACCTAAATGTAAGGCCAGAAACTATCAAACTCTTAGAGGAAAACATAGGCAGGACATTCTATGACATAAATCACAGCAAGATCCTTTTTGACCCACCTCCTAGAGAAATGAAAATAAAAAGAAAAATAAACAAATGGGACCTAATGAAACTTCAGAGCTTTTACACAGCAAAGGAAACCATAAACCAGACCAAAAAACAACCCTGAGAATGGGAGAAAATATTTGCAAATGAAGCAACTGACAAAGGGTTAATCTCCAAAATTTACAAGCAGCTCATGCAGCTCAATAAGAAAAAAACAAACAACCCAATCCAAAAATGTGCAGAAGACCCAAATAGACATTTCTCCAAAGAAGATATACAAACTGCCAACAAACACATGCAAGAATGCTCAACATCACTTATCATTAGAGAAATGCAAATCAAAACTACAATGAGATATCATCTCACACCAGTCAGAATGGCCAACATCAAAAAATCTAGAAACAATAAATGCTGGAGAGGGTGTGGAGAAAAGAGAACCCTCTTGCACTGTTGGTGGGAATGTAAATTGATACAGCCACTGTGGAGAACAGTATGGAGCTTCCTTAAAAAACTACAAATAGAACTACCATATGACCCAGCAATCCCACTACTGGGCATATACCCTGAGAAAACCATAATTCAAAAAGTCATGTACCAAAATGTTCATTGCACCTCTATTTACAATAGCCCGGAGATGGAAACAACCTAAGTGTCCATCATCAGATGAATGGATAAAGAAGATGTGGCACATATATACAATGGAATATTACTCAGCCATAAAAAGAAACGAAATTGAGCTATTTGTAATGAGGTGGATAGACCTAGAGTGTGTCATACAGAGTGAAGTAAGTCAGAAAGAGAGAGACAAATACCGTATGCTAACACATATATATGGAATTTAAGAAAAAAAAATGTCATGAAAAACCTAGGGGTAAGACAGGAATAAAGACACAGGCATACTAGAGAATGGACTTGAGGATATGGGGAGAGGGAAGGGTATGCTGTCACAAAGCGAGAGAGAGGCATGGACATATATACAGTATCAAACGTAAGGTAGATAGCTAGTGGGAAGCGGCCGCATAGCACAGGGAGATTAGCTCGGTGCTTTGTGACCGCCTGGAGGGGTGGGATAGTAAGGGTGGGAGGGAGGGAGACGCAAGTGGGAAGAGATATGGGAATATATGTATATATATAACTGATTGATTTTGTTGTAAAGCAGAAACTAACACACCATTGTAAAGCAATTATCCTCCAATAAAGATGTTAAAAAAAAAAAAAAGATTGGTGAGACATGTTGGTTTAAGGAATGAATGCCGCAGATCTAGCCTTTTTGCGCATCTCATCGGTCTTGGGCCAATGGAATGAAAGAGCACAGAGAGCTAAGAACACAAAGGACTAAGGCCTGGAGACACAGTGGCCACCATACTTACTCCTTAGGGGAAGTAGGAGAGATTCAGTAGATGTGTGAGGGACACAGAAATGGATGTCTTTTAAATTAAGTGGAGTGAAGTAGTATGACTGCATTGGAAAACTACTGGGAAGCCAGCTACCAATTAAAACAACCAGAAAATTCCTTGCTGCTGAATGAAACTCAAGAAAAACATACTGTGATTTTTTTGAACAGCTTATGCCTTCTGAGTTTCTGGCTAAACCCTCCTAATGAGTAATGAGAAATGTTTTGGAAAATGGAAAGAATGCCCCAGGACCAAAAAAGTTAAGTCAAAGTGGTGGTCATGAAATTGGCAACTCACTGATAACTGCTTTTTCTTTTTCTTTAAAATATACTTCTACTTCTGGGTTTACTCATTGTTACAGAACCATGCAAGTATTTCAAGAGCAGCAAATTTTTGTCAGTTCAGGAGTCATAAAGTGTATATGTAATTTTCTTTCTGATGACTGGCACAGGAATGTGGAAAATGGGCAGAAACAGATGATGACTGACAATTTCTACAGCAGCTTGTCTGCTTTGTGCAGTCAAAGTGAGGAGCTGCACACATTTCTTAGGCTCAGTGTGTATAGAAAATGACCTTGGGTGTGATGGTCCAGAAGCCTGGTTCCGTACCAGCTGCTCTTTAGGGCGCTCTGTGCCCATCGTGTACATCCTGATCTCCTGACATATCCCAAGTTTACGTTACTTAAGGAGGCGACTGTGGGTTAGTAGAAGAAGCAGCTAAGAATATTTGTCATTTTTCAGAGACATGTTGACACAAAATGGAGATACCTATTTGTAGTAGAGTGAAGTGTTATCCTGTAAACTCTTTATATCACTGTTTTGCCTTCCTGAGAAAGAGATACAATTTTTATCTTGTTAAGAAATGAGACATACAACCAAATAGCTAAATGATTACAATATGAAACACCACCAAGCACAGCTAAATAAGCCGTTCGTGGTGTCCTCCGATTCCTAAAGTTTTGGTGATCTGCTCAATTTACCCTAAAGCCTCCCCTAATTTGAACTAATTGTGTGTGAAGTTCCCATCAGCGTGATTATAGCCACAGCAAAATATTATAAGGAAAATATTACCAAAAGAGAAATAAAGAGAATTACACTATGTGAAACCATTTATTCACATTAAAAGGGAAAACGAATATAAGGTTTTCTTGTTAATAATTTGAATTAAATTTCAAATTTATATAATTTCCCCAGATTGCCTAAAATTTAACTTTTTCAGCAAAATTTTTTTCATCAACTATACAAGTTAATGTGCTAAATTGATCAGGAAACTGAAACGGTTAAGCAACTCTTCTTGGGAACTTTATTTCATTTCAATTAAAAAAGTATGCATGGGTTCAACTGAATTACCGATCTCCAAGAAAATGATGATTTGGACATCTAGACCATATAGGAACTTAGATTTGCAAATTCTGGATCAAGTCTTATCTTTGTATTACATCTTCATAGGACTTTTACCAGGCAACAATGTTGAGTAAATCAAGTTTGTGACTATCAAGTATATTATTAAAAATAGTTAAAATTAATGAAATCAATTTTAAAGTACACAATTAGTACTTTAATAACTCAGATGATATTTTCTTTCCAACCAACCTAATGTCATGAGGTTCATGGTAGTTTCCCCTTAATTTTTTCTGAAATAAACCATGATCACTCAGGGCTTCTTGAAGGTAGCTAAAACCAACACCGGCACAAAGGTGAAATGTGATCCTTTGAGCCTGCTCTTTATAAAACAGGATAAATTCTGACCTTACACAGAAAATCTGGACTTCAGATAATCTCTGACAGGTAATTTTTAATTGATTGTACAAAGTTGTAATTGTGATAAGTGGATTTAACTTTCAAAATAGAAAATGAAACGCCAAGATATTGATAATGATCTGTGTCATATACGGTGATATTTATGATGAAACCTTATCAATTCGAGTCATTAGGTAAAGCAAAATGTCAATTTTCTTGTCACTTTTCAAATAGTTTTCAACATCAGATACTTTGAACCATAACACAGAACCCTCCTATATAGAAGTCAACTGTTTAACAATTTAGAATTGCTGTTTTCCTCCCTTATCCCTACGACAATTCTCCTTCCTTTTGACCTTTTAATTTCTAAAGATGTGTCCTTTGATGGTGATAAATGGAATGGGATGAAATTCAAATGAACACTTATACTCATGGCAATTCTGGCAAAAGTATGGATGGGGAGGGGTGGGAAGTGATTCGATACAATTAGCACCAAGTATATGTCCGTGAACAGAGATTTCTCTCAATGAATCCTTAATTAATTAATTAATGAGGGACTCAATCAATTTCTGCCTTCTGGCCATTATCACATGTAATCAGAACTTGACTGTAACTATAAAACCATGTGAAACTGCCAGTAACCGCAAATTATATTTTAAAAAATTAATGGGAGCGTAAATGCCCACTCTAAACGCACATGTGCTTTATTTTTCCAGTCTCACAAAGTATTTGAAAACCACAGCTGTTGATAATGCTTTAGATTTGCCAGATCCTGTAACAGTGCACTTGTTTTGCCTTGAACATGGCATTTGTACCGCATTAAAGTTTGGCAAGCTTAATCTTTGCTAACCACGGGCAAATGGGAACACGCTACAAAATGTAAAAATACATTTCAGCCAAAGCCATTATCAAGTATATGTTTGTTTGGATTTGACTAAGAACCTCTAATTTGTTCACGCACACTTGGCATCTCTACATTCTGTGTACCGATTATGCTTGCGATGAATATATCACATGCCTAACAGTCGAAGAAAGCTCTAAGCAAGGGAGAGGAGGAAAAGAGAGGGGAGAGGAAAAAAGTTCTATTTCACTTCTGTTGGAGTGAGGATGCACCTGCGTAAACTCTTGGGGGGAACTCTTCCTGTGGCTCCGTGTCCCCCTGCCCCGTCTGATGCCCCACACTAGAAGTATTCTTGAGTAGTTGGCGAATTCTCTTTCATATCATCACATAGGAGAATCTACCCTTGCATTTATCTGGCTACAAGCCTCATAATAGAATAAAACTATGTTATCTGGCTGTTTACCAACACAGAGCTCAAGAAAACCATCATCTCTGATATTCAAACATAATGAAGTTCTTCAGTCTGGCAATCCACCCCAATCATAGAGGCCGAAGAGGTATAGGTGGTACATGATATTGGCATTACTGTCCTGTTTTGTTCATCCACTGATGGAGACAAAGCCAGAGCAACATGTGCTGCAGGACAGAGTTTGTGACTTAGTCCCAGGCCCTCCCCAAGGGCCATCACAAAATACTTTCATTAAATTCCCACTATTGGCTACCTTTCCCATTGATTCACCACAAAACCTTTCAAATAGGGCATCTCACATTTGTCTCATGACATGTGTCAAGTAGAATCAGTAGAAGTTACGTGATTACAATTTTCATCGCATAGACTCTAAAGGAAAGGTCAGCTTCACAGCAGGACCAAAATTAACGCCCGTTCCCCAAAGCTCGCCATCCACGCCTACCTTTCACTGTCTCGTGACAGAAACCACCTTCTAGGCATCCTTTTTCAGTGCCCAGTAAGTGGACACGTGATATGAATAAACACCAAACACAAATGTACCCACATTCTGCGTTTCAATTGGATTTAGCTCTACAGAGGAAATAAAACAAATCGACCCCCTGGAACAACCCCCCCAAAGAAACAGACCCTTTTCCTAACGGTCATCGACTCCCTCACTCATTTATTCAGTAATTTTTGAGCTTTCACTAAGTGCTAGGTGCTATCTTTGACACTGTTCACTTCAGGCACAGTGAATGAGATGACCCGTAAAAGTATTTAGCTCAGTGCCTGGTGTGTGAGAGGCAAGCAACAAAATTAGACCTCCTTCCTTCTTAAATTTTTATCCTTGAACTCATCAATCATATGCAACCTGAAGAAAATGATTTGCTTCCAATCCAGTCTCATCATCCCTTTAAATCGACCCCCCGTGCAGTTACACACTGTGAAGTTTAGCATGAGCTATTGAACCAGGGAGAATAAACCACCTGCAGGCAGAATCACGGCTTGTGATTCCATTTTTTGTTGTAATAGAGGAGAGGAAAAGGTCAGTGAAGTGTTCCAGTATTACTAGGCTGTATCTGTAAACACACATACACAGACACTTTTGGAAGGTTCCATCGTTAATCTAGGCAAATAGCTTTGCAGTTGCCAATAAGCATTTACTATCCTCTCTGATTGTTTGAATTTAACTTTTATTTACAAGCAACTTATATAAATAGACACAACCTTAAAGCCAACACTTTCTGCGCCATCTTGCATCCTATTTGCCATTTTTTTTTTTTTCTTGGCTCCCAAGACTAGGTCATAGATGGAGGAGAAACCAATCTGAGACATCATCAATTTTTCACTTTCAGCAGTTTTTATGCCAAATGCCACCATCAGATTGATCATTGCCACATGGCAACCCACACTAATCCCCAAGGCATCCACAGTGGACAGACCCTGACATAAAAAACACATAAAAGTAGTTGCAGGTCCGAGATATTTAAAGAACTCATCTATGACCTCTACTGGCCAAGCTAGTAAAACACAACAGCTACCATGATTTCGGAAGTGTCCTCCTATTTTCATTCATTCATTTAACAGATGCTTTTTAGCACCTACTACGTGCCAGGCACTGTTTAAGGAAGGACAATGACAATAAACAAAACAGACCAAAAAAACCCCTTCCCTCATAACATTCAGCTGGGCAGCATTTAAACTGTATGCATTATAAATAAGTTAACTGTATTTTGGAAGGTAATAACGGCTTTTAAAAAGTAAATCAAAGTAAAGGGAATCAAAAGCACTTAGGAAGTGGAGCTGGAGAAGCAGGTTTCAGAATTAAATTGGACCCTCAAGAGAAGTGTCAGTGCAAGGGTAGAATTAAGCAAAGATTCCAAGGAGGCGAGAACCTTAGCAACTTAAGACCTAACACATAGGTTCTTAAATTCGTTAAATTAGACATCACCCTGGGAGCAGGGTTCTTTTTCACAGTTTCCAGAGAGATTTTGGAGTCAGTCAGACTTGTGTTCAATCCTGTATGGATCAGCTTTGCTGCAGCAACAAACAACTCCAAATTCTCATTGGTTTAAAGCAGGGGTCCCCAACCCCGGGACCACCGACAGGTACTGGTCGCCGGCCTGTTAGGAACCGGGCGCACAGGAGGTGAGCGGCAGGAGAGCGAGCGAAGCTCGCATTGCCACCTGAGCTCCGCCTCCTGACAGATCAGCAGGATTAGATTCTCACAGGAGCGCGAACCCTACTGTGAACTGCGCATGCGGAGGATCTAGGTTGCGCCCTCCTTATGAGACTTTAATGCCTGATGATCTGAGGGGGAGCTAAGACAGTGATGCTAGCACTGGGGAGCGGCTGCAAATACAGATTATCATTAGCAGAGAGGTTTGACCGCGCAGAGACCATAATAAGTCAATTGCTTGCACACTCACATCAAAACCCTATCAGTTAAAAAAACCAAAAACAAAACAAAACCCTATCAGTGAGTGGCAAGTGAAAACAAGCTCAGGGCTCCCACTGATTCTGCATTATGGTGAGATATATAATTATTTCATTATATACTACAATGTAATAATAATAGAAATAAAGTGCACAATAAATGTAATGGGCTTGAATCATCCTGAAACCAACCCCCGCCCTGGGTCTATGGAAACATTTTCTTCCACGAAACTGGTCCCTGGTGCCAAAAAAGCTGGGGGACACTGGCTTAAAGGACAAATATTTACTTTTTGCTCATGTTTCACATGGGCTGCAGGCTAACTGTGGGTCAGTTGTGACTGACAGGCTTGGCCCTGCTCCACATGTGTCCTATTCCAGGGGCAGGGCTGGAGGGACGGCTACCCTCTCAGTTATGTTGTCCCCACAGAGGAGGTCAGGGCTGAAGTGCATCTAATCGCAGCACGGAACTTAAAACTTTTGCTCTCATGGGGTACCGATCAAGTTCATTCACGTTCCATTGACCAAAGAAAGTCGAAGTGGCTGAGCCCAAAGTCAGTGAGGGCAAGAGAGTGAGTGTATATGTGGCCCAGACACAGAAGTATGGCAAGGGCAAGGAGGGAGTGAATAATTGTGAACAAATAATACAACGTAACTGTAATGAGTCACTCAATCTCTCTGAACCTTACCTTGTCCATTGGTGAAACAGGAATAAGAACAGGCTACCTGTGAAGAATAAATGAGATATTATAAATGTACTCAGTACAGTAACTGACTTATAATAAGGGATCAATAAAAGTTAATATCCTTTTGTTGCCTTCCTCCAAAGGTGGCATCATCACTCTGGCCCAATTCCTTTCGAGGCTTAAGAAGGTATGGGGGCTGAGGTAGGAGGGTGTCGGGGGGATGTGTTGGAAAATTGAGGAGCCTGGGACTGAAATGCAGATTCAGTTCTTGCTCTAAATCCTGGATAAATTACTGATGTATAAAACTAGGCATCTGTCTAAATGATCTCTAAGGTTCCTTTCTGGTGCTAAAGATCCTCAGTTTGGGATAAAACATTTATAGTGGGTTCTTCCTTCTTCTCTAGAGCCACTGCTGCTTAGTCCTAACACCAGGTGGCGCTAGAAAACAACTTAATGGAAAAGGACAAAGGCTTTTCTGGGGTGAAGGTGGGAGAGTCTAGAAAGTTACTATTTTCTTCTTATAGACTGTTATAAAGCAGAACTCCTGCATCTGGTAGTTGCTCAGAAAGCACCACTTTGAGGAAACAGCACCCAGAAACAAAACGCTCACTCTAGTCCTAGGACCTCAGGCTTTGGGAAAGGACCCCAGGAAATTGGGGACTGCCCCAGAGAGTTTCTAGGCTTTGATTTTGTAATAGGGGAGCTTCTCTGTTTTTGAGCAGAAGCATGAGGTAATTGGAGCTGTGCTCTAGGATGATACATCTAGTTGCCATGTGATGGGAGTGTCTGGCACAGGGGAGAATTGTTTGGGAGACTCTTATGACAGAAAAGAATCCACATACACGGGTCTGAAATAGAAGAGTGGGGACTTCCCTGGTGGTCCAGTGGTTAGGACTCCGCACTCCCAATGCAGGGGGCACGGGTTCAATCCCTGGTCAGGGAACTAAGATCCCACATGCCGCATGGCGTGGCCAAAGGAAAGAAAAAGAAATAGAAGAGTGGGAGTGAGCATAGCAATGGGTGAGATGTTACAGCAACAGAATCTCTAGAACTTGGCAACTATTTAAATAAAGAGGCTTCAAGTAGGATAAGTCATTATGAAAGACGACTCCTGGATAAGTAGGAAAATGTTGGGGCCACTGACAGAAAACACATGACTTTGGGTGGCAGCATTACCGTTACTCCTGCACTTCACGGGTACACCTAGAAGGAACCATGAAGGCTTCTCCCTCATAGGTACTGAGGAATCCCTGGTGCACGAGCTTTGGTCCTAAAAGGGCCAGACTCGGCCTTTTCTCAAAAAATGTTTTCTTGGGCTTCCCTGGTGGTGCAGTGGTTGAGAGTCCGTCTGCCGATGCAGGGGACACGGGTTCGTGCCCCGGTCCAGGAAGATCCCACATGCCGTGGAGCAGCTAGGCCCGTGAGCCATGGCCGCTAAGCCTGTGCGTCCGTAGCCTGTGCTCCGCAACGGGAGAGGCCACAACAGTGAGAGGCCTGCGTACCGCAAAAAAAAAAAAAAAAAAAGAAATGTTTTCTTACACATGATTTTATTTTACTTACAAAATCCAGAGGCATTTCTCTGTTGATAATGGGGACAGGGGATGTATAGGAAATCTCTGTACCTTTCACTCAGTTTTGCTGTGAGCCTAAAACTGCTCTTAAAAAAAAAAAAAAGGAAATCTGTTTTTTAAACTCTTGGCAGATTCTGGGAAGATGGTGCAGTAGGAAGCACTAAGAATCTGTCTCCCCCACTCCCAGACAAAAATTGCACTGGCAGAAATCTGTCTGATGTAACTATTATGGAACTCTGGACAGCTTACTGAAGGCTTGCAATGTCCAGGGGAAGACTTGGACTGTTCATTTTGGCCAGTTTCAGCTCTCAGCACAGCAGCAGCTACCCATCCCCAACCCCATGGCAGGCAGCTGTGCATGGTTCCTGGAGCAGCTTTGCACAGCTTGCAGGAGCCTGGGTGGGCAAAAAGGACATCAGTGATCTGTGCTCTGGTCACTGGTGACTGCTTCTGATCACAGAGGGGCAGACAAAGAGGCAGTGCCCATTGTTGTAGCCCCTCCCCCACCAATAGAAGTCCCTCCTCATCTGGCTGAAGTGACAGCCAGGAGATTTAAGGGACAGTGCCCTTTTTTAACCCCCTTTTTCTTTTTCCCCTTTTGGTAGTCAGATACTAAAGACTAGACTATTAAAAAATGACTACATATATGGGGAAAATTAGAAAGTGACTGGGCATGCCCAAGGAAAGTCTCAGAAAAGACCTAAGAATACCTTAAGTTTACACCTGAGACACGCTCAGCTGAGATACAGTCTATGGAATCAAAAAAAAAAAAAACAATAAACAAACAGTGACAAAAAACAGCAAACCCTGGGAGAAGGCAAAGAATATAATTTCCAGAGTTACCACATTATTAGATTCAAATGTCCAGTTTTCAACCCAGAAATATCACAAGGTATACAAAGAAACAGGGAAGTATGGCCCATTCAAAGAAATAAAATAGGTCGATAGAATCTGTCCCTGAAAAAGATCCAATAGAAGAAATATTAGACAAAGATTTTAAAACAGCTGCATAGAAATGTTCAAAGAACTAAAGGAACATGTGGAGAAAGTCAAGAAAACAATGTATGATCAAAATGAAAATATCAGTAAAGAGACAGAAAATCTGGAAAGAGGTCAAAAGGATATTCTGGAGCTGAAAAGTAAAATAACTGAAATTAAAAATTCACTAGAGGAATTCAAATGCAGATTTGAGCAGGCAGAAGAAAGAATCAGCAAACTTAAAGAAAGGACAAAGGGAATGATCAAGTATGAGGAACAGAAAGTAAAGAGACTGAAGAAAAGTGAACAGAACCTAAGGGACCTGAGGCACAAAAAGCAGACCAACACCACACAGTGGGAGTCCCAGAAAGAGAAGAGAGAGAGAAAACGGCAGAGAGGGTATCTGAAGAAATAATGGCTGAAAACTTCCCAAACTTGGTGAAAAACATGAATATAAATATCCAACAGGGGACTTCCCTGGCAGTCCAGTGGTTAAGACTCCGCGCTTCCACTGCAGGGGGTATGGGTTCAATCCCTGGTCAGGGAACTAAGATCCCACATTATGTGTGGTGTGACCAAAAAGAAAAAAATTAAGAAAAAAATATCCAACAGGCTCAATAAGCTCCAAGTAAGATGAACTGAAAGCCAAAGAAAAAGAGAAAATCTGGAAACCAGCAAGAGAGAAGCAAATAATCACATACAAGGATCCTCAATAGGATTATCAGCAGATTTCTCATCAGAATCATTGGAGACCATAAGGCAGTGGGCTGATGTAGTCAAAATACTAAAAGAAAAGAAACCATCAACCAAGAATTCTATGTCTAGCAAAACTGCCCTTCAAAAGTAAGGGAGAAATTAAGACATCAAGATAAAAGCAAGACAGTTTGTTACCAGTGGACCTGTCCTGCAAGAAATGCTCAAGAGTCCTGCAAGAAATAAAAAGACACTAGAAGCCATAATAGTAACTCAAATCTATATGGAGAAATCAAGATCTCAATAAAGGTAAATACATGGATAATTATCAAAGCTAGTATTATTGTAACAATGGTTTGTAACTCTACTTTTTGTTTTCTACATGATTTAGGAGACTACTGAATTTTAAAAATATATTAGTTTATGTTTTGGGGCACACAATGTAGAAAGATGTAATTTTATGACATCAGCAGCTGAAAGGGATGGGGATGAAGCTGTAAAGGAGCAGAGTTTGGGTACGTTATTGAAGTTAGGCTGGTATAAATTCAAACTATACTGTTATAACTTTAGGATGTTAAATGTAATCCTTGCGGTAACCACAAAGAAAACAGCTATAGAATATACACAAAAGGAAATGAGAAAGGAATTTAAACATCTCACTATAAAAAATCAACTGAACACAAAAGAAGACTAACACAGGAAATGAGCAATAAAAAAGCTACAAGGCATTTAGGAAACAAATAGCAAAATCACAGAAGTAAATCTCTCCTTATCAGTAATTACTTTAAGTGTAAATAGTTTAAACTCTTCAATCAAAAGACAGAGATTGGCAAAATTGATAAAAACACATGATACAACTATATCAACGAGACCCACTTTCGATCCAAAGACACAAACAGAGGGAAAACAAAGGATGGAAAAAGTTACTCCATGTAAATAGCAACCAAAAGAGAGCATGGGTGGATATAAAAATATCCGACAAAATACGTAAAATTGAAAAAGTTTACAACAAAGAAAGACACTGTATATTAATAAAAGTTTCAATAAAGCAAGAAGATAAAACAATTATAAACATTTGTCCATCAAAATATGTGAAATTAAAACTGACAGAATTGAAGGGAGAAATAAAACAATTTTACAATAATAACTGGATGCTTCGTGATCCATTATCACAATAATGGATAAAACAACCAGACAGCACCTTACTGTACAGCAGAAACTAACACAACATTTTAGGTCAACTATACTCCAATAGAATTTTTTTTAAAAAACCAAAAAAACAGACAGAAGATAAGAAAGGAAACAGACACTTAACAATACAATAGATCAACTAGATCTAACAAACACAACAATAGCACACATATTCTTCTCAGGTGCACATGGGCTATCCCCCAGGATATAGGTTAGGCCACAAATGAAGTCTCAGATTTTGAAAGATGGATATCATACAAAATATCTTCTCCAACCCCAATGCATAGAAGTTAGAAATCAACAACAGAAGGAAAACTAAAAAATTCACAAAACTGTGGAAATTAAAAAATACACTCCAACAACCAATGGATCAAAGAAGAAAATACAAAAAAAAATAGAAAATACAGACTAATGAAAACAAAACCACAACATGCCAAAACTTATGGGATGAAATGTGAGTGTTGCTAATTGGGAAAGTTATAGCCATAAACACTTACTTTAAAAATAAGAAAGAACAACTCAACAAATTAAAAAAACCCAACCCAATAGAAAAATGGGCAGGAGACTTAAATAGACATTTCTCCAAAGAAGCTCAACATCACTAATAATTAGAGAAATGCAAATCAAAACTACAATGAGCTACCACCTCACACAAGTCGGAATGGCCATCATTAAAAGTCTACAAATAACAAATGCTGGAGAGGGTATGGAGAAAAGGGAACCCCCCAACACTGTCGGTGGGAATGTAAATTGGTGCAGCCACTATGGAGAACAGTATGCAGGTTCCTTAAAAAACTAAAAGTAGAAGATGGCGGAAGAGTAAGACATGGAGATCACCTTCCTCCTCACAGATACACCAGAAATACATCTATACGTGGAACAACTCCTACAGAACACCTACTGAACGCTGGCAGAAGACCTCAGACCTCCCAAAAGGCAAGAAACCCCCCACGTACCTGGGTAGGGCAAAAGAAAAAAGAATAAACAGAGACAAAAGGATAGGGACGGGACCTGCACCAGTGGGAGGGAGCCATGAAGGAGGAAAGGTTTCTACACACTAGAAGCCCCTTCGCGGGCGGAGACTGTGGGTGGCAGAGGGGGAAAGCTTCGGAGCTGCGGAGGACAGCGCAGCAACAGGGGTGCCGTGGGCAAAGCGGAGAGATTCCCGCACAGATGATCAGGGCCGACCAGCACTCACCAGCCCGAGAGGCTTGTCTGCTCACCCGCCGGGGCGGGCGGGGCTGGGAGCTGAGGCTCGGGCTTCGGTCGGATCCCAGGGAGAGGACTGGGGTTGGCGGCGTGAACACAGCCTACAGGGAGTTAAAGCGCCACAACTAGCCGGGAGGGAGTCCGGGGAAAAGTCTGGACCTGCCGAAGAGGCAAGAGACTTTTTCTTCCCTCTTTGTTTCCTGGTGCGCGAGGAGAGGGGATTAAGAGCGCTGCTTCAAGGAGCTCCAGAGACAGGCGCGAGCCGCGACTAAAAGCGCGGACCCCAGAGACGGGCATGAAATGCTAAGGCTGCTGCTGCCGCCACCAAGAAGCCTGTGTGCGAGTACAGGTCACTATCCACACCCCACTTCCGGGGAGCCTGTCCAGCCCGCCACTGCCAGGGTCCCAGGATCCAGGGACAACTTCCCCAGGAGAACGCACGGTGCGCCTCAGGCTGGTCCAACGTCACGCTGGCCTCTGCCGCCACCGGCTCGCCCCGCACTCCGTGACCCTTGCTCCCCCTGGCCTGAGTGAGCCAGAGCCCCCGAATCAGCGGCTCCTTTAACCCCGTCCTGTCTGAGCAAAGAACAGACACCCTCCAGCCACCTACACGCAGAGGCTGGACCAAATCCAAAGCTGAGTCCCTGGGAGCTGTGAGAACAAAGAAGAGAAAGGGAAATCTCTCCCAGCAGCCTCAGGAGCAGCGGATTAAAGTTCCACATTCAACTTGATGTCTGTGAAATACATGAATGGACAACGAATCATCTCAAATTGAGGAGGTGGACTTTGAGAGCAATGTTTATACTGTATAGCTTTGTTTCCACTATTTGCCCTAGGGTTCTATCCATCCATTTTTTTGTTTTGTTTTTTTAATTTTTTTTCTTAATAATTATTTTTTTATTTTAATAACTTTATTATATTTTCTTACTTTACTTTATCTTCTTTCTTTCTTTTTTTCCTTCCTTCCCTCCTTCCTTCCTTCCTCCCTCCTTCCTTCCTTCCTCCCTCCTTCCTTCGTTCCTTTCCCTTTCTTTCTTTCTTGCTTGCTTGCTTTCTTCTAATTGTTGCTTTCTACTTTTTCTCCCTTTTACTCTGAGCCGTGTGGATGAAAGGCTTTTGGTGCTGCAGCCAGGAGTCAGTGCTGTGCCTCTGAGGTGGGAGAGCCAACTTCAGGACACTGGTCCACAAGAGACCTCCCAGCTCCACATGATATCAAACGTCAAAAATCTCCCAGAGATCTCCATCTCAACACCAGCACCCAGCTTCACTCAATGACCAGCAAGCTACAGTGCTGGACATCCTATGCCAAACAACTAGCAAGACAGGAACACAACCCCACCCATTAGCAGAGAGGCTGCCTAAAATCATAATAAGTCCACAGACACCCCAAAACACACCACCAGACGTGGACCTGCCCACCAGAAAGACAAGATCCAGCCTCATCCACCAGAACACAGGCACTAGTCCCCTCCACCAGGAAGCCTACACAACCCTCTGAACCAACCTTAGCCACTGGGGACAGACACCAAAAACAACAGGAACTACGAGCTTGCAGCCTGCAAAAAGGAGACCCCAAACACAGTAAGATAAGCAAAATGAGAAGACAGAAAAACACACAGCAGATGAAGGAGCAAGATAAAAACCCACCAGACCTAACAAATAAAGAGGAAATAGGCAGTCTATCTGAAAAAGAATTCAGAATAATGATAGTAAAGATGATCCAAAATCTTGGAAATAGAATGGACAAAATGCAAGAAACATTTAACAAGGACCTAGAAGAACTAAAGATGAAACAAACAACGATGAACAACACAATAAATGAAATTAAAAATTCTCTATATGGGATCAATAGCATAATAACTGAGGCAGAAAAACAGATAAGTGACCTGGAAGATAAAATAGTGGAAATAACTACTGCAGAGCAGAAAAAAGAAAAAAGAATGAAAAGAACTGAGGACAGTCTCACAGACCTCTGGGACAACATCAAACGCACCAACATTCGAATTATAGGGGTTCCAGAAGAAGAAGAGAAAAAGAAAGGGACTGAGAAAATATTTGAAGAGATTATAGTTGAAAACTTCCCTAATATGGGAAAGGAAATAGTTAATCAAGTCCAGGAAGCACAGAGAGTCCCATACAGGATAAATCCAAGGAGAAATACGCCAAGACACATATTAATCAAACTGTCAAAAATTAAATACAAAGAAAGCATATTAAAAGCAGCAAGGGAAAAACAACAAATAACACACAAGGGAATCCCCATAAGGTTAACAGCTGATCTTTCGGCAGAAACTCTGTAAGCCAGAAGGGACTGGCAGGATATATTTAAAGTGATGAAGGAGAAAAACCTGCAACCAAGATTACTCTACCCAGCAAGGATCTCATTCAGATTTGATGGAGAAATTAAAACCTTTACAGACAACCAAAACCTGAGAGAGTTCAGCACCACCAAACCAGCTTTACAACAAATGCTAAAGGAACTTCTCCAGTTAAGAAGCACAAGAGAAGGAAAAGACCTACAATAACGAACCCAAAACAATTAAGAAAATGGGAATAGGAACATACATATCGATAATTACCTTAAATGTAAATGGACTAAATGCTCCCACCAAAAGACACAGATTGGCTGAATGCATGCAAAAACAAGACCCATATATTTGCTATCTACAACAGACCCACTTCAGACCTAGAGACACATACAGACTGAAGGTGAGGGGATGGAAAAAGACAGTTCATGCAAATGGAAACCAAAAGAAAGCTGGAGTAGCAATTCTCATATCAGACAAAATAGACTTTAAAATAAAGACTATTACAAGAGACAAAGAAGGACACTACATAATGATCAAGGGATTGATCCAAGAAGAAGATATAACAATTGTAAATATTTATGCACCCAACACAGGAGCACCTCAATACATAAGGCAAATACTAACAGCCATAAAAGGGGAAACTGACAGTAACACATTCATAGTAGGGGACTTCAACACGCCACTTTCACCAGTGGACAGATCATCCAAAATGAAAATAAATAAGGAAACACAAGCTTTAAATGATACATTAAACAAGATGGACTTAACTGATATTTATAGGACATTGCATCCAAAAACAACAGAATACACATTTTTCTCTGGTGCTCATGGAACATTCTCCAGGATAGATCATATCTTGGGTCACAAATCAAACCTTGGTAAATTTAAGAAAATTGAAATTGTTTCAAGTATGTTTTCCGACCACAATGCTATGAGATTAGATATCAATTACAGGAAAAGATCTATAAGAAATACAAACACCCTCTGAACCAACTGAGGCTGAACAATACACTACTTAATAACAAAGTGATCACTGAAGAAAACAAAGAGGAAATTAAAAAATACCTAGAAACAAATGACAATGGAGACATGACGATCCAAAATCTATGGGATGCAGCAAAAGCAGTTCTAAGAGGGAAGTTTATAGCAATACAATCCTACCTTAAGAAACAGGAAACATCTCGAATAAACAACCTAACCTTGCACCTAAAGCAATTAGAGAAAGAAGAACAAAAAACCCCCAAAGTTAGCAGAAGAAAAGAAATCATAAAAATCCGATCAGAAATAAGTGAAAAAGAAATGAAGGAAACGATAGCAAAGATCAATAAAACTAAAAGCTGGTTCTTTGAGAAGATAAACAAAATTGATAAACCAATAGCCAGACTCATCAAGAAGAAAAGGGAGAAGACTCAAATCAATAGAATTAGAAATGAAAAAGGAGAAGTAACAACTGACACTGCAGAAATACAAAAAAATCAGGAGAGACTACCACAAGCAACTATATGCCAATAAAATGGACAACCTGGAAGAAATGGACAAATTCTTAGAAACACACAACCTGCCAAGACTGAATCAGAAAGAAATAGAAAATATGAACAGACCAATCACAAGCACTGAAATTGAAACTGTGATTAAAAATCTTCCAACAAACAAAAGCCCAGGACCAGATGGCTTCACAGGAGACTTCTATCAAACATTTAGAGAAGAGCTAACACATATCCTTCTCAAACTCTTCCAAAATATAGCAGAGGGAGGAACACTCCCAAACTCATTCTACGAGGCCACCATCACCTTGATACCAAAACCAGACAAGGATGTCACAAAGAAAGAAAACTACAGGCCAATATCACTGATGAACATAGATGCAAAAATCCTCAATAAAAATACTAGCAAACAGAATCCAACAGCACATTAAACGGATCATACACCATGATCAAGTGTGGTTTATTCCAGGAATGAAAGGATTCTTAAACATACGCAAATCAATCAATGTGATAAACCATATTAACAAATTGAAGGAGAAAAACCATATGATCATCTCAATGGATGCAGAGAAGTCTTTCGACAAAATTCAACACCCATTTATGATAAAAATCCTGCAGAAAGTAGGCATAGAGGGAACTTTCCTCAACATAATAAAGGCCATGACAAACCCACAGCCAACATCATCCTCAATGGTGAAAAACTGAAAGCATTTCCACTAAGATCAGGAACAAGACAAGGTTGCCCACTCTCACCACTCTTATTCAACATAGTTTTGGAAGTTTTAGCCACAGCGATCAGAGAAGAAAAGGAAATAAAAGGAATCCAAGTCGGAAAAGAAGTAAAGCTGTCACTGTTTGCAGATGACATGATGCTATACATAGAGAATCCTAAAGATGCTACCAGAAAACTACTAGAGCTAATCAATGAATTTGGTAAAGTAGCAGGATACAAAATTAATGCACAGAAATCTCTGGCATTCCTATACACTAATGATGAAAAATCTGAAAGTGAAATCAAGAATACACTCCCATTTACCACTGCAACAAAAAGAATAAAATATCTAGGAATAAACCTATCTAAGGAGACAAAAGACCTGTATGCAGAAAATTATAAGACACTGATGAAAGAAATTAAAGATGATACAAATAGATGGAGAGATATACCAAGTTCTTGGATTGGAAGAATCAACATTGTGAAAATGACTCTACTACCCAAAGCAATCTACAGATTCAATGCAATCCCTATCAAACTACCACCGGCATTTTTCACAGAACTAGAACAAAAAAATTCACAATTTGTATGGAAACACAAAAGACCCCGAATAGCCAAAGCAATCTTGAGAACGAAAAAGGGAGCTGGAGGAATCAGGCTCCCTGACTTCAGACTATACTACAAAGCTACAGTAATCAAGACACTATGGTACTGGCACAAAAACAGAAAGATAGATCAATGGAACAGGATAGAAAGCCCAGAGATAAACCCATGCACATATGGTCACTTTATCTTTGATAAAGGAGGCAGGAATGTACAGTGGAGAAAGGACAGCCTCTTCAATAAGTGGTGCTGGGAAAACTGGACAGCTACATGTAAAAGTATGAGATTAGATCACTCCCTAACACCATACACAAAAATAAGCTCAAAATGGATTAAAGACCTAAATGTAAGCCCAGAAACTATCAAACTCTTAGAGGAAAACATAGGCAGGACACTCTATGACATAAATCACTTCAAGATCCTTTTTGACCCACCTCCTAGAGAAATGGAAATAAAAATAAACAAATGAGACCTAATGAAACTTCAAAGCTTTTGCACAGCAAAGGAAACCATAAACAAGACCAAAAGACAACCCTTAGAATGGGAGAAAATATTTGCAAATGAAGCAACTGACAAAGGATTAATCTCCAAAATTTATAAGCAGCTCATGCAGCTCAATAACAAAAAAAAAAACAACCCAATCTAAAAATGGGCAGAAGACCTAAATAGACATTTCTCCAAAGAAGATATACAGACTGCCAATAAATACATGAAAGAATGCTCAACTTCATTAATCATTAGAGAAATGCAAATCAAAAGTACAACGAGATATCATCTCACACCAGTCAGAATGGCCATCATCAAAAAATCTAGAAACACGGCTTCCCTGGTGGCGCAGTGGTTGAGAGTCCGCCTGCCGATGCAGGGGACATGGGTTCGTGCCCTGGTCCGGGAAGATCCCACATGCCTTGGAGCGGCTAGGCCCATGAGCCATGGCCGCTGCGCCTGCGCGTCCAGAGCCTGTGCTCCATAACAAGAGAGGCCACAACAATGAGAGGCCCACGTACCTCAAAAAAAAAAAAAAGAAAAGAAAAAAATCTAGAAACAATAAATGCTGGAGAGGGTGTGGAGAAAAGGGAACCCTCTTACACTGTTGGTGGGAATGTAAACTGATACAGCCACTGTGGAGAACAGTATGGGGTTCCTTAAAAAACTACAAATAGAACTACCATATGACCCAGCAATCCCACTACTGGGCATATACCCTGAGAGAACCATAATTCAAAAAGAGTCATGTACCAAAATGTTCATTGCACCTCTATTTACAATAGTCCGGAGATGGAAACAACCTAAGTGTCCATCATCGGATGAATGGATAAAGAAGATGTGGCACATATATACAATGGAATATTACTCAGCCATAAAAAGAAACGAAATCGAGCTATTTGTAATTAGGTGGATAGACTTAGAGTATGTCATACAGAGTGATGTAAGTCAGAAAGAGAAAGACAAATACCATATGCTAACACATATATATGGAATTTAAGAAAAAAAAATGTCATGAAGAACCTAGGGGTAAGACAGGAATAAAGACACAGACCTACTAGAGAATGGACTTGAGAATATGCGGAGGGGGAAGGGTAAGCTGTGACAAAGCGAGAGAGAGGCATGGACATATATACACTACCAAACGTAAGGTAGATAGCTAGTGGGAAGCAGTCGCATAGCACAGGGACATCAGCTCGGTGCTTTGTGACCGCCTGGAGGGGTGGTATAGGGAGGGTGGGAGGGAGGGAGACGCAAGAGGGAAGAGATATGGGAACATATTTATATGTATAACTGATTCACTTTGTTATAAAGCAGAAACTAACACACCATTGTAAAGCAATTATACTCCAATAAAGAAGTAAAAAAAAAAAATAAGATATTTAGGTAGGGTGGGAGGGAGGGAGATGCAAGAGGGAAGAGATATGGGGACATATGTATATGTATAACTGATTCACTTTGTTATAAAGCAGAAACTAACACACCATTGTAAAGCAATTATACTGTAATAAAGATGCTAAAAAAAAAACCAAACTAAAAGTAGAGCTACCATATGATCCAGCAATCCCACTACTGGGCATATACCCAGACAAAACTCTAATTTGAATAGATACATGCACCCCTATGTTCACAGCAGCACTATTTATGATAGCCAACACATGGAAACAACCTAAATGTCCACGGACAGCTGAATGGATAAGATAGAAGTGGTATATATATATACAATGGAATACTACTCAGCCTTAAAAAAGAAAGTAATAATGCCATTGTCAGCAACATGGATGAACCTAGAGATTATCATACTAAGAGAAGTAACTCAGAAGGAGAAAGACAAATACCATGTGATATCACTTATATGTGGAATCTAAAATATGACACAAATTAACTTATCTACAAAACAGAAACAGACTCACAGACATAGATAACAGAACTGTAGTTGCCAAGCGGGAGGGGTTGGGGGAGGGATGGACTGGGAATTTGGGGTTAGCAGATGCAAACTATTACATATAGAATGGATAAATGACAAGGTCCTACTGTATAGCACAGGGAACCATATTCAATATCCTAAGATAAACCATAGTGGAGAAGAAAAGAAAAAAGAATGTATATATATGTGTAACTGAATCACTTTACTGTACAGCAGAAATTAACACAACATTGTAAATCAACTTTATTCAATAAAAAAACAAGAAAGATGGGACTTCCCTGGCGGTCCACTGGTTAAGACTCCATGCTTGCAATGCAGGGGGCATGGGTTCAATCTGTGGTCAGGGGAAATAAGATCCCACATGCCACACGGTATGGCAAAAAAAAAAAAAAAAAAGAAAGAAAATCAAATCAACAACCTAACTTTATAACTTAAGGAACTAGAAAAAGAAGAACAAACTAAACCCAAAGCTAGCAGGAGGAAGGAAATAATAAAGATTAGAATAGAGAGAAACAAAACAGAGAAGAGAAAATAAAGAAAATCAATGAAACCAAAAGTTGGCTCTTCAAAAGGATCAACAAAATTGACAAACCTTTAGATACTGGACTAAGAATAAAGGACAAAAGAATCAAATTACAAAAATCAGAAATAAAAGGGAGGACATTACTATTGATTCTAAAGAGAGAAAAAGGATGTAAGAGAGTACTATGAACAATTATATACCAACATGTTGCACAACATAGATAAAATGGACAAATTCCTAGAAACACGAAACCAACCAAGACTAAATCATGAAGAAATAGAAAATGTGTATAGACCTACAATTAGTAAGGAGATTGAATTTTAAAAATCTCCAGACAGAGAAAAGCCCTGGACCCAGTTGCTTCACTGCCAAATACTACCAAACATTTCAAGAACTAATATCAATCCTTCTTTTAAACTTTTCCAAAAAATCAAAGAGGATGCAACACCTCTCAATTCATTCAATGAGGCCAGAATTACCCTTCCACCAAAGGCCAGATAAAGACACAACAATAAAACTACAAACAAATATCCCTCATGAACATCAATGCAAAAATCCTCAACAAAATGCTAGCAAATCAAATTCAACAACATATTAAAAGGATTATGCCCCATGCCCAAGTGGGATTAATTCCCAGAATGCAAGGATGGTTCAACATACAAAAATCAATGTAATACACTACATTAACAGAAAGAAAAAAAAAAACATCACACACGATCACCTCAATTGATGTAGAAAATGCTTCTGACAAAATTCAACACCCTTTCATGGTAAAAACATTGAAAAAACTAGGAATAGAAGAAGAAAACTACCTCAACACAGTAAACGCAATATACAAAAACCCAGAGCAAACATTATACTCAATGGTGACAGATTGAAAACTTTTCCTCTACTATCAGGAACAAGACAAGGATGCCTGCTTTCACCACTTCCACTGTACATAGTACTGGAGTTCTACCCAGAGCAATTAGGTAAGAAAAAGAAATAAGAGGCATCCAAACTGAAAAAGAAGAAGTAAAATTATCTCTGTAGATGACATTATCTCACATATAGAAAACCCTAAAAGATTCCACACAAAGAAAACTATTAGAACTAATAAATGAATTCAGCAAAGTAGCAGGATACAAAGTCAATACATAAAAATTAGCTGCATTTGTATATACTAATAATGAGCAATCTAAAAAGGAAATTACAAAAACAATTCCATTTATAATACGGAAAAGAATAAAATACTTAGGAATTAACTTTACCAAGGAAGTGAAACACTTGTTCAATGAAAAATATAAAACATTGCTGAAATTAAAGAGATAAATAAATGAAAATAGATCCCACATTCACTGACTGTGAGACCTGATATTGTTAAAATGTCAATATTACCCAAAACAATCTACAAATTACATGGAATCCCTATCAAAATCCCAATGACCTTTTTTTTGCAGAAATAGAAAAATCCCGCCCTAAAATTCATAGAGAGTCTCATGGGACCTTGAATAATTAAAACAATCTTGAAAAAGAAGAGCAAAACTGGAGTACTCACACTTCCTGATTTCAAAACTTACCACAAAGCTACAGAAGTCAAAACAGTGTTGTATTGGCATAAGGACAGACATAACAATAATAGAATAGAAAACCCAGAAATAGACCCTTGCATCTATTGTCAGCTGATTTTTGACAAGGATGCCAAGACGATTCAATGGGGAAAGAAGTCTTTTCAACAAATGGTGCTGGAAAAAACTGGATATCCACATGCAAAAGAATGAAGTTGGGTCCTTAACTAACACCATATATAAAAATTAACTCTACATAGATAAAAGACCTAAATGAAAGGCCTATGGGAGGAAAAAACAACTCTTTGAAGAAAACCTGAGTCAAAGCTTCACAGCATTGGATCTGGCAATGATTTCTTGGATGTGACACCATATGGGACTTCATGAAAATTTTAAAATTCTGTGCATCAAAGACACTATCAACAGAGTAAAAAGGCAACCCACAGAATGGGAGAAAATATTTGTAAATCATATATCTGATTAATATCAGAATTAATATCCAGAACATACAGAACACATAGGGAACTCTTAAAACTCAACAACACAAAAAACAAACAACCCAATCAAAAATGGGCAAAGGACTTGATATACAAGTTTCAAAGATATCCAAATGGCCAATAAGCACATGAAAAGCTGCTCAATATCACTAATTATTAGAGAAATTCAAATCAAAACTACAATGAGATACTACCTCACACCCATTAAGATGGCTACTCTCAAAAAAACAAAACAATATGTGTTGGCGAGGATGCAGAGAAATTGGAACCCTTGTGCACTGTTAGTGTGAATACGAAATGGTACACCTACTGTGGAAAATAGTATGGAGGTACCTCAAAAAATTAAGAATAGAATTACCATATGATCCAGCGATTCTACTTCTGAGGTATATATCCCAAAGGAAGCAGGGTCTCAAAGAGATATTTGTACACCTATGTGCACAGCAGCATTACTGACAATAAATAAAATGTGGAAACAAGACAAGGGTCCATTGACAGATGAATGGAGAAGCAAAATGTAATATATACATACATGAAATATTACTCAGCCTTAAAAGCGAAGGAAATTCTACAATATACTACAGTGTGCATGAAACTTGAGGACAATATGCTAAAATAAGGCAATCACAAAAAGACAAATACTGTGGTTCCACTTATATGAGGTACTAAAAATAGTCAAATTCGTAGAGACAAAAAGTACAATGGTGGTTCCCAGGGGCTAGGGGAAGAGGGATGAGGGAGTTATTGTTCAGTAGGAATAGAGTTTCAGGTTTTTTTTTTTAAGATTCTTTTTTTTAAAATTTTATTTATTTTTGGCTGCATTTTGGGTCTTTGTTGCTGCGCGTGGGCTTTCTCTAGTTGTGGCAAGCGGGGTCTACTCTTCCTTTTGGTGCACAGGCTTCTCATTGAGTGCAGGCTTCTCTTGGTACAGAGTAGGGCTCTAGGCATGCATGCTTCAGTAGTTGTGGCTCACGGGCTCTAGAGTGCAGGCTCAGTAGCTGTGGCGCACGGGCTTAGTTGCTCCATGGCATGTGGGATCTTCCTGAACCAGGGATCGAATCCATGCCCCCTGCACTGGCAGGTGGATTCTTAACTACTGCACCACAAGGAAAGTCCCAGAGCTTCAGTTTTATGAAAAAAGTTATGGAGATGTGATGGTTGCACAATATTATGAATGTATTTATACCACTGAACTGTGCTCTTAAAAATGGGTAAGGTGGTAAATTACATATTATGTGCATTTTGCCAGATACACACACAATTGAAAAAAAATAATTCAGAGTAGCAAAACTAAAAAAAAAAGAAAAAAACCCTTAGGCATTTATCGAGCCTCTTGTATGTCAATATGGCAACATAGCACAACAGAAGGAGCAGTGGCTTTGGGGTCAGATAGGCCTGGTTTTAAATCCAGAAATCCAGCTCTACTGTATTATCACCTCACTTCTCCTGTATAAAACTGAGCAGAAGAGAGCACGTTTGTCTTCAGCTTCGAAGGTTTTCTATTACCTGGAGCAAGTTACTTAATCTCTCTGGTGTCAATCCCACCTATAACATAGGGAAAATAATACCAATCTCATAGATCAGCCATGAGAAATAAGGATAGTATGCCTACAGAGTAAGTAATCAGTAAATGTCAGTTCTCTTTCCCTTTAAAGAAAAGGCTATTAGGATGCCCTTAGGTGTATCTGTCAGACAAGTTCAACATCAGCACAGAGACAGATACAAGGCCTTGGTTATCTGTGGGCACTTCTTGCAAGAACTGCTGAGCTCTCATGATGCGAGACACTCAAAAATCAAATCTATTAAGCTGGCCTGCAGCTTGAGACTGAGGGTATTCACTGGTTCACAAAAAATAAAGAGGAAGAAGGAGTTACACAATGCATCTCTGTTCTAATTACTCAATCTCTACCCAACTGAAAACTTGCTTCATGAGAGATTAGCCACAGCCCCTGGAAGCAATAAACATCCTGCGTTGCAAACCCCATTTTGCCATCTCACAGAACCTTCATAAATCTCTGTTGCAGTAAATGCATCTCTTATCTATGAAGCGACTATTTTAAGAACATTTTTACAACAGTCACCATTATTAGTCCTTCGGCCAACTCTCCCAATTAGGGGAAGAAGAAATTAATACGCAATACTGATATTTCTATTTTACATTTAAAGGGAAGATGGCTTGCTGTTTTCAAGGGATACAGGGCAATTTCTGGGATGTAAGGCTAATAGGTAATTCCCAGAGTTGGGTCATTCCTGCTTCCATCTCATTCTGGAAATGAGCAAAAACTATTGGTCACCAAAGTGGACAAATGCCCTCCAGCAAACAACCAGTATAGAGTGTCCACCAAGGAGTGCACGGTGCCACCAACTTACTCCGTAGGAAAGTGAAGACTAAGCAAAAGTCCTTGAAGCGATGGTGCCTTTGTGAGAGTCAGGGATGAGGATGCCAGGGCAGGTCACAGAAGTACCGTCTCTCTGATGGGGGAAGGGCCAAGCTCACAGCTATTGAGGGCACAGCTGACAGACAGAAGTGCCATTCTAGTTCTGCTCCTGTGGATGAGAACATGCACTCCTTTCAAGTTACTTGATCAAGGGGTACAGGGGGACCCTCAGTACATCCTCATGTGGCCTAACCATGGCCCAGCTCTCCAAGTGAAGAGGGCAGGAAGGACCACAGGAAGCTGAAAGTTTGCAACTGGGTAAAACTACATGGTCACAGTGTGATCACAGGTAATGCAACTTGTTTCCTAAGGTTCAAGGCTACAAGACACGAGAAGTCATTGCAGAGAAGATAATTTAGAATTACCCTCTGCTAATTTTAAAGAAGCGGTAGAGAGGTGACTATGGGGGATGGTTTATGCTGAATTTAAAGAGAGGCACAGACCCTGGGCTGTGTGGGTGGAGCCTCACAAGACTGCATATGGAGCAATGGCCAGAGATTCCGGGTTCTGGCACTCAGCTGTGCAGGTCCAAAGAGTGGATTTTGTCTGTCCTGGCAGGCATGTAGGTTGCAGGACTAACCTGTGCTAACCACACCTTCAAAAGACTGACATAGCAAACAAAACACAAATTCACTTATTTGTAACAAGTATATAATAAGCCTTTCCAGTGACCTCCAAACTTGTTTCCTCAATCCCGCCCGTTATCAAGGTAACTGGGAGACCAAATTCATAATCAGAATGTTACTTGTTGAATGCAGACTCAGAACAAAAGAGCGGAAACACTTAAGGGGTGTTTCATCAGGTATCGGAAAAGCCTTCTGAGTGGGATGTACTTTCCAGGTGATCTGAACACGAGTAACCACCAGGAAAAGTATTAGATAATCAGCAACAAATTCTGAGGCCGTATCGCCCCTTTTCTAAACAAATGCGGATTACCTGTCTACCTCATTAACCCCAGACAGGGTTTCTTTAGATGGAGCACAATACGATTCTCACTGCTTTGTGTATAGCCAGTCATTTTTCTGAGCCTATACCTGTCCCTGATATTCTCAGCGTGTCATCATGGGCTCTCAGAGAGGGTTACGATGGGTCTCTTCACTTATGTCCTGATTCTTATTACCTCCCCGATGGAGTGGTTTTCCAGTTCTGGGGGCACTTTCACGCGTGTGTGACAAGCTCCCTGAGCCTGACTGGACGCAGGAGGATACCTCCCACTGCCTGGTTCAGCACCAATTATTCTGTTCATCTGTGGAATGTGCTTGTAACATGTTGTATTTATTTTGCCTGCACACATTCCTGCCTTCCTAGAGGAAGAGGTGAATAAATCACCCTGGCTTGCCTGCCAAGAAAGTAATTTTTTTCACCTTAGGTGGGCCGTCTGTTTCTCCGGACATAGCTCTGCTTTGACTAGAATTGAATACATCTTGTCCCAGGCATTTTGCCAGCTGTACCAAAAAAAAAAAAAAAAGCTGTAGGCTCCAGGAAATGAAGCAACTAAAAGTGGTTTCCTTGTGATGTCAAGTCTTTTTTTCTTTTTGAAATGCAACTTACGGAATTAACCTAAAGGAAATTGTGCATCACTGTCCATAGGGGTGGTTTACAGAGTGGCAGGAGGCCCAGATAACAACCAACCACGAATTTCCGAAGAATCAATCCGATTGAGGCATGTCGGTACATCCAGCACTGGGCCTACAAATGGAGGGGACAACTGAGTACGTGCTTTGGACCCAAACAGAGGGCCCCTAAGCTAAGGGCTCTTCTCTTAGATGTTGTTTGTTTGTTTGTTTGTTAATTTATCTTATTTATTTTTGGCTGCACTGTGTCTTCGTTGCTGTGTACGGGCTTTCTCTAGTTGCAGCGAACAGGGGCTACTCTTCGTTGAGGTGCACAGGCTTCTCATTGTGGTGGCTTCTCTTGTTGCGGAGCACGGGCTCTAGGCACGCGGGCTTCAGTAGTTGTGGCTCGCGGGCTCTAGGCGCGCTGGCTCAGTAGCTGTGACACAGGGGCTTAGTTGCTCCGTGGCATGTGGGATCTTCCCAGACCAGGGCTCGAACCCGTATCCCCTGCATTGGCAGGCGGATTCTCAACCACTGCGCCACCAGGGAAGCCTGGTGTTCACCCTGGATGAACATCCAGGTCACCTATGGAGTTTTCAGTATTCATGCCTTGGTCCCACTCAAATGGCTGCTTCTGATGCCCACGTGTGTTGAGCAAAATGTCCTTAACCCATTGGGGATTAAAGACCTCTTCGTAAGCTACCAAGCTATTGGGGGAAGAAATAACCCAGAGTAGAAAGAGTGTCAAAATATTTAGGCTGCACAATGAAATTAATAATCAAGAAAATGAAATGATAACCCACAGAATGGGAAAAAACATTTGCAAATCATACACCTGATAGGGGGTTAATATCTAAAATATATAAAGAACTCAAGAGCAAAAAACCCCCAAATAATCCAATTTAAAAAGGGGCAAATTCTACTTACAGTTCCTTAAAAATGGAACTACCATACGATCCAGCAATTCCACTTCTGGGTATATATCCGAAGGGAACGAAAACACTATGTTGAAGAAATATCTGTACCCCTATGTTCATAGCATCATTATTTACAATAGTCAAAACGTGGAAACAACTGAGGTGACCACTGAAAGATGAAGGAATAAAGAAGTTTTGGTATATACGTACAATGGAATAATCAGCCATAAGAAAGAAGAAAATCCTGCCGTTTGCAAAATGTGGATAGAACTTGAAGGCATTGTGCTAAGTGAAATAAGTCAGACAGGGAAGGACAAGTACTGTATGATCTCACTTACACGTAGAATCTTGAAAAGAAAAACGGCATAGAAACAGAGATCAGATTTGTGGTTACCAAAGTACCAAAGGCAGCAGGAGCAGGGGGTGGAATAAGATTGGTCAAAGGTGCAAACTTCCATTTATAAGATAAACAAGCCCTGGGGATGTGACGTACATCAGGGTGATGACAGTTAACCCTGCTGTATGGTATATTTGAAAGTTAAGAGGGTAGATCCTAAGAGTTCTCATCACAAGAAGAAAAACTTCTAAAAAAAAACAAAGAAGAAAAACTTCTTTTCTTTATCTATATGAGATGTAATGTTTACTAAACTTATTGTGGTAAGCTTTTCACAATATATGTATGCCAAACCATTACGCTGAACACCTTAACTTTATACAGTGCTGCATGTCAATTATTTCTCATTAAAACTGGGGGAAAATGTACAGGCTTAATCCAGAAGATGGTGAGCTGTGTGGGCAACAGTCAGCTGCCGGGGTAGATGCTGGCGTTACTGTCTGGTATGGTTCCAGAGACTCAGGGTGCAGTGAGGAGCAAGTCACGAAGAGAATAAGGCAGCTCAGCTTGGCAACTGTGGGCCCATCAGGCCAGTGGAGGGGGCCTTCTCCTGCTTCAGCTCAGAGACAGGGCATCCGAAGGGCAACACTACCTGAGGGATGGTTCCAGGAATCAACACATCAACGTGGGAGCCACTGTACGGAGGTGAGAGACAGAGGAGGAAATGGTAGGTACCGTGAGACAGAAGGGGAGGGTTCGCGGCCTAGCCCTAACACATGCATAAGACTTCGGGACTCTCTGAACCACTCAGAAGGGACGGGGCCAGGGTTGATATTCAGCCTGCATGCACTGGCATGGTGTTCCTGCAGGTTATCACACAGAACTACAGTCCTGAAGGCTGGTAAACAGCTGAGGTTAGGCCACGCATCACCGAATGACATCATCCAGTGGCCACCGAGCAGGTGGCAATGGGACTTGGGATGGGTGCACCTGGACGCTGGTGCATGAGCCGAGCAGGCCAAGGTGGTAGCCGAGCGGACGCAGTCCCTGCCTGACCTCAGGAGGGGCCCAGGGGGGCAGAAGTGGAGGGACAGGCTGGCTGGGGCAGTGCTGTAGGTGAGGGTGGAAGCAAAGGCCCTACAGGTACGGGCTCCGTGAGATGCGCCAGCATCCAGAACATGAGGGACAGCCCGCCTGGTCACTCTCCCACTGCAGCCATGCCTGGCCCCAGGTCTAATGACCATCAAATTCACAGGGAAGGCATCGGAAGAGCTTGTTTCCTCTGCAGAATCATAGCTTAGAGACGGGCAGCGTCCAGCTTCATGAGTGCTTATCAGACGTAAGACCACCCAGTAATTTCTAAACATCAATAATGATTTAGAAATAATTAGGATGATTGGATGACCATTTTAATTTATACCACAGAGTTAGTAGCTTCAGGATGAGTTTAGTTTAGTTGAGAGAATAAAAACAGAATTTTTTTTTAAAGATTTTTTGATGTGGACCATTTTTAAAGTCTTTATTGAACTTGTAACAATATTGCTTGTTTTATGTTTTGGTTTTGGGGCCCCGAGGCATGTGGGATCTTAGCTCCCCAACCAAGGATCGAACCTGCAACCCCCTGCATTGAAAAGTGAAGTCTTAACCACTGGACCGCCAGGGAAGTCCCCAAAAGGAAATATTTTAGGTTTTTACTTATATAATGATTTATTTATATACATTTGTTTATAAAACTTACGTTGCCATACAGCTTGTTAAACACACTGCCCGTCATCCTTAGACGGGGCAATGCAGGGTTGGGGGGATAGTGATTCAGCTGGTAGAGCTTGAAATGGCTTCATTGCACCCCTGCCCCCGCCATGCCAGGTTGGTCTGACTTAGGTAGATATGGGTTTCATCTGACTGACAAATCAAACATTATTTTCCATGTGTTGCTGAGGACTGGGCCCACCAAGCCCAGTCAGGATTTCCCAGTCACTGCTTCTCTCACACTTCCTGAACCTTCACAAGGATCTGACCTGCAGTGCAAGTCACAAACTATGCAAAGGAAACAATGTGTTAGGTTTCTAGTAACTTTGCCAGGACAGAGAAGGCCAGAAGTTCAATGTATAACACACAGTTATTGAACATTTAAACTGGGCCAGGCAGAGTCTAGGCACTGAGAATATACAGTAAAATGGATGAAAATCCCTACACCTGGTGCCAACGAGTGATTGCAGGGGGTTATTATTCAAAGGCCAAGGATGGATGGACAGAGCCAAGGAGAAGGCTGTGATCTCAGCTCAGCACCCTCTCCTCTGCCCTCCTTGGGTTGGAGTTATTAGAACACTGTGATTAGTGCCGCAGACCTGTGGGGCTAGTCTACCCTGAGACAGTCAAGCAATCATAAGGGCAGGTACCAGGAAAGAGGCCCTGCCCCAAACTGACTGCTCCTTTGTCATGATTTAGTATCTAAAATTCTGCCATTCGAGAAGCATTTTCCAACCAGTGTTCCTTGCAATCTAGTCCTTCAGGATTCTTAGTTTAAAAGAAATTTTTTCAGTAGTTAAAAAAGTTTGGCAAACACCTGAGCTCTTGGTGAGTCCCAGTGAATGGCATATTAATCTGTATGACCTCCATTGGTTTTGGATTCAAAACTTGGGCATCTCTATTTTTCTAAGTATTTGCTTAAGCCTCCAACCCTCTACATTGTAGGTAATTCAGTATCTCTCTCTTAAGGACTCTTCATTCCCCAAATTGTCCAGGAACCTGGGAACTTAGTCCAAAGGGAGTAGTCTTGTTTCAAAGTTCCAGGGGGAAGGAACTGACCAGTCTATTAAAAGTCCTGATTTTACAAAACACCATGGTATTGGCACAAAAACACACATATGGATCAATGGAACAAAGTAGAGAGCCCAGAAGTAAACCCACACACCTATGTGTCAGTTCATCTTAACAAAGGAGGCAAGAATATACACTGGAGAAAAGACAGTCTCTTCAGCAAGTGGCATTGGGAAAGCTGGACAGCCTCATGTAAATGAATGAAGTTAGAATGCTCCCCCAAACCATGCATAAAAATAAACTGACAATGGCTTAAGACAGGATACCATAAAACTCCTAGAAAAGAACATAGGCAAAACATTCTCTGACATACATCATACCAATGTTTTCTAAGCTCAGTCTCCTAAGGCAATAGATACAAGCAAAAGTAAACAAATGGGACCTAATCAAACTTACAAGCTTTCTCACAGTAAAGGAAACCATAAACAAAGTGAAAAGACAACCTACGGACTGGGAGAAAATATTTGCAAACAATGCAACCGACAAAGGATTAATTTCCAAAATATACAAAGAGCTCATATAACTTAACAATAAAAAAACAAACAACCCAATCAAAAAATGGGCAGAAGACCTAAATAGATTTTTCTCCAAGAGATACAGATGGCCAATAGGCATATGAAAAGATGCTCAATATCTCGCAAATCAAAACTACAATGAGGTATCATCTCACACCAGTCAGAATGGCTATCATAAAAAGTCTACAAATAATAAATGCTGGAGAGGGTGTAGTGAAAAGGGAACCCTCCTAAACTGTTGGTGGGAATGTAAATTGGTGCAGCCACTATGGAGAACAGTATGGAGGTTCCTTAAAATACTAAAAATAGAGTTACCATATGTTCCAGCAATCCCCCTCCAATCCAAACAAAACTGTAATTCAAAAAGATATATGCATCCCAATGTTCACTGCAGCACTATCTACAATAGCCAAGACATCAAAACAACCTAAATGTCCACTGACAGATGAATGGATAAAGAAGATGTAGTGTATGTACAATGGAATACCACTCAGTCATAAAGAAGAATGAAATAATGCCATTTGTAGCAACATGGATGGATCTGGAGATTATCATACTAAGTGAAGTAAGTCAGACAGAGAAAGACAAATATCATATGATATCGCTTATATGTGGAATCTAAAATATGATACAAGTGAACTTATTTACAAAACAGAAACAGACTCACAAACATAGAAAACAAACTTATGGTTACCAAAGTGTGGGGAGGGATCAATTAGGAGTTTGGGATTAGCAGATGCAAACTAGTACATATAGGATGGATAAACAGCAAGGTCCTACTGTACAGCACAGGGAACTATATACAATATCCTGTGATAAACCATAATGGAAAAGAATATGAAAAAGAATGCATAAATATGTATAACTCAATCACTTTGCTGCACAGCAGAAATTAACACAACATTGTAAATCAACCATACTTCAATAAAATAGATTAAAAAAAAAGAAAACAAACTTATGGTTACCAAGGGGGGTATAAATTAGGGGTTGGGGACTAGGATATACAAACTACTATATATAAAATAAACAACAAGGTCCTACTGTATACCACAGGGAACTATATTCAATATCTTGTAATAAACCATAATGGAAAAAGATACGAAAAAGAATATATATATATATATATATATATATATATATCTGAATCACTTTGCTGTACACCAGAAACTAACACAGCATTGTAAATCAACTGTACTTCAATTTTAAAAGTTCTGATTTTAATCACTTCTACATAGTGTCCCTGTTGAAAACTGATTCTGACAGGCTCCAGTGAGTCCCTGTCCTGCCATGAGGATGTCCTTTCTGCTTCAGAACCCTGTGCAGGCAGCAGGGTGGCCCTGAGGACACAGACTCCTAAGGCTTATTGGATTTATACTCACACAGTCAGCCACTGTTCCACAAACACGACCACTGTGCCAAGGTGCCCGGGTATAATTGGGTTTCTGAACACAGCTGCACACTGTATCTAGAACACGCTGTTCCCCTACAAACCTCTAGGCTCTGGTGTTGAGCCTAAGCTCCTGACTCAGACTCCCTCTTTTTTCCTGGGGGAAGTTTAATGTTTATTCGCTACCAGGGACCCTCCGTCAGGGCTATCTCAGCCCTTAGAAAGCTGAATCTCAGAAGGGAAGGGAACAGAGTGTCGATCCCTCTCCTCCTGGAGGATCCTTGGTAAGTTTAGTTTGGCACATCAGGGGGATACAGGGAAGAACAATCTCTGTAAATGTCTTTTACCCAGAGACCTGTATATCAACTCACCTGTACTGGCATAATTGAGAGTATTCGGGGAACAAGGCAAGAAGATCTAGGGGCTCAATGTCTTGTTCCGTCTTGCTGCTTCTCCAGCTAAAAAACAAAATAAAAGAAACAAACATATTTTTTTTGTGAAAGAGAGGTAGAAGAAGATTTTTCCCTGCTATAATTTTGTATATTAAAGGGACATAGTCTATCTATAAAAGCCCCCATCAAATGGATCATAAAGTATGTTCTGCTTCAGAGAGAATCAAATTCCCAAGAATACTCTCGTGAATTTCTTCCACTGAATTAAAGCCCTAACCACCCCAACCCCCCGAGCTTCTTGGGAAGCCGGTTCTCACCTCTGAGCGAGTCAGGCTCCTAGTGGAGAAATCTCTGAAACTTTTAGGTCAGGGAAGAAAATCCCAGCATTTGCCAACATAGTTTGGACTCATTAATTTTCTGACACTAAAAAGGCTCTAATTTCTATGGAGAAGAGAAACACACTGAACAAGTATGATAGTCTTAAGTCCCTCATTCTCACTGATACTTGGCTTTCCCCATTTTCTGAAATATTTTACATCGAGTAACTTAAGACACAAAATAAAACATAGCATACACTGTTTCTCTTTTAAATTAATCTGTTTTTGGCTGCGTTGGGTCTTTGTTGCTGCACGTGGGCTTTTCTCTAGTTGCGGCGAACGGGGGTTACTCTTCATTGTGGTGCACGGGCTTCTCATTGCGGCGGCTTCTCTTGCAGCGGAGCACAGGCTCTAGGCACACGGGCTTCAGTAGTTGTGGCACATGGGCTCAGTAGTTGTGGCTCGCGGGCTCTAGAGTGCAGGCTCAGTAGTTGTGGCGCACAGGCTTAGTTGCTCCACGGCATGTGGGATCTTTCTGGACCAGAGCTCAAACCCGTGTCCCCTGTATTGGCAGGTGGGTTCTTAACCACTGAGCCACCAGGGAAGCCCAGCATACACTGCTGAAGCTTTCCTGATGCAGGATATTTTACATTCAGCCTTGCTGGTCCAATCAGCACAAGTCACTCGGATTCTGTGGGAAAATGCAGTGAAAGTTCTGTAAGGTGGTAACAATGTGGGGACAATTTTTGCTACTTCATCCTCAAAGGAGCCCTGTTTGGAATATTAGTGATAAAAGCAAAGACTAACTTGCCAAGGACAAGACAGTGTTACAGAAAGGCTTTCTTTTGGTAGAATTGTTATCATGTTTTAGGCCAATTTTAGTGGATATATTTGCCTCCCACTCTAGTGCATGCCCACATCCTATGAAACAGTAAGTGATGTTTTAATAGGATTATATGTAAAAACATATCATGTATTTAGAGATGAAATATCCAGGGAAAATATTTCCATAGCTTACTGTTTCTTGGCATTTCCTGTGTCCTATCTGATATGTATATACACAAAGGGAGCTGGTTTTAGTTATCTAATACTGTGTTGTATTTATTATTTCAACTTGCAAATGCTTCTATTTGGATTTACAAATATACAATTTTTAACATGTTTTATTAGTGACAGAGCAATAAAGGAACAACTTTGCAGCTAATTTAACACCTATAAATTTCCCTGCAGTGTAAAAGAAATGGCCTCGGCAGACCACATGTCTGCTCATATTTCAAAGAATATTAAATGTAAATACTTCTAAAATGCCCTATAGTTAGAGATCTCTTATTCCATAAAACACTTACAGGTTCATTGTTTATACTTTTATAAAAAATGGTACCTGATTCTAAACAGACTTATTATGTGAAAATTATTTTTTAAATAGCTAGATTTGAGAAGTCATATAAAAGCTAGATAATTACAAATTAACAATTACAATCAACCTGAAAAATGTTAAAAAGACATTGATCAAAAAATTCGAAAACGTATGTCAACATAAAACCTGCACATAAACCTTTATAGCACCTTTATTTATAACTGTAAAAACTGTAAGCAGCAAAGATGTCCTTCAACAGGTAAAAGGATGAACAAACTGTGGCATATCAGTATCATGGAAAATTATTCAGTGATAAAAAGAAATAAACTATTGAACTCTAAAAACATGTGAATGACTCAAACACGTACTGCTAAGTGAAAGAAGCCAGTCTATACAGGCTACATTCTATATGTTTCCAATTATATTATAGTCTGAAAAAGGTAAAACTATAGAAATGGTAAAAAGATCAATAACTGCCAGAGTTCCAGGCAGGGGGAGGACAGATTAGGTGAAGTCCAGGAGATATTTTAGGGCAGTGAGACTATTCTGTATCATAATGTAATAGTGGATAGTTATTTGACAAACACTATGGATTTGTCAAAACCCATAGACCTTTACAGCACGAAGACTGATCCTTAATGCATGCATGTTAAAAAAAAGTATAGTTAAGAGGTTGGGGTATCACAGGATGGAATGCAGAATGTGACAGGACAATATAACTGTATTACAAACGCACAAAACAACCTCACTGGAGCCTGGGGTAGAGGGAAAGGTGCTGACCTGAGCAACTTTGTAAATGGAGCCTATAAAACTGAGGGCAAAAGACACTGCACATAAGCACCGTGTCCTAGTTGATAAAATTATTTATTGCAGGATACGGATTAACAATTCTGACACTGCTGTACACAAATGCTGGAACAGAACAACTAAATGAATGGCAGATGGTGGGGACAGGAGAGGGAGGTTACCCATCAGCAAGGGGAGAAGGTCAGAACAGTTCATCTAGAAACAGATTAGAGTTGCAGACGTCAACATAAACTCATGTGTAGCTTGATATAAATACAATGGTTACATAGAGAAATACCTACAGATGTGTGCACATAGATTACTATATGTACCTATATTTCCCAGCTCCATCAGCAGAGAGGGCCCAGAAGTTATGACACTCCAGAGGCAGTGAGTCCATCTAGTGCCTGGGTCTGCGTTTCCAATCCATTCTCCAATAAGAGGAACCAGCATTCCTTGAGGACATGGCTGATTCTAGGACTGGGACAGGAAATATACAAGATGAGCTTGGAGCTTCTTGTAGTGTCAGAAAGTAAGAAAATGTTGGGGGAAAAAAACTAACACCTGATGACGGTTTATATCAAAAGGACACAGGAGAAAACTAAAAGGACTCCCAACAGCCAAGGCTGTAACAATTTGAGTAACAAAATAACATTTTTAAAGTACTATTGGAGGGAATTCCCTGACAGTCCAGTGCTTACGACTCCACTCTTTCACTGCCGAGGGCATGGGTTCAATCCCTGGTCGGGGAACTAAGATCCCACAAGCCAAACAGCCAGCCAAAAAAAAAAAAAAAAAAAAAAAAAAGAAGGTACTATTGGATTATAATCCAAAGTATAAAATAAAATATCCATGAGTTCATACTGATATGAATAAATGAGGGAGAATAGACACATCTCATGTGCAGAAGAATTCCAAAAACTGTTCGCAGATACTCAAGGAGGTGGAGCATATCCTGACTCCTCGGGTGTGGGCTGTACAGGCTGACTTCCTTCCAAAGGATGTGGCATGCGGTGGGGAGAAGACAACCAACTTTGCAGTGGAGAAACCTGACACAGACTGCCACAGCCAGGATCAAGGTCAACATCCACTGTTACGAGTCCGTTCCCAGTAAGTGCCCATGATATAATGTGATGAAGATGGAACTTCACCTCTGTGGCCTTCTTCCCCAAAACACACAACCCAAGTCTAATCACAAGATAAATACTAGACAAATCTCAATTGAGGGACGTTCTACAAAACACCTAATGAGTACTCCTCAAAAGTTGTCAAGGTCATCAAAAACAAGGCAAGTCTAAGAAATGGTCACAGCCCAGAGGACCCTAAGGAGACTTGACAGTAAATGTAATGTGGTGTCCAGAGCAAGGACATTAGGAAAAAAAAAACAAGAAAAAATGAATAAGGTATGGGCTTTAGTTAATAACAATTTATCAATGCCAATTCATTAATTGCAACAAATATATCACATGAATGTAAGATGTTAAATAATAGAGATATAGGTATAGGTATACTGAAGTTTCTGTATTGTTAGCAACTATAAATCTAAAACTATTCTGAAATTTTAGTTTATTTTTAAAAATATATTGAGAATCATATGCTCACAGGAAGTGGGAAATGGAAGGTACCATAAAAACCGTCAGTTAAGCCTTTTATTGTACAAGGGAGAAAACTAAGGATTTATAGTACGGTTTTGTAGCCTGCACTTTGAGAAAACAGTGGTGGCTTGCTGCTGAGCTGGTCCTCACTGACACTAAACATCAATCACAGTACACAGTAGACACTCAATAAATTATTACTGAATGCTGAATAACTCCCAACAACCTACCATCTACCCAAGTATCTTATCCTCTCACTCATTCATTTATTAACTCGTTCATTCATTCAACAAATGTTTACTGAGTGTCTGGCACTATCATTTTACTCCTAGAATTATAACCACTTAGAAACTCTATCCAAAGGATGGACATTTTGGCAATTTTCCATATCTGACTTTGTAGGAAACTGTTTAGCTGAGTCAAGTTTATAAGCATCCAAGGAAGAATGGTCTCAAGCCAGGTTAATAGAACACAGACTAAGGGGGTACAAGAAGGAAGGCTCTGAGTCCTAGAGGGGATGTGTGGTTCGTTTATACTCAGGTTGTGGGCTGCAGCCTTTTTGAGTCATACTGTTGTTTTAGACTCTCTCATCTCTCATTCCACTCCTTCTACTACTCACTGAGACAACGGGCTAACAGCCTATTGTTGTCTTCTTTCCAGTTTCAGTACCACTACTTACCAGCTTGGTGATCTTGGCCAAGCTGCCTAATCTTTTGGGGCCTCAGTTCCCCTATCTGAAAAATTACCTCATGATAGAATGTTGCTTGGGTCAGATAAGCCCACATTTCTAAAATGTTTGGCACACTTGGCAATGACATTATTATTACTACTGTCAATACTGTTATTGTTATCATTACCGACCAACCAGAGGCTTGTACCTAGGAAGCTTCGACAGTCACTTGGGGTCTACAAAGAGCACACGCTGGCACACTTAATCAATCTTTCCATCTTTCTCGGTTTGATAAGTAGGTTGTTTCCAACAAATCGCAAAATTATCGTTGTGATCTGGGCTATGATTCCATTTACTGTCAGTCCAATGCCTCTTTTAGACTGCCAGGAAACCAAAGGCCTTATTTTCAAGTTCCCTTCCTTCTTGGCCTCTTTTCCTGCCAAAATTTATTTTCATGTTAACATTTATTCTAAATATTCCATGGGCTCCTAAAACTGGACAGTTCTCCTAGATTCAGTTCTCTCTGGAGGTCCATTTTTTCTGACTTTATTTCTATGATATTTAAAGGTCAGGTTCATCACAAGATAAAGACTGTAGTGTCTAAGAAATGTAATTAACTATTTACCGGTAGGTTTAGCTCCAAGCCTCAGGATTTACTGACCTCTTTAAATTTGCTAAAAGTCACCAAACAATTCAAAGAAATTTTTCCGTTCTGCTTTCTTCTCACTCTCCAGAAGGAGTCAGGTTGTTGGCCACTGATTGCATTTGGTATTTAAAAGGCCAAGTCTTGGGACTTCCCTGGTGGTCCAGTGGTTAAGAATACGCTTTCCAATACAGAGGACGCGGGTTCGATCCCTGGTCGGGGAACTGAGATCCCACATGCTGGGGGGCAACTAAGCCCGCGTGCTGCAACTACTGAGCCCGTGCATCACAACTAGGGAACCCAAGTGTCGCAACTACAGAGCCCACGTGCTCTGGAGCCATGTGCCACAACTAGAGAGAAGCCCACGTGCCACAACAAAAGATCCCATGTGCCACAGCTAAGACCCAACAGAGCCAATAAATAAATAAATATTTTAAAAAATAAAAATAATAAAAGGCCAAGCCTTATACTAGAAGATCAATACATCTAAAATAAAAACATGGGTTTGGGGATAACTTGTATTGTTAGGGGGTGGAGGAGGTCAAGCTAACAAAAGTTTGTTTTTGGCATTCCACGTCTTAGCTAGGGATTATGTAGAGGCTAGTATCAGTAGCAGATTCCTGTTGAAATGAGTTGTCTGTTCTTTTAAAGTCTCTCAACAGCCACCAAAGAAAAGGAAGGTTAAACCTTTATCTATCTATTAGGCTTTTGTTCATAGGTGTCAATGATGCCAATAGAAAAATACTGTCTTGTTATGTCTAAGTGCATTTAAGCAATGGGTGTTCCTTGAGCCATACTTTAAAACATAAAATACTTTAAACGTTGATTGCTATCGTATCAAACTATTTCACTATTAGATTACTATCATTATTGTGTAACAAACTGAATAAAAAGTTAGTATGTTCAAAACAAAAAACAAAACAAAAAAATAAAGATCAGGTGTGTCAGGGTGCTCACGACCTCTACATGCCAATGCTGTGAACAAGTCCCAGGCCCCCAGTGTGACTTACTGTCCGTGTCCAGGTAAAGGAGGCCATGTGTTTGCTCTTCTGATGAAAAGTTTCTGAGCAAGATGATCCCCGCCATGAGCCCCGTTACAGCCACGGCTGCCTGTCTGGCATCCTGCCAGTTCCCAAGTGCATCCTAATTCCAGTACGAGGGCCTCTGGGAAGCAGGTCCCTTCCTACAGCTTCAGCAGCACCTGCTTGACATTGTAGGTGACAGCCCCTTGGTGATTAATAATGCTGTCTCCTGAAGGGCTTCACTGGAGGCTCCTTGGTGGAGTAAGTTTTCCTAAGTGTCACTGCAAAGGCAGAAAGCTAACTAAGTTTGGGTAATAGAGGTTACCTTCTTCAACCCAGTTGCAAAAACCATTCTCAGCACAAATGTCCCAGGTTCAGAGGAAATCTTAAGGGAAACTTTAAATAGTTTTAATCAAAAAGAATATCCTTGTACTGAGTTCAAAAATAAGTTAATAAAACAGGTTAACTTCTTTTTAACGGATGGAAGATTTTAAAGACATTCTAAAAGGCGATTTTGTCTGTAGCTCATTATTATTGCAACAAACATACTGTGAATTAGTTTTCCATTAGCGTCATTATTTTGAAACTCCTTTTGTTAAGGATACTCACATAAAACAGGTCCTCCTTCTCTCCTGGGAGGAGCCTGCGAAGGTTGAAACCGCTGCTGCTTCTCTCCACACCCTACCCTCAGCAACTCCAGGATTTAAGCCTGAAGGAAACAGGAGAAAGGGGTCAATTAGGGAACAGAGAAGCAGCAGATTCTAAATCAGGGCACATGCATGAGCTCTCAGGCGGAAATCAGGGGAAGAGTTTATGTGTGTTCTCATTTTTTTCACAAGCTTAAGATGTCCAATGTGTACAATTATTTATACCTAAGACATCTCCTGAGACTTCTTCTGACTGGAAGGATTTTGTTGTTGCTATCATTTGTTTGCTTGTTTTTTAGGAAACACTAATCAGCTCGCTTTTCAAATTTAATGCCCATATTTTTAACATAGCTGCTTAAGTTCTATATCATGAATTGGCTCTGTCATTAATTTGGGGGCTTACCCACCTCACATGAGAAGTTTACTCTGGGAAGCTCCAGAGCTTGTCTCAAAGAGACAGATGGTCTCCAGAGCAACATAAACCAGGGCTCAACAAGAGGTCTCAGTAACAGGCCATCAGGAAAAAACAAAATAAAACAAAATGCCTTAAGTTTCCATATACAAGAAAACAAATACTGGTTTCAGATTTTTAAAAATTTGAGCCCCAAATTAAAAGTCTCAAGGGCGGGACTTCCCTGGTGGTCGAGTGGTTAAGACTCTACGTTCCCAATGCAGGGGGCCTGGGCTCGATCCCTGGTCAGGGAACTAGTTCCATACATGCCGCAACTAAAGATCCCAGATGCTGCAATTGAAAGATCCTGCATGCCGCAACTAAGACCCAGCACAGTCAAATAAATAAAAAAATATTGCAATATTAGGGGAAAAAAAGTCTCAAGGGCAACCTCTCTAATTGCAGGCCTTGGTTTGCAACTCAACTGCTTCCCAAATGGGCAACTCTGTGCCATGGACATCAGGTTGAAGAGTTACAGATGTTTCTAGTTTAACAGTGTTCAATAATTCTCCCTAGAAATGATGGGAGTCCAGCCAGTGATAAGTAAATGTTTGAGACATAACAAAGGACTAGAAAGCCCAGATGCAAATGTGGTTTTGAGGGGAAATCTTTCCTGAGTGACTAGGAACATGATCTGGAGGCAATGGACAGTAACACCCTGAAGCAGGCCTGCAAGAAACACAATGCCAGGCCTACTGTATGGATTTGGATATTGCTGACCTATAAAAGGGAATCAACTATTTTGAACAACTATGGATTAAATACAAGGAAACAAAATGAGCAATGTAATCAGGGAAATAAAGAAGCGTTAGATGAACAGGGAAATAAGAGGAAGAGGAAAGTCAGTATGCGTTGGCACTGCACTTCTGGGCTAGGTCAGCACTGGGTAATCGAGATGGACAGCTCTTCAGATGGACTGAGGCCTGAACAGTTTCCACTTTCTTCCTCATACTCACGTATTTCTACACATTTAAGTCGTACAAATAAATTAACCATCTCTGTGGCATAAGCTTTCTGTAGTAAGCATCACAGGGAACGTATTTATAAACATGCCAAGGGAATGTGCAGTCGACTGCACACACGTCTCGCACCTGTTTCTTGGATCCCATGCCACCTGCTCCAGCCTCAGTGAAGTGGAGCTCGGAGATTTGAGCTCTCTCAGGCTGCTGACTGAGTCTGGTTTTGCAGGTCTTCACTTGGCTGTGTGCTCCTCCATCCCAGGGTGTGTACACATGGCTTCCCTAGAACAGCTGTCAGCAGGTCCTTCCACTCACCTCCCTTCTGGAAACGCCTTCCTTTGACTTCCATGCCAACCCTCCGAATTCTTCTACCACTCCCATTCTCTGCTCATCCCTTAACGCCAGTGGCCCCTGTGATTCTGACCTCAGCCCAGTTCTCTTCTCGCTCGGAGTCCATTCCCGGCACGTGGGGAAGCGCGTGGGCACTAGACTCAGAACCTGCAGGCTGCAGGCTGCGTGTGTGTGATCCTGGGCAGGTTCCCTGACATCTCTGACGTGTCCCCTCTTATAAAGTGGGGCCAATACGCAGACCGGCTTCATGGGGTCATAAGGAAGAGTGAATGAGTTCAGACGTGTGAATTGCCTGGCACCCAGAGTACAGGCTCAGCTTCTATAACTGGGACAGCCATGGCTTCAACTATTATTTAGCTGAATAACTCGATCACTTACTTAGTTGATGGTTAGTTGACTAGCGGATTAAACTCTGATTTTCTAGCTCATATTTCTTTTCTGAGCTCCAAGTCCATTTAGCCAACCGCCTACTAAACATCCCCAGTTACACCCAGGGCTCCTTCAAGTAATTCCACGTTCACAGACTAACCACCCTCCTCTCTCCACTCCTGCTCCACCCGAAACTACTCTTCTTTTTTATTCTTTTTCCGAGATGAGTAACGGCATCATCCATCCAAATGTCCAAACCTTCGAAAGTTAACAGAATCTCCCCTTTTCTCAACTACCCGTACCCTAAACATAAAGATCCAACTGCAGAGACTTCCCTGATGGTCCAGTGGTTAAGACTCTGCGCTTCCAATACAGGGGGCACAGGTTCAATCCCTGGTCGGGGAATGAGGATCCCACGTGCTGCGGGGCACAGACAAAAAGAAAAGAAAAGAAAATCCAACTGGTCACCACATCTTTTCAGTTTTGCTTCCTGACCATCTTCTCTTCTGGGTTACCCTCCTCCCTGCCTCTAGACTCTTCCCTCCCACACCGTCCTCCTTTGACACTGCAGTCAGTGGGTTCATCCTAGAAAGGATGGTTTTCATGATCTTTCCATCGACCTTCAGGATAAATCCACAGTTTTTAGCACAGCATGTGAGGTACTTCATCAACTTGCCTTTCTCTTCCCGTTTTATCTCCTCCCACACCCCCCCCAGCCCCCATTCCAGCCGCAGGAAACCACTGTAATCCCCGACGTTATCACCTCTCCTTCACCACCATGCCCTCGTTAATACAACCAGGATTACCCCCTGTTCTCCATCTAGATAATCTTGCTCTGTTATCATCTTTCTAACTCCTGGGACTCTGCTCCAGATGGAATTAAAACAACAACTAAAGGATAGTTAACAGATGCTACAACTCCAGTTCAGTTTGCTCAAAACAGTGAAATTCCTTTCTTGCCTTTATTTCTGAGGCACAGAATAGATTTCTTTCTTGGTCGTTTTATTTTTTGCTTTCCAGTGACGGATAATGACCCTTTGCGTGAGGAGCTGGTGAGATGGGATAGACCTTCTACCAAAATGTCAAAATAAGAGATCTAGATGGTGAGGAAAACTTGGTGAAAACACAAAGAAACTGTGAGAGGGGAGGAGGTGCAAAGCCAGCCTTTCCTGAATCACAGTAGCCGTTCTTCCTCCCACCTCCCTCCCTCTCCTCTGCTTTCTCTGTTCTTATCTCTCTGCTCTTTGTCCTTATCTCTCTGTCTGTCACACACACACACACACACACACACACACACTTCTCTTAAGGGAAGAAGAGCTCTGTGTTCTCTTTAAATCCCTCAGGTCCTACATTTTATTGCTCTAACAGTCTGCCTCCCTGAGGTTCCTGTCCAGACAAGCTATTTCAAACTTCGGTAGAGAAGCTGTTGGTTCACTCCCCTGGTTTGGAAGCCTCTGGGGGGCAGGTCTCGCAGCCCTGTCTCCCGCCCCCCCTCCTCTCCCCGGTACTGGCGGGTGGGCGACAAGGCAGACAAAGGTCCGTTTGTAACCTCCTTCCAGCACCTCCTCTCTTCTCCTTTTGCCCAAACTCACCCAGTGAGTTGGAGCATTTCAGAAGATTCCTCTGTCAAGAAGACCAAAGGAAAGGAGAAGAAAAAGGGTATGGACTTTTTTTCCTTAAGAATCATTTTATGTCATTGATTCTACTGCAAACTACTGCTATAGACTAGAGCAGAAGTGTATTTGTGTCTTGAGTCAGAAGAGAAGGACAGAGAGGCAGAGAGAGTCTCTGAAGAGGTGATGTGTGCACTTTGAGAAAGATGATGCTTTCCCAGGTTAGAGAAAAAGAATCAGATTAAAGGAGAATAGAAAATGTACATTCCTTAACGGGAAAGGCATTTAATTGGGGACTTAAAAGGAGGCAGCTCCCTCACTGCTGCTCCTTGTTAAAGCCCCCGTCTGCCCTGAATCTGGCTCCACCATTCCACCTCTCAGGACTATGCGAGGGTGATGAAGTACACAAGTTCCTTTTCAATGCAGTAGCTTTTATCTCTGTATTCCTACTTTATGTAAAGTTTAATGGCAATGTCTAAAAAAGTGAATGTTTTCTGCTTTTAAAAATCCTGATTCCTTCTAGAAAAATGGTATTGATGACCTTAATTGCCAAGCAGAAATAGACACAGATGTAGAGGACAAATGTATGGATACCAAGGGGGAAAGGGGTGGGGTGGGAGGAGTTGGGAGACTGGGATTGACACATATATAACTATTGATACAATGTATAAAATAGACAACTGATGGGAATATACTGCATAGCACAGGGAACTCTACTTAATGCACTGTAATGTCCTAAATGGGAGGGAAACCCAAAAGGGAGGGGATATATGTATATGTATGGCTGATTCATTTTGCTGTGCAGTAGAAGCTAATACAACATTGTGAAGCAACTATACTCCAATAAAAATTTTTAAAAATCCTGATTCCTAAAAAGTAACTGGTATAAATGTGTGAGACAAAGAGGGAATTCACGGAATTCATCCTTGGTGTCCCCACCGTGGAACACAACACAGTGTCTGTACTGCTGCAATACAGGGAACTCTTTTTCCCTTTGGGGCTTATAAAAATTCCTCTTTAAAATTCCTTGACTTAGTTACATAGATTGTGTAAAGCTCTCCCAAACGCTGGTCCTTTTATCCAGTGATGATGATTTCTCATGGCCAGGGAAATAGTTAAAATGATGCAAGCCTGCATATTCATATCATTCTCTGAGGTGCTTGAAGGCAGACCACCTTCAGGGAGGACACGGACTTTGTTTTACCACTGATGAAGGTCTCTTGGGTACTGGGGCTGATCGTGTCTATTTTAAAGATGTTTGGAAGGCTTATCCACCTTCTACTACCACTTCTTTTCCTTTAACCTACACTGTGAGAAGTTTCACTGCAGCCCTCAGTCATTCTAATACAAAACTCTTCTGGTACAGAGAGTGGGAATTTTAAAAATAATAGTTATTTTCATCTATGGAAAGATGAATGGAAAAACACCACGACTGGACAGCAGTTTTAATCTCTTCCAACTATAACTTCGATATTTTAAATGTCAAGTTCTGAGCTAGAATTTTCATTTGTTGTGCAGCCTTTGCTTCCTTCTGGCTGTAATGAAAGGAATCTGAAAATGGGCTGCCCTTTCTAACTCATCAACTCTGTTTCATCCCACTGCTCTTAATACCAGTTTCCAGAACTGGCATCAGCTGTCTGCATGAGCACTGCAGCATAAAGGCCTCAACGCTTTCACGACATAGCTGTGTTTTGGCCATTAAATGAGATACTTTTTCTTTTTAAGTCTCCACTTAACTCCAACCATTCAAAAGCCTGCTGGTGCCAAATACCCTCACACAACCAAAATTTGCAATGCCCTACCCATATGATGGTGACAATGATTTGTTGCTTAATTGGAAACATCTTGTTCATAGTTCTGTATCCTTTGCAGTGGTCTTTTAAAAATAATGCCACTATTGGGATATGAATGGTATCTTAACAACATTAGTTAATTACATAAAATTGAATCCAAAAAAACCAATTGGTAACTATCTAAAGATCTCTAGTTATTCCTTCAGATATTCAGTTTTTAGCCTTGTTTTCTGTTGTAATTTGGATGTACTTCAGGAGGAATTTTAAGTGCATCTACTTCAACAGAAAGAGGGGAAAAAAATAGAGCAATTTGCTTCGGATTGGTCAAAGTCATTTCACTCTTGTTGGCACTTGAAAAATATATGGTCTTGATGGACTGCCAAGGATGAAGGTCGGTGTCTTTTAATGAAAAAACAAACCAATGTATCATGGTAACATACTGGTTCAGGCATTTCCCCACTTGCCAAGTAATAGTTAAAGCTATTTATGTGCACTGAAGTAAAGGAAGAAGAGAAGACTTCAGTTCAGTTCAAACATGTAATTTAGAAAGTGTTAAAAAAAAAAAAAAAAAAGACTACCAGGGAGTTCTTGCCTGGTGTGGAACTTTCCATCCCAGTACGTGACTGAGGTGGACAACAGACATCATTCTGTGCTCTGGCCTGGACACAGCCAGGAAAAGCACATGGTGTGGCAACATACCCACTTACTTCTCCAGCAATTTACTTGTTCCTTCCTTCAGCAAATGCTTTCTGAATGCTTCCTGTGAGCCCAGCCTGGAAGCAGGCCCCTGAGAGATGCAGGAGGAGGGGAAGGTACCCTGCTTGCCTTCTCGGTGCTGGCATCTCTTCCTCCAGTCCCCGTACATGGGCTGGCCCTGGTCTCCATCCCTCCCCTCTTCTCTTCCCACCCTGCACTCACTACCCTGCGGTCCCACAGCTATAAATACTATCGATAAATATCCTGATGACTCTCGAATTCATACTTCTGGCCCTGACTTCCAGACTCACATTCAACTGCCTACTCAGAATCTTCATTTCATGTCTGATAGGCATCTCAGATTAATTTGTCCAAATTCTTTTTTGTTTGTTTAAATTTGTATTGGAGTATAGTTGCTTTACAATGTTGTGTTAGTTTCTACTGTACAGCAAAGTGAATCAGCTATACATATACATATATCCATTCTTTTTTGGATTTCCTTCCCATTTAGGTCACCACAGAGTACTGAGTAGAGTTCCCTGTGCTATACAGCAGGTTCTCATTAGTTATCTTCTTTATACATATTATCAACGCAAATCAGCCAAGAATGTTAAGGCCAAAAGGAAAAAAGTAAACTATATATGCAGCAATATATATATTTATTTTATTTCGTACCTGTGTGAGATGATATATGTACACTGAACTTATTGTGATAATAACTTCATGATGTATGTAAATCAAATCATTATGCTATATACCCTAAACTTCTACCGTGCTATTTGTCAATTATATCTCAATAAAACTGAAAGGAAAAAAAATTAACTTGTCCAAAAGTTTACCCTAAGATCCCCCCCGCTAGATCGACTCCTTGCAATTCATCCTCAGCTCATGTCAGTAAATGTCAGTACCATTCAGGTCAGAAACCTAAGAGTCATCCTGGATTCTTTCCCTCACCTCATTCTTCAATCAACTTCAACTTCTTTTTCCGACGTACCTCTCCCCCGCCAGCACCCCCAAACATAAATGTTAGAGTTTCCCACTGTCCCTGGCCATCTCAATTTCTCCTTCTTAACACCCTCCCCAATGCACATCAAAAAGAAGCACACAAAATGTTAACAACAGCCCTCTCCATGTTGACACTCCAGTTGAATTTTATTCTATCTGTGCTTTTCTCTATTTTCCATGTTTAAACTATTACTTTTTTTTAGAAAAATGATTGATATTTTTCTAAAAAAAAATATCCAACTAGGATTACAGCTCTCATTAGAACCATCCGATGGAAAGAAAGCATAAGACATTAATAGTCATGAAGTGAGCTTAAGAACAAACTACACTTCAATGCAGGAAATATAAGAATGGTAATACGAGGTCAAATTGTCTAAATGCATGACTTTGTCCAAAGGCCACAAGGAATAGACAAAATTAAGATAGATCACCAAAAATAAGAACATGATTACATAGTAAAAAAAACTCTGAAGATCAAAGCTCTAAAAGATAAGAAATATGCCGAAGACCTAAAATAACAGAAAAATTCTATCGCATTAGGGCAAAAAGATTAAAAAGAGCTTACAGCTCCCTTCCCAACTCCTCCCCATACACCCCACCTTCTGATAGAGAGGAATCTGGTGAGGGGGGTTAGAGAAAAGCCAGGTGATGTTTGTTGTTGAATCTTCTGATAAAGGTACACATACACAGAAACATATACACACACACACACACACACACACACACACACATATTTTTTTTTTTGCGGTACGCGGGCCTCTCACTGTTGTGGCCTCTCCCGTTGCGGAGCACAGGCTCCGGACGTGCAGGCTCAGCGGCCATGGCTCACAGGCCCAGCCGCTCCGCGGCATGTGGGATCTTCCCAGACTGGGGCACGAACCCGTGACCCCTGCATCGGCAGGCGGACTCTCAACCACTGCGCCACCAGGGAAGCCCGAAACATATATTTTTAAGTCAGGTATGAGCTAGTAGGCCAGAATAAATGCTAGTTTTGACAAAAAGCAAGCAAACAAAAGAAATTGGGAAGTACATATTAAAGTCAAACTATTTAGAAAAAATTAAATACAATTAAATTAAAACAGTAGTACCTGATGACATGCAAATTTAAGGATTTGGTAGCTCAGTAACCTCTTCCAGGCATAAATAGTTCTCTGCAACTAGATATTGAGTTTAGCAATCTGAGAAACTCCTCCTTCCCTGGCTATAAGCATCTAAAGATTAGGATATATTATTTATTCTTTCATTAACGTGCCAGGTACTGTTTAGCGTACTTGGATACATATCAGACAAAATCCTGCCTTCCTGGAGCTTACATTCAAGTTTGGGGAGACACAATAAGAATATTTTATAATAATTTAGAGGTTTATAAATGCCATGGAAAACCAGAGCAAGTAAGGCAGACTGAGAATCTGAAAGAGGAGATAGAGTTTTATTTTTTTAATTAAAAAATTTTTTAAATTGAAGTATAGTTAATTTACAATGTTGTGTTAGTTTCTGGTGTACAGCACATATATATTCTTTTTCAGAGTCTTTTCCATTATAGGTTATTATAAGGTATTGAATATAATTTCTTGTGCTATATGGTAAGTCTCTGTTTTTTTATCTATTTTATATATTGTAGTATATATCTGTTAATTCCAAACTCCTAATTTGTCCCTCCCCCCGACCTTTCCCCTTTGAAAATCATAAGTTTGCTTTCTGTGTCTGTAAGTCTGTTTCTGTTTTGTAAATAAGTTCATTTGTATCATTTTTTTAGATTCCACATATAGGTGATATCCTATGATATTTGGATTTCTCTGACTTACCTCACTTAGTATGATAATCCCTAGGTCTATCCATGTTGCTGCAAATGGCTTTATTTCATTCTTTTTATGGCTGAGTAATATTCCATTGTATATCTGTGCCACACCTTCTTTATCCATTCCTCTGTTGATGGACACTTAGGGTGCTCCCATGTCTTGGCTGTTGTGAACAGTGCTGCAGTGAACATAGGGGTGCAGGTAAGTGGAGACAGAATTTTGAATAGGACAGTGGGGTAGGTGTTATTGAGGAGCAAAGGCTTGAAGAAGGTGAGGTAGTTAGATATGCAGATATTTGGAGGAAGAGCTTTCCAAGCAGAGGAAATAACCAGTGCAAAGGCCCTGAGGCAAGAATGCATATGGCATTTTTGAGGAACAGCTGGAACAGAACAAACAAGGTGAAGAGTAGATGATTTCAGAGAGGTGATGGGGAGCCAGATTGCATACGGAGGTCACTGCAATGACTTTAGCTTTGACTCAAAGAAAGTGGAGTTGTCGGAAGAGGATGGGTTTAGTTATTGATATTTTCCTTAATTCCTTTGGTATTCCTGGCACTCTGGACAGTGCCTGGCATAAATGAAACACTAAAAAACATTTGTTAAGTGAAACTAAGTAAAAGCAGCTTGCTCCTGTTCTCCTCTCTCTCATGTGATTGCTGAATAGCTTGATCAGTGACCTGCACATTAGCACTATTCGCTCACTTCCCCACCTTCCCAGCAATGGCTACTCTTCTCCTGAAAATCCTTGCTGGGTTGATGCTGGTCTGTGCAGAGGAAGTACAAGAAGATCTGGGCCTGAAGATTAGAGAGCGACTCTGGGCTACATTTCAGCAGCCTGTTTCATCGAGGACAAAGTTTACAAGTACCATTGTAGAAGTAGGAAGGGCAGCCTAAATGAATGGCTCCTGTGCAACCATACTGGGTATTATTTGTTGAATTCTGGGACAAATAGCCACTTACCCTATCTAAGAGATGCACATCAGAGGAACTATATTTCAATTTGGGGAAGGGAGAGTAGAAGGAGGGAGAAACATACTTCTGAGAATTCGGCTTGTGTTAAAATCAACAGAGTACCACACAGCTCATTTTCAGAATCTGTAAGATTTGGGTATCTGTCCTTCATATTCCTCCCAAAATAGCTACAAATAGTGAGAGTGATATAGAAAGCTTTACTTCTGCCCAAGATGCAGTAACAGAAACCAGATCTGCCCACTTCCTTGAAACAACAACAAAAAACAGCCAAAATATATGAAAAAACCTTTGTCAAAACACTGGATTTCAAGCAAGGAAGAACACTGATTCTTGGGAGATGGGAAGCAAGTGACGTCAGCCCTGCAATTTCCCCCAGTCTACTGCCTTGAGGGAACCCAGATAGAGTCCAGCCAACTCCCTGAGTTGTAGAAATGGGGCTGAGAGTCAGGGAGACCAAGGCAGCTGGAGACCACAGAACAGAGTGCCTGAGAGAGGAGAGATACACAGAGACAGAACCCCGGAGTCTGCAGAGAGTCCCACCCAAGTATTTGGCAGAAAATTGATTAGTGTATGCAAATGAGGGAACTATGGAAGCAGGGAGGGGAGGAGGACTATCTGAAAGGATTAGAGAACAGAGTGCCTGGTACTCAAAAGGCCAGGAATACTCACAGAGAAAGAATGGCCTCAGTAGTGAGGAATAATTAGCCCTAGACTGAGAACAGATCTGGAACCACCTAACAAATCATCAAAGCAAGACTTGCAAGGATCAAACTGCTTCCGACTAACTTAGTTGCATCCCAAAACAAAGCACAAGAATACTTATAAGAATATAAAAATACCCAGCATCCAATAAGGCAAAATTATAAATTTCTGACATCCAATCAAAGATTACCAGGCATACAAAGAAGCAGGAAAACAACTCATAATTAGAATAATCAATCAATCGAGACCAACCCAGAACTGATACATGTTAGAATTAAAAGGCAACAATAAAACAGATATATCGGGCTTCCCTGGTGGCGCAGTGGTTGAGAGTCCACCTGCCAATGCAGGGGACACGGGTTAGTGCCCCGGTCCGGGAAGACCCCACATGCCGCGGAGCGGCTGGGCCCGTGAGCCATGGCCGCTGAGCCTGTGCGTCCGGAGCCTGTGCTCCGCAACGGGAGAGGCCACAACAGTGAGAGGCCCATGTACCGCAAAAAAAACAAAAACAAAAACAAAAACAGATATATCCTTAAGGCGCTGAAAGAAAAAAACTGCCAACCTATCATACTATAACCTGTTATACTATAACCTTTGTTCAAAAACAAAGGTGAAATAAAGACATTTTCAGACATACAAAAGCTGAAAGAATTCATCACCAGCCAACCTACATGATAAGAATATTAAAGGATATCCTTCAGGTATAGGGAAAATGATATCAAATGGAAATATGAATTTACACAAAGGAACGAAAAGCACTAGAAATAGAAACTGCATGGATAAACGTGTAATATTTTTTCTTGTTATTTAAATCCCTGAAGTTTAAATGACTGTTTAAATGAAATAATATACTTGGGGTTTATAGCATATACATAAAAAATATATAACAATAATAGCATAAAGAATGGGAGGAGAGATGTTAATATATTATTGTAAAGTTCTTATACTAATGTAAAGCATCATAATATCGCTTGAAGAAAGATAATGATAAGTAAAAATAGATAAAATAAACCCTAAGTCAATCATCAAAATAGCACAGTGAAGAATAACAGCTTATCAGCCAACAGAAGAAGTGAAATTATAAAAAAATTTCAGTTAATCCAAAAGAGCACATAAAAAGAGGGAAAAAGAAACAAAGAACAGATGGACCAAACAGAGAACAAATTATGACAGATTTAAATCTAACCATGTCAATAATCACATTAAATGTGAATGGTCTAAACACTGCCCTTAAAAGGCAGAGGTAGTCAGTTTAGATAAAAAAGCAAGACCAACCTATAGACTGGCAGTCTATAAGAAACACATTTGAAATACAAAGCCACAAAAAGTAAAAATAAAAGCATGGAAAAATATGTTCAGAGGTCAGAAGATACAATATTATTAAGATGCTAATACTCTCCAACTTTATCTATAGATTTAATGCAATCTCAACCAAAGTTTCAGCAGGCTTTTTCTGTAGAAATTGACAAGCTGATAACAAAATTCATAATAGACTGCAAAAAACCTAGAATTGCCAAAACAACTTTGTAAAAGAAGAACAAAGGTTCGAGGATAATTCTACCCAATTCCAAGAATTACTACAAAGCATCAGTAATCAAAACTGTAGTACTGGCATAAAAATAAACAAATAGATCAATGGAAAAGAACAGAGTCCAGAAACAGGCCCACACATATATTAAAAAGTGATATTTGACAAAGATGCAAAGGCAATTCAGTGGAGAAACAATAGTCTTCTCAACTTATAGTGCTAAAACTATTGGACAACCATAGTTGAAAAAACCTAAAAAAGAATTTCAATCCATATGCACTATATACAAAAAACAAAAAAAACTAATATGGACCACGAAACTAAATGTGAAACATAAAACTACAAAACTTTAGAAGAAAACATAGAAGGAACACTTTGTGACCTTGGGTAAGGCAATAATTTCTTAGCTATGACACCAAAAGCACATTCCATTAAAAACATTGAGAAATTAGACTTCTTTAATTTTAAGAACTTTTGCTTCTTTTAAAATCACTGTCAAGAAAGTGAAAAGGAAAGCCATGCATGAAGAGTAAATGTTTGCAAAACCTATTTATTAGGGCTTGATCTCACTAAAAGACCAGGCCCTAATAAATAATATCTCTATTAGATATTATTATATCTAATAAAGAACTTGTGTCCAGAATATATAAACAGCCCTCACAACTCAAGAACACAAGCCCAATTTTTTTAAATGGGAAAAGATTTGAACAGACAGTTCACCAAAGAAGATACACAGATGAACAAAAGCATATGAAAGGGGCTCAATACCATTAATCATTAAGAAAATACAACATAAAACAACCACGAGACAGCTATTAGAATGGCAAAAAATAAAAAAGACTGACCATACCAAGTGTTGGAGAGGACATGGACAAACTGGACTACTGGTGGAAATTTTAAATAGTACAACCACTTTGGAAAAACAATTTAGCAATTCCTTAAAACGTAAAACATACACCTACCAGCTATTCTACTCCTACGTGAATACTGAGAAAAATCTCCACAAGGTTCTGGCAGGTGGTGGGAAAGGAACCCTCTTGAAATATGTCAGAACATTCTGTTCTTCTTAACAAGGCCTGCCCTTGGGAGAAACTAGTGAACCAGAGCCTAATCAACTGGAGTATTATCAGAGCCCGACTGATCTGGGGTAAGGGAAATACCCAACTCCAGCCCACCTAGCCATCCTGTCCCACCTAAGGGGAGAGGAAAGAACTGAGACACATTTGTGAAGTTCGCAGCCCAGAAGCACAGTCTCACTAAAAGACCAAGCCCTAATTACAGGACCATGGAATGCTTCCTCTCCCTTCATATCTCACCACCACATTACCAAAGGCCTAGTTACAGCATTTCCTTTTACCTGGTACATAGTATCTGGCTATCAAGAAAAATTTACAAGTCATACCAAAGACAAATAGATAAAGCAAGCATGAGAATCAGACATGGAAGTGATGCTGGAATTATGAGACCAGGAACTTAAAACAACTGTGATTAAAGATGATGGACTGGAGTGGGGGGGGATGCCCAATGCCACTTAAAATGCATACCATTACCAACAAGGTAGAACAAACTTACGAGCATTTTCCTGATACTAGATGGGTATTAGAAAGGGATATCCTATTTAAATGTATGTAGCATGCAAAATATTAAATGTAAATTAATGATACTATACCTATTACAGTAAAATTTTAAAATGCATAAAAACAACCCTGTGATTAATACGTTAAGGGGTCTAATGGATAAAGTGGACAGCATGAAAGAACAGATGGGCAATGCCAGCAGAGAGATGGAAATCCTAAGAAAGAACCAAAAATAAATAGTAGAGATAAAAAGAACACTGTAACAGAAATGAAGAATGCCTTTGGTGGGCTTATTAGTAGACTGGACAAAGCTGAGGAAAGAATCTCTGAGCTTGAGGACTGGTCAATAGAATCCTTGAAAACTGAAAGTCTAAAAGAACAAACGTTGAAAAAAAAGCAGGAACAGAACCTCCAAGGGCTGTGTGACAACTACAGAGGTGTAACACACGCATAACAAGAACACCAGGAGAAGAAAGAGAAGAAGGAACAGAAAAAATACTTGAAACAATAATGACTGATAATTTACTTAAATTAATTTCAGAAACCAAACCACAGATGCAGGAAATTCAGAGAACATCAAGTAGACCGTATGTCAAAAATCTACACATGGGGGCTTCCCTGGTGGTGCAGTGGTTGAGAGTCCACCTGCCAATGCAGGAGACATGGGATCGTGCCCTGGTCCGGGAAGATCCCACAGGCCACGGAGCGGCTGGGCCTGTGAGCCATGGCCGCTGAGCCTGCGTGTCCGGAGCCAGTGCTCCACAACGGGAGAGGCCACAACAGTGAGAGGCCCGCATACCACACACACACACACACACACAAAATCTACACGTGGGGAGATAATTTTCAAACTACAGAAAAACCAAGATAAAGAAAAGGTCCCTAGAAGATGTCAGAGGGGGAAAAATCACCTTACCTACAGAGGAACAAAGAAAAGAATTACATCCAACTTCTCAGAAACTGTGCAAACAAGAAGAGAGTGGAGTGAAATAAAATGTTGAAAAAAAAATTACCAACCTAGAATTCTGTACTATGCAAAATTATCCTTCAAAAGTAAAGGAGAAATAAAGACTTTCTCAGACAAACAAAAATTGAGAGAATTCATAGCCAGTAAACCAGCCTTGTGAAAAATGTTAAAAGTTCTTTCAAGAGAAGGAAAATAATATAGGTTAGGAATTTGGATCTACATAAAGTAAAAGCACTGAATTAGAATAAGAGAAGGTAAAATAAACTTTTATTCTTCTTATTCTTAATTGAGCTAAGAGGTAGCGATTTGTTCAAAATAATAGCAACAATGTATTCAACTATCTATGTTATATGTGTAGATAAAGATATATATATGTATAGATATATATGCTTATGAATGGCAGCAATGATACAAGGAATGAAAGGAAGGAATTAGAATTATTTTATTATGAGGTACTCACATTACTGTACTGTGAAGTGTTATAATATTATTTGAAAGCAGAGTTCGGTTAGGTATAAATGAATACTGCAAACACTATGGCAACCACTGAAAAAGTAAAAAAGAAAAAGTACAACTAATACATTAAGAAAGGGGAGAAATGGAATCATAGGAAATGCTCAATTGAAACCAGAAAAGGAGGCAGAAAAAGAGTGGAAGAGAAAAATAGGAATAGCAATAAACAGAAAACAATAATAAGCATAGTAGATCCTAATCTAACTATATCAATGTCAATGTTGAACGTCAATGATCTAAATGCACCAATTACAAGACAGAGGTTGTCAGAATGGATCAAAAAGCATGACCTTTACTGCTTCAGTGGAATATAGCAAAACCTTTCTAATATTTTGGCTTACTTTAAAATATCTTCAAGTTCATTTCAAAAATCTCTGAAAATAAAACCTAGTATATTATTCTTTGAGCACACGTACACACATAATTTTATTTCTGATTTCAAAAACGATGACATGAATATTAGCTATCAGTAAATCAAATATAACTTTAATCAATGAAAATGAGTTACCATTAGTATGTTAAAAGGATTTTAGATTTGCTTCATTTTATGAAGGATAGGTAGACCTATCTGAAATCATTATTTCATTTAAATAAAATTAAAGATTTAATTAAAAGAATATAACTATAAAAAAAAAGCATGACCCAACTATGTGTTGTCTCACTTTAAATATAAATACACATATAGATCAAATGTAAATGGATGGAGAAAAATACATCATGCTAACAATAACCAAAAGAAAGCAGGAGGAACTATATTAATTTCAGACAGCTCAAACATCAAAGTAAGAAAAGTTATCAGGGATAAAGAAGGGTATTACATAATGATAAAGGGGTCAATTCTCCAAGAATACATAACAATTCTTAACAGATACTTGCCTAACAACAGTGTATCAGGTTACATGAGCTAAAAACCAATACAACTGCAAGGAAAAGTAGATGAATCCACTATCATAGTTGGAGGTTTCAACACCCCTCCCTCAGAAATGGAGAGATCCAGCAGGCAGAAAATCAGAAAGGACATAGTTGGACTCAACACCACCACCAATCAACTTGATATAATAGATATCTGTAGATCACTTCACCCAACAACAGTAGAATACACGTCTTTCTCAAGCTCACCTGCAACATTCACCTAGATAGACAACATTCTGAGCCATAAAACACATCTTACCTAATTTAAAAGAAGTCACACAAGGTCTGCTCTGAGACCACAGTGGAATTAAACTAGAAATCAATAACAGAAAGATAACTGGAAAACAGAAGAACATGTGGAGATTAAACACATTTCTAAATAACACACAGGTCAAAGAAGAAACCTTGAGAAATTTTTAAATATTTTGAATTTAATGAAAATGAAAACACAACTTACCAAATTTGCAGGATGCAGCAAAAGCAGTGCATAGAGGGAAATTTATGAAGGCAATGAATGCATATATTAGAAAAGAAGAGAGATCTAAAATCAATCATCTAAGTTTCTACCTTAGGAAACTAGAAAAAGAGCAAATTAAATTTGCTCCAAAGTAAGCAGAAGAAAAGAAATAGTAAGAATTAGAGCAGAAATCAATAAAATTGAAAACAGGAAATCAACACAGAAAATCAATGAAGCCATAAGATGGTTCTTTGAAAAGATCTATAAAACTAATAAGCCTCTATCCAGGCTAACTAAGGAAAAAAAAGGAGAAGACACAAAATTACTAATATCTGAAATGAAAGAGGGGCCATCACTACAGATCACATGGAAAGTTAAAGGATAATAAAGGAAAAGCCCACAAATTTGATAACCTAGATGAAATGAACCAATTCCTTGAAAGACACAATCTACCAAAATTCACACAGGAAGAAATACATGATGTGAGTAGATCTGTATCTACTAAAGAAATTGAATCAGTAATTAACAACCTCCCGAAACAGAAATCACCAGGCCCAGATGGGTTCCCTGGTGAATTCTATCAAACAGTTAGGGAACAAAGTATATCAAATCTCTACAATCTCTTTCAAAGCATAGAAGCATAGGGAATACTTCCTAACTCATTCTATGAGGCCAGCATTACCCTAATACCCAAACCAGCCAAAGACATCACAAGAAAAGAAAACTACAGACCAATATCTCTCATGAACATAGATGCAAAAATCCTCAACAAATTATTAGCAGACTGAATCCAAACAAGTATAAAAAGAATGATACACCAAAATCAAGTGGGATTTATCCCAGGTATGCAAGGCTGGTTCAACATTTGAAAGTCAATTAATGTAATCCATCACATTGACAGACTAAAACATAAAAATCACATGATCATATCAATAGATGCAGGAGAAGCATTTGATAAAATTTAAACTCAAGCATGATAAAAACTCTCAGTAAACTAAAAATAGAGGGGAATGTTCTCAACTTGATAAAGATTGTCTAAAGAAACCTTCAGGTAACATTATACTTAATGGTGGGAAACTTGAAGCTTTCCCGCTAACATCAGGTACAAGGTAAGGATGTTGACTCTCACAACTCCTTTTCAACATCATACTGGAAGCCCTTGCTAATGCAATAAGGGAAGAAAAGGAAATAAAAAGTATACAGAGTGGGAAGGAAGACATAATACTATCTTTGTTTGCAGATGACAGGTTGTCTATGTAGAAAATACAAAAGACTCAACAAAAAACTACTGGAACTAAATCATAGCAAAGTTGTAGGGTAGAAGGTTAATATATAAAAGTCAACTGCTTTCCTATCTACTAAAAATGAGTAAGTGGAGTTTGAAATTAAAAACACAGTATCATTTACATTAGCACCTTCCCAAAATGAAATACTTAGGTATAAATCTAACAAAATATATACAACGAGATCTATATGAGGAAAAACTACAAAACTGTTGAACATAACCAAAGAACTAAATAAGTGGAAAGATATTCCATATTCCATGTTCATGGAGATAGGAAGACTCAATATTGTCAAGATGCCAGTTCTTCTCAACTTGATGTACAGATTCAATACAATCCCAATAAAAATCCCAGAAAGTTATTTTGTGGACATTGATAAACTGATTCTAAAGTTTATATGGAAGGCAAAAGACCCAGAATAGCCGACACAATATTGAAAGAAAAGAACAAAGTTGGAGGACTGACACTACCTGACTTTAAGATTAACAATAAAGCTACAGTAATCAACACAGTGTGGTACTGGTGAAAGAATAGACAAATAGGTCAATGGAACAGAACAGAGAGCTCAGAAATAGAATTCTATAAATATAGTTAACTGATCTTTGACAAAAGAGCAAAAACAATACAATGTGAAAGACAGTCTCTTCAACAAATGGTGCTGGAACAACCAGACATCCACATGCCCCAATATGAATATAAACACAGGCTTTACACCCTTCACAAGAAATTAACTCAAAATGGATCATAGGCCTAAAAGTAAAGTACAAAACTCTAAAACTCCTAGAAGATAACATAGGACAAATCTAGATGATCTTGGGTTTGGTGATGCCTTTTCAGACACAATACCAAAGACATGATATATGAAAAAATAATTAATAAGCTGGACTTCATTAAAATTAAAAACACCTGCTCTTTGAAAGAAACTATTAAGAGAATTAGAAGATAAGCCACAGACTTGGAGAAAATATGTGCAAAAGGCACATCTGCTGAAGGACTGTTATCCAAACTGTACAAAGAACACTTAAAATTCAACAATAAGAAAACAAACAACCTGACTTTAAAAATGGGCCAAAGATTTTAACAGACACTTCACCAAAGAAGATATACAGATGGCAAATAAGCATATGAAAAGATGCTCCACATCATATGTCATCAGGAAATGCAAATTAAAACAATGAGAGACCACTACACACCTAGTAGAATGGCCAAAATCCACAACACTGACAACACCAAAAGCTGCTGAGAATATGGCGTAACAGGAACTCTCATTCATTGCTGGTGGGAATGCAAAATAATCCAGCCACTTTGGAAGACAGTTTGATGGTTTCTTACAAAACTAAACATAATCTTAGCATATAATCCAGCAATCATGCTCCTTTGTATTTATCCACAGAGGTTAAAAACATGTCCACATAAAAACCTGCATGAGGATGTTTACAGCAGCTTTATTTATAATTGGCAAAACTTGGAAGCCACCAAGATGTCCTTTAGTAGGTGAATGGATAAATAAACTGTGGTACATCCAGACAATGGAATATTATCCAGTGCTAAAAAACAAAGATAGCTCTGTCAAGCCATGAAAAGACATGGAGGAACTTTAAAAGCATATTACTAAATGAAAGAAGCCAATATGAAAAGCTGACATACTGTGATTCATCTATAGGACATTATGGAAAAGGTGAAACTATGAAGACAATAAGAAGGACCAGTCGTTGCTGTGGGGCTGGAGGTTGGTGGGGAGAGATGAATAGGCAGAGCACAGAGGACTTTTAGGGCAGTGAAAATACCATGTGTGATATTTAAATGATGGGTATAAGCCATTACACATTTGTCCAACCCATAGAATGTACAACACAAGGCATGAAACCGAAGGCCAACTATGGACTTGGGGTGATTCGGATGTGTCAATGTAGGGTCATCCTTGGTAAAATGTACCATGTGGTGATGGATGTTGATAACATGGGAGACTGTGCATGTGTGGGGCAGGGGGTACATGGGAATCTGCAGCTACCTTTCCATTTTATTGTAAGCCAAACTGCTCTAAAATAACTAAGTTTTTTTTTTTTGAACCCATTATCTTACCTAAAATAACTGACCTTTGAGGTGCATCTAATCACTGAAAACTTCATAGTAAAATTTCCTTTCAACAATATTGTTTTCTTTCATCGTACAATATACATATCTGTCTTCTTCCCTTTTTTTTTTTTTTTTTTGGCGGTACCCAGGCCCCTCACCGCTGTGGCCTCTCCCGCTGCGGAGCACAGGCTCCGGACGCACAGGCCCAGCGGCCATGGCTCACGGGCCCAGCCGCTCCGTGGCATGTGGGATCTTCCCGGACCAGGGCACGAACCCGTGTCCCCTGCATTGGCAGGCGGACTCTCAACCACTGCGCCACCAGGGAAGCCCTCTTCCTCCCTTTTTAATACTCCAGAGGTAGGAAAGGCACTTCAGCACCTGCCAACAAGATGAAATCTGAATGGCTGTGGAGTCTGATTCTGCTTCCTCCAACTACTTTGCTAGTTTTCCTTTACTACAAGAGCCTCCATTTTCTTCATGTTTAACATGGAAGCCAGAAAAACCTGATTCAATAGATAATGCATATTCTATAGTTGTACGCAGATACGATACTTAAAGTGTTATCTCCTGAAAGAGGAATTAGACTTGCGGTATGACCCCAGGAGTTCAAACTAGAACTGGTGGGTGGTAGCCACAGAAAAATATTTTCCAGTAAGGGAAACGTTAGAACTGTATCAGTGGAATATATGGATTTAGTCAACCATGAGTTTCCCATCACGGTAGGTGTTCAAGAACAGGGTAAATGCCTCTCATGGGGAATTCAAGCCTCTGTTTTCAACTGAGGCTAAAATGTAACCCATGTGGGAGAAGAGTTCACAATTACTAAAAATATGCAACAAAAATGGGTCCCCAAAATAATTCTGAAAGTTTTAAAAACTTAACTATAAATATCTCTATAGAATATAATCTGTCAATGTCAGGATAACTGGCTTTTTGTTTCTGTCAGGGTTGGACCCAGATTCTTGGACAATGTTGTTGGATATGCAAGGTCAAGAATCACTGTACACAATGATGTTATTTGTTCCAGAAATTTACTTGAGTTTTATCACCTTACAAAGCAGTTTTTATCTACTGAATATACTGAAAAAAATGACTTTGGGTCCTTAAAAACACAGATTCTGTCTCTTCCCACTATCTCCCTTTCCCCTCCCTCACATAACTCTCACTCAATATTTCTTTGTGGAGCTCAGGCATGTCATTTTTAACAAATATTCTAAGTGATTTTTATTGTAGGTGGTCATAAAACTAAACTTGAGAGACATTCAAAGATAGTAGAAAAAATCAGTGCCCACTCTTTCTATTCAAGAGTTTATGAGAATGCTGCAGGACTTTATGTTCAGATGAATTCCATCTTTAAACCAAACAAACAAACATATAAACACTGATACATTTTGTTTCTTCTTCTATCTCAGGGCCAAAAGCCAAAATGAAATTTATAGTACTTGCTGTCACCGTTGGACTAACTTTGCTGCTAGGAGTCCAAGCCATGCCTGCAAATCGCCTCTCTTGCTACAGAAAGATACTGAAAGATCGCAACTGTCACAATCTTCCAGAAGGAGCAGCTGACCTGACAAAGATTGATGTAAACATCCAGGATCACTTCTGGGATGGGAAGGGATGTGAGATGATCTGTTACTGCAACTTCAGTGAATTGCTCTGCTGCCCAAAGTAAGGAAATGCAATCACAAAACATATTGCTGTGAAGTGTATGTACAACAACTCTTTAAGACACCTTCATAATGAGTGTGCTAAAATTAATCACCCTTTTCAGTAAAACCCTGTTCAAATCTCAGCTATTTTTTAGGATCATCACCATATGTACCGAAATGAATGTTTTCATTTAAGAGACAGAGTTTGGCAGATTTTAGTAAAACTAAATGAGATACAGGAAATTAATAACACTCCAATCTATTAAATTCTAATTTTCCTATCTGATTTTTAACCACACACACAAAAAAATCTTCTGGTAGCTGAAGTCACCTTCAAGGCTGACATCTTAAACTAATATGAAAACTAACAGAAGGCTTTAGATAAAAGATCCCAGTAAACAGATCAAGTAACTGGATGGAAAAGTTTGGTAATGGTGAAAGAAAAACTTTCTAGCTCTATGTATGAGTTAACCAGGAATTAACTGAATAGAGATTGTCCACTGACTTGGAAAGTAGATGTATTTTAAGTATGATACAAAGGTAGATAAATAAATATTTATAGCTCTTGATTTTAAAATAATCTTCTCCTGGTTATTGAGGAAGCTCAAATACTATGATCTTGGCTACTTCATATTGAAATCAGCTTTTTCAAATTACTTTCAACATATCATCATATTTTTCATTTTTCTAAGAAATCTGTGAGCTAGAAAGGGCAGATATAACCATCTTATCAAAGAAAGGTGTACAGAGGTAAAATGACCACCATCCCACATAGCTAGCTAATATCAGCACTAAGACTAGAACACAGGTCTTCTGATTTGGCCTGGGTATTTTTTCTACCAAGCCAGTTGGTTCTTAAGTATGGTTCCCAGAACAGCAGCTTCAACATTACCTGAGTTCTTGTTAAAAACGTAGTTCATCCCTGGGCCCCAGACCAAAGCAACTGAATCAGAAACAATGGAGAGAAAGCACAGCAATTATGGCTTAAACCCTCCAAGTGATTCTGATGCAAAATAAAATTTGAGAATCACTTGATTAAACAATGATATCAAGAGCTCAAGTTAACTGATTCCATAAAATGATTTAACTTTTCCTACATAAATGAAACGCCATCTAATATTAAAATATCATGTTTACTTTTTTGTAAGACTTGACACTAATTTATTGAAATGTACTTACTTTATGATATAATTTTGTGATTATCCATTGTTAATGGATGAGCTAGAAGTATGGATATATGAAAATAATTTCTATCTGAGTTTGGGTTACAGTTTTCCCAGTAGCAACAAATATCTAAGTATATTTCTTTTTTTTTTTTTTGCCTATAAACACAAATTTTATTTTGCCATTCTACTTTGCCAGTTGCATTGAATATAATTAAATACAGCACTGTATAAGTTTAAGGTGTACAGCACAATGAGTTGATATACATATACAGCTGACCCTTGAACAACACACGTTTGAATTGCATAGGTCCACTTATCCGTAAATTTCTTTCACTAAACATAATACATACCACAGTACTATCCCATCTATGGTTGGTTGAATCCTCGGAAGTCGAACCACAGATATGGAGGACTGACTGTAAAGTTATGCACGGATTTTCCACTGCACAGAGGCTCAGCACCCCTTACTGCTGCATTGTTCAAGGGTCAACTGTATTGTGAAATGATTAGCATAATAAGTTTAGTTAACACGAATCACCTCATATAGTTACAAATTTTTTTTCCTTGTGATAACCTGTAGGATCTATTCTCTTAGCAACTTTCAAATATATCATACAACAGTGTTAGCTACAGTCATCATGCTGTACATTGCATGCTAAGTATATTTCTAATGAGCCATAATCATAATACTACCTTGCACATATACACAATTTTATATTATACCGTCAATTTTTTTTTTTTTTTTTTTTTTTTGCGGTACGCGGGCCTCTCACTGTTGTGGCCTCTCCCGTTGCGGAGCACAGGCTCCGGATGCGCAGGCTCAGCGGGCCCATGGGCCCAGCCGCTCTGCGGCACGTGGGATCCTCCCGGACCAGGGCACGAACCCGTGTCCCCTGCATCGGCACGCGGACTCTCAACCACTGCGCCACCAGGGAAGCCCTATACCGTGCATTTTTATTATACATAACCTTATGTGATCTTTCCAACAAGAGTGGATAGAGTTGAGTAGCTCAAAATTTCACCTTTCCCTATAAAACCTAGAAATTTACTTATTGACTTCCCAACAAATTTTTAATCTTCTGTTTCTTAGCTGTAGATTTAAACTTCATGGCATATCCCCACCCATATCAGAGAAATGAATATTTTGGTTTTGAAATCACCCAATCTTTCCTTTTCTTTATAGACAAACGACAGCATAATGTCCATGGCAGATGGGGGAAAGTAGAAGAATTGATTACCTTCTTGGTCTTTGCTGCTCTTGTGGCAAAAGTCCTCCCACTCACTCTCTTTGTACTTTATTCACCTAAAAAGAATAGCCATATCTGAAATCCTGGAAATCACCGTCCATTTCTTGCTCAGAAAAGTCTAACATGTATCGTATCTTAACTTTCAGCTGGATTTAATTCATGTTCTGCTCTCTTTCAGAGATGTCTTCTTTGGACCAAAGATCTCTTTCGTGATTCCTTGCAACAATCACTGAGAATCATCCTGTATTCCAGACAACACCATTCTTAATTCCCCACAAACCACACTCTAACAGTGTAGCTGTATTTCTGGTTTCTATGCAGTGCAATAAAGCACAGATTCTATAAATTCTTACTTGCCTAAGTAAACTTGTGTTAAATTAGCAGTAATAAAAATTCCATTTAATTTTTCTCTGTGGAAATTGTTTAAAATTTTTGACTAGAAAATTTTCATCTACAAGGTGTTCACTGTGCTCAGTATAAGAATTCTGTCCCTGAGAGGAAGAGCCATAACCCTGGCTCAAAGATGGAGAATACTTTCAGTTCTTGACAGATCATGTATACTTAATGAAAAGAACCAGAGAAAAATTGAGGTTCTCGGAAGGGAAACTAGAAGTTTCCTAGTAAGAGGGGGAAAAGGGAGCCAATATTTGAGTATATACTATGTATGCCAAGTACTTTAAGCACATTTGCATTTTGCTCTCTTAAAAAACCACAAAACCATCAAGATAAGTATTCTTAAACCCACTTTTCAGATGCTAACTCAAGTTTAAGGTATTTGCTAAAAATCAAGACAGAATTTGAAGACAGTTCCAGTTCCAAAACACTCACATAGTTGTATCCTTAAAACTATGCTACATACCCCTAACGTGTCCATTTTTCTTGGGAATAACAAAACACATTAAAAGAAACATGTAATGGATGAGAATTTAAAGTCACATGAATTTTAAAGGTAAATAAAATGGATGCCTTCAAAGATATTTTCTGGGTGTTAGAGGCAGTTTTGGACTATGCTCCACACCTTTGGAGGTGTGCACTGACGAGTAGCCAGCAGAATTAATTTCAGAAAGTCCTTCATGCTATAAAAATTTATTAGATACTCGCTAAGTGCCAGCTGTTATTAAGATTTGGGGATGTAGTAATGAATAAGATGGACTTCTCCTCTTGGAACTTGTATTCTAACAAAACTGTAATCATTACAAATATTTATAAATGTGAAGCCTGCTGCTACAAAGGAGAAGTGGAGGGTGCTATACAAAGTACTGCTGTGGGGAAACGTTTGAGAAGCACCACACTTGTAGTAAATCTAGGAGATAACCATTTTGAGTTACAGTGACATTGTTTCACTGAAATACATCCTTGGAGGTCCCTGATCTGTTTCTCAAGACCACACCCAGAATAGTTTCAGTGTTCAATAGGTGTTACTGGGCTAAACAAAACAATTTTGAGGTAATCAGAATTCAGTTCCTCTTAAAAGCTGCAAAAACATAAGTCAGAACATGTTTTCAAATAGTATGACTTCTACAAAAATGCATGAAGAAGTGGAATTGTTTTTAAAAAACTCAAATATATTGTTTTATCAACATAGTATATGATTTGATTGAGCTTTTTTTTCCTTCACTGAATTGACAGGTATTAAAGTCAAACTAACACAATAACAGAAGTCTTATATCCTTTCTGGAACAGTGCATAGAATAGGTAAATAAAGAAAATCACCAGTACATTTTCTACTTGGTATAGACTCTCTTTGAGGGAGAAAAAAACAAGGCAATTCAACAATGGCTTTTTACTAAATATTCCCTTATTACTGCACTCAAAACATGATGAGAAAAATAGTATTTGGAAAAAAGCTAAATATTTAATAAATGGAATTTTATAGATTATTATGACTGTTCTTCATAGTCTCTCCTTTCTGGAAATAACTTGTAATATCAAATTGCATTACATTCTTTTAGAAATGAATGCATTATAGAAGCACACACTGTTTTTTATGTAAATTACCAAATAAATGTAAAATGTGAATGTTCACACAATGTACCTTATACAACTTTTTCTGACTTGGTCAATATGTTTTACCAAATAAATGTAAAAACATGAATGTTCACACAATTTACCTATGCAACCTTTTCTGACTTGATCAATATGTTTTTAAAAGCAAACATCTCATTCAGTCATTTAATGAATAGATCCTTTATTTTTTCAATAGCTTTTAGCTACAACAAAAGACAACTAAGCTTTTATTAAAAATGTACTATTGTGGTAAACACTGTGTTTCAACTGAACGAGGTAGGTACTATCACAATTCCTGTTCTATGGACAAAAATGCTAAGGCTTAGAGATTAAGTAGCTCATATTAAGTTACATTATCAGAGCAGTAAAGCCAGGTTTTGAATATGACAGTTTTCCTCTAGCATCTAGAGTCTTAACCACTGCTTTATTTAATAGCATCAGATAATCTATTTCCTTTTTAGGAAAGCAAACTTTTATTTGTATGCGACAAGTACATTTCAGATAGCTCATATATGTTAAATGCTTAAATGAATAACAATTTCTGTATTTTTATCTTTGACTTTCTATATCCTTGTTCTTACTATGAATTCCATGGTGCTGAGCACAAAGTTGACAGTAATACTTACTAATAGCTCATCTCTTCTTGATAAAATTTTTCTCTTCCTCATCATAATCCATAGGGACTCCTTGAATATTTTTGTTTGCTGGGATTAGGTACTAATCCTAAAGGATTATTAGAGAATTGGAAGCAACATGGAGAAACAAAACAATGAGCAACAACTCTTAGAGGGAGAGGACAGGTAAGAACATTCACAGCTCATTCTGCAACCTTAACTTCCTTATAATTGCCCAGAAATACACATGAATTCTTTCAATAATAAATTGTCTTAGCAAAGTATTATGACAGGTACTTTTAAAATGTAAATAATCTTACCAGTAAAATACTATGGGCTTTAAAATAATTTTCCCAAAAGGAAAAAATTATCAAATTCATATATTTCTAAATCATACTGCATTAACCACCTAAACCTAAACTTTTCTGTCAAAGAATTAAAGAGAAACTGGTATTAGAAAAGTATAGTAAATTAACATTGAATTAGCTTCCTCAATTTACTTCTATAGAATGGTATCACCAAAATGTGCTCAACTTGGTATAGTGGTATACCTGGAGAGAAATGCATGCCATACATGTAGCCAATATACTCTCAGAATTTTACAAATAAAAACCTATAGTAAATTTTCAACGAAAGAAGTATATGTGATCTCCATTTCCAGAGTTTTAGAAGTCAAAACGTAAGCCTGTTGGGTACTATGGGTATAAAACTGACTTGATGTCTACTTTAAATATACATTAAAGGGAATACACACACACACACAAACACATATATGATAATCTAGTAGCAATTAATATGATTATTATTTGAGAACTATAGTTGACTATGTAGACTATAAATGCAACTGGGACATGATGCATATAGTAAACTAAAGTTTATAGTATCAGCTTTCAGCTACAAAGAAATACAAGAAATATCCTAATCCCCAAAGAATAAATTCTATAGTAAACAGTACACACACTTAAAAAAATATATATGCATATAAGACATTTCTTGACACTTTTAAACTAACTCCAGTTAAATAAATAAGCAATAACATGACAAAAATTTATTTTTGAACCACCATCACTTGCCTAGATCATAATCTGAATTTTGCTATCAAAACTATGTAAATCCATACAAATAGCAGCTAAAAGAGAGCTGGCTGGCATGGCTATACAAATATCAGACAATACAGATTTTAAATTAAAAAAATTGTACAAGAGACAAGGAAAGACATTTTATAGTTAAAAGGGTCAATCCACAACAAGATATAAAAATTACAGATATATATGCACCAAACAACAGAGCCAGAAAATATATGAAGGAAACATTGACAGAACTGAAAGGAGAAATAGTTCTACAATAATAGTTAGAGGTCTCAATACTTTACTTTAAATAATGGATAGACATCTAGACAGAAGATTAAAAAGGAAACAGAGGACTTGAACAATACTCTAAACCACCTAGACCTAACAGACATATACAGAACACTTCACCCAACAATAGGAGAAGACACATTCTTCTCAAGTGCACATGGAACATTCTTCAGGATAGTCTGTTAGCCCATAAAACAATTTTCCATAAATAAAAAAAATTGAAATCATACAAACTATCTTCTCTAACCATAATGGAATGAAGCTAGAAATCAATAAAAGAAAAACAGGAAAATCCACAAATATGTGGAAATTAAACAATGCATCCTTAACAACCGATGAGTCAAAGAAGAAAGAAATAGGAAAGTCAGAAAATACTTTGAGATGAATGAAAACAAAAATAAAACATACCAAACTTATGGGATGCAGCAAAAGAAGTACTCAGAGAGAAATTTATAGCTGCAAACATATACATTAATACAGAAGAAAGATCTCAAATCAACTGAACTTTGCACCTTAAGAAACTAGAGGGACTTCCCTGGTGGTGCAGTGGTTAAGAATCCGCCTGCCAATGCAGGGGACACGGGTTCGATCCCTGGTCCGGGAAGATCCCCCATGCTGCAGAGCAACTAAGCCTGCGTGCCACAACTACTGAGCCTGTGCTCTAGAGCCCACGAGCCACAACTACTGAGCCCATGTGCCACAAATACTGAAGCCCACGCACCTAGAGCCTGTGCTCCACAACAAGAGAAGCCACTGCAATGAGAAGCCTGCCCACCACAATGAAAAGCAGCCCCACTCACCACAACTAGAGAAAGCCCGCACGCAGCAATGAAGACCCAATGCAGCCAAAAAAAATCAATGAAACCAAATAAAATATCAACAAAATTGACAAACCCTCAGCTAGACTACTAAAAAAAAAAAGAGAGAGAGAAAGTACATATAACTAAAATTACAAATAAAAGCAGGGACATTACAACCAACCTTACAGAAATTAAAAGTATTATAAGAGAACACTATGAACAATTGTATGACAAACTGAATAAAATAGATGAAATGGACAAATTCCTAGAAACACAAAATTACCAAAGCTGACTCAAGAATAAATAGAAAACCTCAACTGCCCTATAATAAGTAAAGAGATTGAATCAATAATCAAAAATGTTCCATCAAAGAAATGTCCTGGACCAGATGGTTTTGCTAGTGAATTCAAAAAGATAAAAGATAAATTAATGTCACTCCTATTCAAATTTTTCCAAAAAATAAAAAAAGAGAGAACACTTTCTAACACATTCAATGAGGCCAGCATTATCCTGATAACAAAGTCAGATAAAGACAGAAGAAAATATAGAACAATATCCCTTATGAATATAGATGTAAAAATCTTCAACAAAATACGAACAAACCAAACCCAACAGCACACTAAAAGGATTATACACCATAACCAAGTGATATTTATCCCAGGAATGCAAGGGTGGTTCAACCAAAGAAAACAATTCAATGTAATACACTAAATTAACAGAACAAAGGGGAGGAAAATATGATTACTTCAATAGTTATAGAAAAAGTATTTGACAAAATTCAACACCCTTTCATGTAAAAAACTCAGCAAACTAAGAATAGAAGGAAACGTCCTTAATAAAGAGCATTTACAATATATCCACAATTAACATTATACTCAATGGTGAAAGACTGAAAGCTGCCTTCATAAGATAAAGAACAAGACAAGGATGCCTGTTTTCATCCCTACTACTCAACATTGTACTGTAAGTCCTAGTCAGAGCAATTCGGCAAGAAAAATAAATAAAAGGCATCCAAATTAAAAAGCAAGAAGTAAAATTATCTCTATTTAAAGATAACATGATTCCATATATAGAAAATATCATAAAATCCACAAAAATACTACTAGAGCTAATAAATGAATTCAGCGGGGTCAACACACACTAATCAGTGTTTTATACACCAGTAAGGAACAATCCAAAAAAAGATATTAACAAAACAATTCCATTTATAATAACATCAAAAAGGATAAAATATCATGAATAAATTTAACCAAAGAGGTGAAAGACCTGTACACTGGAAACTACAAAACATTACAGAAAGAAATTAAAGAAGACCTAAAAGTAATGGAAAGATAATCCATGTTCACTGATTGAAATACTTAACATTTTTAAGATGGTAACTGTCAAGCGATCTACAGATTCAGTACAATCCTCATCAAAATTCTAATGGTCTTGTTTTTTTTTTTTTTTTTTTGCAGAAATAGAAAAGCCAATCCTCAAATTCATATGGAACTGCAAGGGGCCCCAAATATCCTAAACAATACTGAAAAAGAAAAACAAAGTGGGAGGACTCAAACCTTCTGATTTTAAAACCTACTACAAGGCTACAGTAGTCAAATGTGTATGGTACTGGCTTAATATAGGCCAAAGGAACAGAATTGAGAATACAGAAATAAAACAAAACATCTATGGCAAACTGATTTTTGACAAAGGTGCCAAGACCATTCAGTGGGGAAAAAACAGTCTCTTCAACAAATACTGCTGGAACTGGATAACCTCATTCAAAAGAATGAAGCTGGAACTCTACCTCACTCCATATACAAAAATTGACTCAAAATGGGTCAATGCCCTAAATTTAAGAGCTAAAACTATAAAATTCCTAGAAAATACATACGGGCTAATCTTTATGACATTGGATTTGGCAATGGATTCTTAGGCTTGACACCAAAAGTATAAGCAACAAAAGAAAAAAATTAATTGTACTAAATAAAAATTTCAAACTTTTATGCATCAAAGAACATTAACAAGAATGTGAAAAGGCAATCTACAGAATGGGAGAAAATATTTGTAAATCATATATTGGATGTAGAGTCAATACCTAGAATAAAGAACTCCTACAGGGGCTTCCCTGGTGGCGCAGTGGTTGAGAGTCCGCCTGCCGATGCAGGGGACACAGGTTCGTGCCCCGGTCCAGGAAGATCCCACATGCCGCGGAGCAGCTGGGCCCGTGAGCCATGGCTGCTGAGCCTGCGCGTGTGGAGCCTGTGCTCTGCAACGGGAGAGGCCACAACAGTGAGAGGCCCGCATACCGGGAAAAAAAAAAAAAAAAAAAAAAAGAACTCCTGCAACTCAGCAACGACAAAAACAACCCAATTTAAAAATGAACAAAGGAACTGAAAAGAAATGTGAATCAAAACCACAGTGAGATACCACTTCGCACCTAGTAGGATGGCTTTAATTAAAAAAAAAAAAAAAAAAAAAAAGGAAATACAAGTACTAGCAATTTGGAGAAATAGCTGTTAGGAATGTACAATGATACAGCCACTATGGAAAAGTTTGGAGGTTCCTCAAAACGTTATAGAATTACCATGTGACTCAGCAACTCCACTCCTAGATATATATCCAAGAAAAATGAAGACATGTCCACACAGAAACTTGTACACGAATGTTTATAGCAGCATTATTCATAATAGCCAAAGGTGGAAATCCAAATATCTAAATGCCCATCAATGGATGACTGGAAAAACAAATTGTGACTTTCCAATTGTGACTGGAAAAACAAATTGTGAAAAACACATTTTCCAATCAATGGATGACTGGAAAAACAAATTCACACAATGGACTGTTATTCAGCCATAAAAAGCAAAAAGTACTAATATATGCTGCAATTTAGATAAACCTTGAAAATATTAAAGCAAAAAGAATCCAGAAACAAAAGGACATGTACTGTATGATTCCCTTTACATGATATATCCATAATAGGCAAGCCCATAGAAACAGAAAAATTAGAGGTTATATCAGGGGATGGGAAGAGGTGGAATTGGGAATAGTTACTTATCAGTGTTTCTATGGGGTAAGGAAAAGTTTTTAAAATAGAGCTCTGGTGGTTGCACAACATTGTGAACACACTAAATACTACCAAATTGTATTAAAGGCTAACATCAATTAAATAAAAAACTTTATGCAGAAATAATAGAGCTTACTTTCTTAAAGAAATTTATTTCAGACATTAATTTTTAGCCTTTTGCTAAATTATTCAGTAAAAGGTAGTTACCAAATAACTTATTTCTTGAGCTGCTGCTACACATTCTACCCCAATGGTAGTCAAATTTGGATTCTTTTCCTGGTGCTCTAATATTAAAAGTAAACCATATACTTATAGAGATTTACTTTTTCTTGTTCAGATATAGGTAAGTAAAAAGATTTCCACTAAACTCGTAATTTTTAAAAGCCAACAGCAAAGAATTACAATTTTTATGTAAAACTTGTACACTGCAGCTTCTTGAGTCTCTCATCTTTGCGGAGGCTCTTAAGTTCTCAATTTTTCATGTTTTAAATTGCTCTAACGAGGATTTAATTTCACTGGATAATCAGCACTCAACTCTTACTTTCACTTTTTTATACAACTACATTTTATGCATATAATTCTATGAAACTAACATTGATTCATTGTATTCATAAACATACATTTTAATGTCAGCAAATAATTTCAAGCTTTTTTCATAAGAATGGAGTGTGGTTTTATAGGAAAAAATAAGCCTACAGGCAAGTTTCGATTGAAAAACTAAGTCTCTATAGATTTAGGTAAAAATATAAAATATACAGGTAATACTTTCTTCAAATAAACCACCACATCTTGTAGCTATGTGGTTCATCTTCATACAGCTAAGAAAAAAACTTCTCATGGAGATTTCTGGAGTACTGGAAACCAGAGGTTTCTGTAATACCAATTATTACAAGCTCTGGCTCATCAATAAAGTAGCAAGTAAATCTTTAAATGGTCACAGCAAGAACAAAGACCAGTAGCGTTAAGAGTTCACCATTATTTTCTAGCTGTCAATACACTCAGAACACTTAAAAATACAAAGACTCACCTTCTATTGAACCAGTATGTTCTCTTTTTTTTTGTTTTTGAACCAGTATGTTCTTTAAATTTGGCTACATAGCAGTTCCCAATCAGGGGTGATTCTGTCCCCACCAGGGACATTTGACAATGTCTAGAGATATTTTCGGTTATCACTTTTGGAGCTCTACTGGTTCTAGTGTGTGGACTCCGGTGAGTCTGCCAAACCTACAACACAAAGGACAGCCTCCCACAATAAAGAATTATCAGGCCCAAATGTCAACCTTGAGATATCGTGAGCTACATTAACGGTCTCGGCCATTTCCATCCTGAAATTTGTACCACAATCTCAGAACACTTCACTGAAACTGTTGTTCTGTTCTGATGTCACAAGCTATAAATTCGATTTGTAACTCTAAGACCCTGGTTAAATAATACAATCTCAGGAAAAGCAGAGGTTAAAAATATTTAAGAGAAAACTGATAGAGAATGAAATATAAAAAGGAAATAATATAGAACTCAAGTCAGAGCTATGTATGACCAAAATTTTAAGATCTTGTTAGATTTCTAGATCTCTCCAATTTATTAGCTTTAATCTGCAGTGTAAACAGTACAGAACATGACTGAAAATTAAGGGGCAGTGCAGAGGTTCTTTCTATATTTGTGCCATATAAATACCTTTTCACTAAAACAAAATTTACAGAAACAACAAACTATTTAATTCTATGTTCAGGTTTCAATTTTCAGCACTGTGTTTACCTTTGCTGACACATTACGTCTTATTTGGAAGGAGGCAGGCATTAAACTATTTGTTCTTCCTGATATTTCAAACCTGTTAGTACTAAAAAGCACTTTAAAAAATAATAGTATTTAGGATATCCTTAATTCCAAATCAGACTGTCCCAGAGAAAGCAAATGTGCTACATCTGTTACTTCTGTTAGTTCCTCAGAATTAAAAAAAGAAAAAAGAAAAAAGGTAACAAAATGATCTTCACATTAAAATCTCAATTAATACTGATCCCTAAATAAAAGTCAGTTTAAAATAAAAATCAAGTTTCACAAAATAAATACACTGAAGCAACTATAATAGTAATAACCTTTATTTAAAATATTTTTTAATCTAGGAAAGCTCATTTTACATGAGTTTCCAACTAAATATTAGACTCAGAAACAAAGAAAATAAAACCAGAGAAAATCTTCTGTAGAAAAAATACACAAGGAACATTTCTACATGTGAAAAAGCAGTAAGCAGTCTTAACATGAACATCCAAGTCTTACTCTCAATTCCATCTCTCCTAGTGAACACCACTATCAACCTTGAGATCTGACTTGTTCTTGTCATTCTTCACTGAGTAGATGAAATATGTTAAGGTGTCTTTTTCATTCACTGGAATTGACCTAAAGTGGCAACCAACTATCTATAAAGAAAAAAAAAAATTGAGGAAATTAAATTATAGATATTAACAGATTTTATAAACTAGGTAAAAAATACTGTCATCAAAAGAAAATGTGTGATAAGAGCTATTTCCTTTTAAAAATAAATTTAACAAAGAACCAACAGGATGAAAAGCATATAAGAGTAAGATATTGTGAACAAGAGATAGTGTGATTTCAAAGGATCCCTTGGCCCACTCAATTAACTATATATTAATTAGAATGTGTATTTCCTTTTACTTATTTTGAATTTTATAACTGAGATCTAGATTAGGATTTAAGTAGTTTTACTTTTAAACTTCAAATATCAATGAAACAGAACAGAATGTAGGAGTCCACATGCATCATATAATGGTTTAGTCTCTACTTATGGAAAAAGGATAAACATTAAGTTGAAAAAGCTTTGGTACTATAGAAACAAATCATGAATTATCTTACAAATATGTCTGCTACAACTTACATTCATTCATTGGCAATATTTTTTGTTAAGGTTCCCTGAAAATTATTCTGAATAAAAATTATTGATGTAAAATGAGAAGGGAAAAAGGGATGTCCACTGAAGAATGTTTACCTGCTTTCTTGCCTTTTCATTCTGTGCACTGCAACTACCAATAGAAGTATAATAGACTAAACTGGGGCGCTGATATGCATATTTAGATTCTAGAAGATAAAACTTCTTAAAGAGAAAGATAATTAAGAGACTTAAGGAGGACAGTCACTCAACTCTGGAATCATTTGTAAATATCTGCATTTCTGAGTAAGTTATAACACTTGTGACTATTTGGAGTTCTCATTTCTAAAAAAGAAAATAGCTCTAGAAATAATTTAACTTTTTAAAAAGAAGATCAGATTATCAAAAACTTCAAGTTTGATTTCTGCATTTAAAAAATATATACATTTAAATGTAACATTTAAAATAATCATTTCTTCGGTTCTCATTTGTCCCAAAACAAAGGTACCTTCACTTGATTAGTAAACTGTATATATATCAATATAGTTTCATCATGGCAGGCAATATCTATATTTATGTTAATATTAATGTACTATACAATCCAAAAAGGATGTGATCTTTTAAATCAAATTTAAAGAAAAATTAGATTTTTGTTGCCTAGGCAAGAAGGAAAGATGCAGCTCTGGCTAAAGTGTTAATATACTGGACCTTAATGTTAAAAAGTATTCTACTCATCTTCTATCTTATCCAATATGCACATTTTAGAAAATGTTGGATTACTAAATTCAAGCTGAAGAATATAAGAAAACTTATTTATATATTTACTTATATCCTGTTGAATAGGTTAAGCATTTTTCTTTTAAATATGATTGAAGTACAAACATATAAATCTATAAATATCTTAATATGATGTACAGATTTCTTGGCTCTATTATTTCCTGAGAACACAAACACACTCAATTTTTTAAAATTCACTGAAGTAATAAAACTCCTATATCAAGAAACTATAAGTAAAAGCTTGGATACAAGTCTTTGCATATTCTAGATGTAAAAACATGGGTGCTTCAAGTAAAACTAACATCAACCAGGACAAGTTCTGAAATAGTTAAATCAGCCAGGTATGGGAATACTGTTTAGGGGCTTATCTGTAAAACCTACTCCATCAAAAACTTCAAAAAATAAATTCTAACAAAGACATCAAAGTTTATTAATTTATTTTATTATGCCTCAATTAGGTGTTCAATAAATGTTTACTTAACAAATAGAATTTTAAAATAAACAGGTTTCTAGAATGAGAATTAAAAAAACTTTCACTCACTATTTCTGAAAGTCATTATTGGAAGATGCTTAGAAAACTGCACACAATCCATTGAGTAGTCATTACACAAAGGAATTTCCTACGTGGTAGACAAACATTTCTTCCACAATAGATTTTTTACTAACTTTGATTTTTCTAACTCCTGATAAAAGGTATTGTTATATATGCTACATTAACAACGTCATTAGCATTTAATGACCCTTTTTTATATGAACAGGCTCATTTAAAGGTTAAATAGCTTAAAACTCATATATACCTCCACAAGCTGTGCTTTATTAAGTCCTGGTCTGGTTGGGAGTTTGAAGTGTCTTTTGTATCTCCTAAGTGTATTCACCTGTAATTGGTATAAATCAACCTGGAAAAAATTAACATATCATTTGTTAAAGACTTAGCTTTGTTATATATAACAACAATGCAATTTCAACACAATGAAAACTTAACTCTATTATTAAAAATGCCTTTTATATAATCAAAACTACAAATGTATTAAACACTTCAATCTTTTGAGCATAATTATTAAAGACCAGGGACCAAAAAAAAGAACTTATAAGACAACAGAGCTCTAAGAGTTGTCAATTGAAACTGTAACAAGTCCAATTGTGTAACTGCATGTTAACTGGCCATATTTAATTTTGCTTTCATTTTCAGATTTTTCAAATGCTTTAAGTATTTTTAAAATTTGTTCATATTTTTTAAATAAAACTTTCAGAATGGAGGACTTAAGATTTACATTTAACATATGAAAACTTTCACCTACCTCTGGAGTATCAATATCTTGAACAGGTGAATCTCCTCCATCATCATCACTCCCTTTTCTCTTTCTTCTGTTTCGAACGCTCTGAATTAAGTTTTTATGATAATCACAAATGTAAAGATGCCTTGCCTGAAACAGAAAAGTTTCACAGACTACTTATGATTGCCATAAAATGTGTCTATGTACTAAAAATACGTAACAGTGAATTATTAAAAATAAAAACAACAGTCCAAACAGGCCATTGTTAAGACAACGCACGTTTCTTTCTACTCCAGTCCTGAACCCAGTTAAAACCTACCATGTCTGGTGATATTGTTAAGAAGATTGGGGGTGGGGCGGGGAGAGGTGCCAGTAAGGGAAGCGAGACGCAGAGAAGAACGAGAAATTCCTACCGTCTGGATTCTGTCATCAAATTGCAGCGATGGTGAACTAGATTAGTTCAGTCATGCTGTTTTTTTTTAACGAGGGGAAAATGATGCTGTTCACAATTTTGCTATTTGATAGCATTTTCTCTACTTAAAGAGCATTTTAAAATACCGAAATGTATGCTTCCTAACCTTGCTAACTTAATACTCAAATTATAATCGGGCACAAAACTACCCATTTTTACAAATAAGTTGCTGATTTCACATCCTAAATTTAAATTTGAATTATGAACTTCTCTGCGTATTAAATAAATGCATTTATCAGTAATACGTTTTTCCAACCAAAGCAATGTGAAATTATTCAAGTATACCTGAGAAGTTTCTCATGAACACGACGGAGGAACTAACTGAATAGGCAGAAAACTTTAATTACACAGTTCTGAGAGCTGTACGGTAACATCTGAAATACCGGGTTTCGTACATTAGCAGTTACTCCTTAAAAAAAACAATTGAGGACTGAGCTAATAGGCTTTTAAATTAAGCTAAGTGCAAGCTAAAAAGCTCTAAGCTAAGTGCAAGCTAAAAAGATGCACGATGTGTGCCGGTTCTTGCATCTTGTTATTTATTACCGTCGCCCAGAGCTCCGGTAAGTGGAAATGGCCGTTTCTATAAACCTCAGCGACGGTCAAAAGAACAAACGTGCGAAAGGACGAAGAAAGAAACCCTGATGGCTGCCAAACGGAGGGTAAAACCGCAGAGGCTGCGCGCTCCCCACGTTGGGAGCGGCTGCCCGGGATGCTGACACGGCCGCTCGGCTCGCAGCCAGGCGTCCCCTGCACCCGCGCCCGCGGGACGGGGAACGGGATCCTTGTCGCCCGCGACGTCAGGCCCTACCAGCACCCCACTGTCCCCAGACCGGGGGAGCTACTCCCCGGGGCCGAGCGCCGGCTCGGGCAGCAAAACAAAGAAGGCGCCTCCGTTCCACAAGGAGCCGCCGGGCTGCAGGACAGCTACTCCGGGCCCTCTGCTCGGCCGCCCCCTTTGTTTCGCGCCCCGGCCCCCGCGGAGGAGGAGGGGGAGGCAGGGCGCGGGTGGGGTCGCGCGCGGGCGCGGGTCCGCGGCGCGCGAGCTTGTCGGCTGCGGGCGGAGGGCCGAGTTGCAGCACTTTGTTGTTTGCTTCCTACTAGAGACGCCGGAACGGGCTCGCGCTGCGCCCAAGTCTGGGGGCCCCGCACCCTACCGACGTCGCGTCTGCTCCACTTCCCAAGCGCCCGCGGGGTGCGCAGGGCAGGCCCGTCCCGCCGTCACTTACGCTCTTATCCAGCTCGATCTTCACCTTCTTCTGGGAGATGCTCTTCTGGATCCTCTTGCTGAAGCTGGCGTTGCCCGCCGCCCGGCCGCACCGCTCGCCGTCCTCGCGCAGACAGCACAACTGCCCCGGGCCCGGCCCGGCCGCTCCCGGGGGCCCCGCTGCCGA